>NC_143437.1:42460769-42769807 GCF_987193195.1 Phasianus colchicus | reverse complement strand
GTTCTGGTATGCCGTCACAGCGATGAACTGGGTCTCGGGGAAGGAATGGCTGGTGATCATCCTCTGCGGGCCGCCCACCCGCACGATGTGGATGCGGGGCTCGTACTTGTGCAGGGAGTTCAGCATGATCTGAGAGCAAAGGGACGCGGCAGGTGAGCGTGGACCACGTACAGGCCCGGTGCCTCCACGGCCCCGCTTGGGCTGACGGTTGAACTAGGCGATCTCAGCGGTCTTTCCCAACCTCAACGATTCTACGCGGGCCCACCTACCTGCCCTCCGCCGTTGAGCTTGTTAGTGAGCTTGACCTTGCTGAAGGAGACGGGCGCCTTCATCCAGTGGGCGCCAAAGTTGGGCGAGTCGGGGTGGATGTAGACGCAGCTGGGCGCCTGCGGCTCCGGCTTGCCGCCTGGCACCCACTCGCCATTCACGTACTTCCAGCGGTGCCCGTCGGCCGCCACGAAGTCCAGCAGGAAGGAGTACATGGCGTTGGGGTCCAGCCCCGACACGCTCACCTTCAGCACCGGGAACATCCTCCTGCGGGGTGACACAGTGGCGCGAGGGCCCGATCCCGGTCCCCTCTCCCCGCTCCCCGGCCCTCCGTCCCGCCGCCCGGCCGCTACCTGCCGTTCTTGGTGACGATCATCTCGTTGGTGAGCTCCTTGAAGCGCAGCCACAGCTCGCCGTCCTCCAGCGCCACGCGCAGCTCGCGCTCCGTCGGGTCCCCCTTCTCGCTGCCCGCCTGCAGCTCGCTCTCCACCGCGCTCAGCAGGTGGTCCACTCGGTACGCCGGCGCCTTGCCCGCGTCCTCCGGGGAGCCCATGGCCGCCCCCAAAGCCCCTCCCCCCTCCCCGAGCGCCGCCGGCGGGGCCCGGCTGCCTCCGCCCGAGCTCGGCGGCCCCTCGCCCGCTGCCTCCGGCCGGGGCCGCCGTTATACCCCGCCATAAACGCCCCCCCGTGACATCACCGCGCCCGCGGGGAGCCGCCGCCGATTGGCGGAGCGCCGCTTTGATGTGCCCGCCCGGGCCGCCGATTGGCTCCCCGCGGCCATATCAGAGCGCGGCCCGCGGGGGGGCGCGCCGCGAATTGCCGCCCGCGGGACGCAGCGCGGCTGTTTGATGCAAATCCCCACATGTTGGCACCTCCATCAAAGCGCCGGGCCCGGCCGCCGCGCCGCGGAGGAAATGGCCCATCGCGGCCCCGGCTGCGCCCCGCTCCCGCTGCCCGCGTCCGGCCGTAGCGCCCGGCCCCGTGCGGGCGGAGCCCGGCGCGGGGAGGGGCCGAGGATGCTCCCGGGATGGGCATCCTCGGGGCCGCGCCGGTGCGAGGCAGGGAGGCGGTTTATTGCCCTCTGCGAGCATCTCTGGGCTGAGGGCGAGAGGTGACAACGAGCAGGAAATCGTTCGATGGGCGCTCCTTGAACAACAACAACAAGCGACTCAAACGGGAGCGAAGGAGGGGGGGAGACGGCGCGGGGCGAAACCAAGGCTCTGTTCGCAAACAGAGCTCCGTCGCTGTGGGACGTCCCGGGACGGTGCCGTAGCCCCGCTACCCGTGCCCCGTCCCGACTCTGCGAGGGCCGCCGTGTCCGGCTACGAGCGCCGCGAGGCCGGCAGCGGCGAAACCCACCGGCATCGGAGGCGACGGGGCCAATTCGGTGGGAAAGGAACGGTCCCGAAAACGAAGAGGGAGCAAAGTCCACCTGCACGTGTATTTGGGGGAGCTGCCCTTAAAAACGCGACGGCAGCTCTTCCAAACGAGTGCTCCAGGCCGGGCTATCCCCAGCGCAGGTGGTGCGCACCGGTAACGACGCTTCCGCGGCAGCCGCGCTGCGTGAGTCCTACCGTGCGCCGAGCGCTCAGCTCAGCGCCTGGGAGCGAAGCCGCCTTCAGTTGTAGACATCCCCCCCATTTACTTAAAACGCAGCAAGCGGCCGTGCCGCTCAGCCCAGACAAAGCGTGCGCTCAAATGAGACTGCCACCCAAAAGCAGCCTGGCTAGTTTTAAAACTCGAAATGACCAAGTTTTCTGAAGTTACACATAATGTTTCCAGCGGGGGGAGGGGGAAGTTACCCTTCAGCTTGCATTCCTGATGCCGTTATTTTATTCCCTTCTCCTCCTTTCTGATCTTAATTGCACTCCGGTTGCTCTCAAGAGGGAAAACTCCCCGCTCCCACAGCCTTCTCACCGCGAGCTGCAGTGCATGACAGTTTACAGCCAAGAAACTTCCTCCAACCGAACAGTTGTAAAGATTGCCCCTTTGTAGCGATACCTTCCTCCTCGCAGGGCGAGAGCAGCCCCCAGCTCTCGGAGAGCCCGGTTGCCCAGCCCAGCGCCCGCCCCTGGCTGCCCGCTGCCGCTTTCACTCACGGTGGAGAGGAGCATCTCCGGGCGCTGCCGTATTTCATACGGGCACAGGATATTGCCGGTCCCACAAGAGTCGTCGAGTCCAACTCCTGGCTCCACACGGGACAACCCAAAAGATCAAACCGTACGGCCAGTCCTTCATTCATTAAGAAAAGCGTATGGAAGAAAAATGAATAGATTTCACTTGATATCTATGTAAAAGAGATGGAGCTTTTTCCTCGTCTGTCCATTGCTTTGGCCTGGACCCCAGGGAGGGCAGTCTTCTTGGAACTACCACTTACTGATGGCAATTCTATTTGCATACAAAGATTCCTAATTCTATTTCATCCTGGCACGTGTGCAAAGCTGAATCAAGAAAATTCCTGGAGTTTGCTCTGTAGGAGCTCTTTATGATAACTTACCCTTTCGTAACCCCATTGTTCTAACATATACCTAAAGGGGAAATGACAATATGTGAAAACACAGCGTTTTCTACCCATTTTAAGTTCATATAGTGTGAGCATTGAGCCTCTGGGATAATTGTGATTCAGATTCCCTATTTTTAAAGGGTTTTTCAATATTTAAGAGCTGATTTTCTCCCAAAGTTGTAATTTTGAAAAACATTTTCTTCTCAAGCAGGCTGAAGGGAGCACAACACCCCGGTTTCGGTTTGTTTTGCTATCACCCTGTAGCATGCGGGAGGGCAGTGCAAAAGCAGAGTGCCGTCCTGCATTTTCCGAAGGTGGCAAAACTCCCGTTGACTCGGTCAGATCTTTGCTTGAGTACTGCTAAGTACCCTCCCCAGCTCAAACGCTCAGATCCTGAGGCTTCCTGCATGAAAGTCAATGATCGAACTTCCAATGGCTTCAGCGCCAGCTGCACTAGACAGCACCAAGCAGGGAAAAAACAACACTAAGCTGAAGCTCAAAGGAAAGCCCTTAAGGGAGAGTCTGGCTAAAAAAAAAAATGGATGTCATCAGCAGGCTTGAGTGCAGATTACTTTGGAACCCAACTCATAATTTTTAGATGAAATATTCTTTTCAGCATCTTCATAGAATCATAGAATTGCTCAGCTTGGAAAAGACCTTAGAGATCATCAAGTCCAACCTCAATCTGACCATATTGCCCTATCTCTGCAACACTAGAGATGCTTAACCAAGGAATCCTGAGCAGGAGCAAGCAGTCAGAGCCACCCACCTCCCTTAGTCAAGCACTGCTTGAAGAAAAAAAAAAAAAACACACAGATAAAGCATACCATGAGTGGCTGCAAAGAGGCATAGTAGCAGAGTAAGATACTGTTCAGTGCTTTATCCTGGCAGAACAACTTAGAAACTGATGAACAAGCTACCAACCACAGACCACTGAACATGTGTTCTGCTTCAGAGCCCACAGGAGGCTGGTGGCACAAAATACTTCCCTTGTTGTGGACAGCCTTGCAGGACTCCCATTGAAAGACCCTGCATAAACTTGTTTTCTAAACTCCAACACACATAGATTCCAAAGTAGACTGAAGTGAATGTTTCTTGCTGAGATGTAACAAGGTAAGCTAAAAAGTTAACATCCATCTTAAATGCAGCAATCCTGAGATTTTCTGACATTGTTACTAGTAACCAAAGCAACACAGTTTAATTGATATTCATCTTTGCCCTGGGTACTATTTCTCTTCATCAAAGAATGCAGTGCTAAGAATCAAACAGGCCATATTCTTTTTGCATTGCTTTAATACCAATAACAGATCTAAGGGCAGTAAGGTAGCCACAGTTTCTCCTTTCCTTGCCTCTGAACACTTCATGGAGATTGCCATAATGCTGAAGACAAACTGGGTGCTTCTCAGCTTCATAGTAATAAGGCCTCTAGAAAAACAAGTCTTTGTAATGGCAATATTAAAAAAAAAACAAAAAAACAAAAAAAAAACCAACTTCTTTTTTCCTTCCCCTACAGTTCAAAAACTTTTCTTCCATTCTCCATCATTTCTCCAGATGCAAGACAAACACTGTTCATAAATAAGGCTAAGGTTTTTCCTATTCAGCTGGCAACTTGCAACTACATCTTAATTGTCTTGTACTTCGCAATTAGCATTTGCCTTGAATGCTGTGTGAGGGCTTGCAGTCTCTTAGGAGCCCTTTATTGCCAAGATTACTTCCCAGTTTCTTGCTAGGTAGCCCTTCCATCCGTACAAAATAAAAACACTTGGACAGATTCCTATGAGAGGTTACTGGAGTTGAATTATCTGCCTGTTTCATTGGGGTTGTAGCTACTGTTAAAAATAGCAAGGAAGCTATTTGACTCACAACAGTGTGGGTTTTTTTTTTTTCCTTTACTTCATTTAATACCCTCTGACTAATACCAACAGTAGTGGTTAACTGTATTAGCTTTTTCATCATGTTGATAAAGTTGGCTCATAGGAAAGGACTGGAACTTAACTCAGCATGGATATAATTTGAACTCACAGGTAGGCCTCTTGTACATCACCTTACTCACCTTTTAGACCCCTCCACTGCCCCCACATCTTTGCAAGATGTGCTCTACTCTACCTGTCCAACACCTCCCTTTGCCTGCACTTGCTTCACCACTGAGGACTTTTCCACAGCTGATATATGTATTTTTTTTTCATTAGTATTTTTTAAGAGAGTGAAAATCTCTCAAACTGATAAAGTCACCACCACGCTTTTCTGTGAATCTTCTTTTCTATTATGTACTTGGTGTTCATATTGTGCCATCCTTGGCAGGTCTGCCAAGAGGAAAACACAAGGTAGAAGAATTGCATGGAGCAAAAAAAAAAACTTGGTCTGGTGCCAATGATTCTAAGTCTGAACAAAGTCTAAATAAATAAACAGAAATGCAGAAAAAAGAGAAATGACTGACACAGCAGCTACTTCAAGCTCCTGTTGGTCTTCCCAAGGAGACAATGGACGACGCCAACTTCTTGTCAGGCAGAACTAAACCAGAGAGCAGCTTCTGGGACATAGAGAGTAAACTGTGCTTCTCTGCTTCACGAAGAAGAGTGTAAAATATTTCAAAATGTTCAGCCTTTGTGCTAGATGTACTCATTAAACTCCAACAAATAGAAACACTTCCTATAGTTCTCCATCTTAGCAAAGATTAAATGGGTCTTCATCATGTTTCTTTCAGCCTTAAGCCACCTGATGAGGTGATCTGGGAGAAGATGTTTGATTTAATCTACAGCAGAAGAGTCTGGGAGCCATGAGAGCTGATTGTGAGACAGACCCTCCACCTCACCTGAGGCATCTCTACTTTGGTGAGCATCTCTCTTGATAGTGAGAACATTCCATAGCAATTGTCTTTGGTAATATCCTTGTTTTCTCTGGAATCATTTGTAATGAAAGTAAGTATCAGAGAAGCTAATAATGCATAACAAGAATAATTACTCATTACCTTTGTTCTCAGGTAGAGCTATTATGGTCTGGTTCTCTAACAAGGATGCATCTAATCTGCTAAATTCTTTTCAAACACTTGCACTTCTAAGCCTATTTTAGCTCCACCTGGCCCCAGCACTCTGCAGGCATTGGCTTGTTTTGCTCTTCCTAATTGCCTAAAAAAAATAAAATAAAAATACTCTGCATAGTAAAAAAAACTTTGAGTGATATCTTTTTGTCTAGCAGTCCGTGCTGTCAGTACCCCATGCAGATACAACAGAGATGATGAATGAGCAGCAAATGATGAATGTGTTGGGAGCACGTTGTGCAATAACCAGCAGTGCATGTGCCGCAGGAGGCAGTGCTAGGGATGCCTAGGAGACGTGACAGATACCTCAGCCCCTCTTTGAATTCAGTGCATGGCAGACACTTTCCCAGGGCCAGAAAATATTTCTTGCCCTTGCTAGGAGGATGTCAGCTGCAACCCAGGATCAGCGGCTATGTAGTCTGGTGTCCTGTCTGGCAACTACATAGGAAGACGTGACCCTTCACCCCTGATTATGCAGATTATTTTGTACTGCCTCCAGCCAGAGGGCATTGCTGTTGTGGTTCTGTTGATCACTTATTTCCCCAAAGCACAAAGACTTACAGTTGTATTTTTCGTAAGTAGATAGAACTTCAAATGTTTCTCTCTTTCTACTAACCAGAATTGCACATTGCTGTTGAACTACTTTTTATATCTAACTCAGATCCATAGATGCTCACTGCATTCTTGAGTCTTGCAGGTCACCAGGAAAACACACAGCTCCCTTGCCCAAAAAAATCTATGCTATATTTTCCACCTTAAACATCAGTGGTTAACAGCTTCCAAACATGTGTAGAGGCACAATTTTGAAAACACTGCACTAAGTTTCCTATGCTCAGCACTGATCCCTACAGCCTATCAGCAAATTCCCAGACTGGAACTGCAGACTGGAAATGGGACAGCGTTTCTTTTTACTCCCTAGGACATGAGGAAGGTTCTTCTCTCTTCCAAGAGCTCTTACATTCTCCTGTGCATATAAGGTAATTAAAGAAGGTCAATCACTTATTTTTAAAGTTAATGACAGCACTACAGGCTACTTACTTCAGATAGCTAAAAGAAGAAAAAAAAAAAAATCAGAGGTACCCTTCTTTTTTATGGTTAGGAAACTAATCATATAAAATCTTTCAACAATAACCTCCCGAGAAAGTACAAACTGGTAATTTTTCATAGTTAGTCAGCATTGTTCTTCACAGCAGTCTAGCACACTCATATCATTATTCTTGCTGTACACAACACTGAATTCTCAAGCCTCCAGAAAAGACAGGACTTAGTCAAGTTCCTGAAATTCTTTCTTTGGTTCCGACTCTTCTTTAAAACCCCAGTGTTGCCACAATGCCAAACAAAGTAAGCAAAGCATTCTATTGGGAAGGGGGAGGAAAAGGAAAGCTGGGGGATTAACCTAGAGATCTCCACCTTTTGGCTGTCTCAAGTACTTGTCTGCCTGTAAGCTCAATATGATGCAATTAATTGAACAGCAATCCTCCTCCTTCAGTGCTTCCTTCCCTTTCTTGAGACAGATGTCCTGACAGTATGGCACCTTCTTTAAAGAAACTGTTTTATGGAAGCTGATCTCTCAGGGAGGCATGACTAGCTAGAAGCTTTTGGCCCCCTGTATTTCCAAGCAAAATCATCATGTTCCATCCAAATATCCATAGACAGTGTCAAACAGAGATGAAAACCATTTCTCTACAGGGTCTGGCAAAGGCCTCCTTTTATATGGATCCCCTCCAAATAAATGTCCACAAATGCTGAAATTTCCTTTACTAGTCTTAGGAAACACCCATACAGACAAACATTTCTCACTCAAAAACTATTTTTTTTTCCCCTCACATGCTTCACACATTTTACTCTGTGTAACTTTCATCCTACCCCTCCTAGAGGCATCTTCAAACACACCGGAAATCTGCTCTTTCTCTGTGCTGTCACATCTGACCAGGTACACATCACCACCTTCCCCTCATTTATAACCACGTGCAAGAATCAAACCAGCTCAGAACTCACCCAACCCAGGCTCCTTCACTTAAGCACTCAGATGAGTTACCTCTTCGTTACTGATGCTAAATACACACAAGTCCTACCAAAGCCATAAGGCTTTGAAAACTGGGATACTTCAGCCCTTCCAGCCTCCGTTTCCTATCAGTCCCCAGACACAGACAAGTATAGATAGTCTCAGCTGTACTCATCCAGCTAACTTTATTAGCCTCAATCACACCAAAGCAATTTCAGAAATTAAGTTATTAAACAGGATTCACATGCTTAAATGTAGCCACAAACATTTGATTTTTATTTTTTTTCTGCTTAAATATTACAAACAAAGGAAGAAAATAAAAGCCAAGACGACAGAAGAAAACAATGAGATAGATGCATGCAGCTCTGCCCTCCAGCAGGAAGCTTTGCCCCAGGAAGCCTTATAAATATTTCTCCCTAGAAGAAACCAGCTGTCATGAGAGGTAGAGGCACATCTTCTCTGGGCTTTATGATGCACATTGCCTTATAAAAGCCATCTGAAGAATGGAAGCAGAGTAAAATCTTTTCCATGTCACAGTATGTAACATTAAAGTTGAAAAAATCTTAACCTAACTCCCATGAGAACTGCACGTTATCATCTCTGCTGGGATTGTACATTACTCAGCTCCTATTAATATCAGATTGTTTCCCTCTTTCCTACATATTTCTCAAGTATACAGGCAACTGCAGAACTGAAGACTGACCAACAAGGATGGTTTTGTAATCAGCAAGAGTAGCTTTGAGTTCTTACATGGTCCCACTTTACTTCTAAGTTATATATCAAAAATCAGTAACATTGAACTTGCACAAGACAACAGTTTGTCTGCAACCATTGGTAGGGAAACATCTGCAAATCTTCCCCTTTTAGACTCCTTCCTGATTCTTTCCACTTGATTCTGTATGTGAAATACACATCAGCATGCAAGCTCAAACTTGGATTTAAGTTCACACAGTTTGACTGATGGCAGATTATAATAAAACTGCAGTTTTCTAATACTGCCAATGGCTTAGGGAAGGATCAGGGAAAACAGCGATTCCCAGTAGATATGAAACATCCCCAGGGTGTTCCCAATAAATATATTTGGGATGCCTCAATTGAGAAACTTTGATGCTAAATACCTAAAGTTTCTAATTACTTATATTCCTATATTTGTATAACTAGGCTTCAAAGTAGAAATCCTATCAGCATTGCTCCTTCCATGTCTGCCTGAAGAACTTTGTGCATAGTGCTGGAGGAACTCTTTCTTCCAGCTGCAACGAACTTGAGGAAAGCCTCCTTTAAAAGGACAAACCTGAGGAAACCTCAGGAGGAGAAAGGCATTTGCCATTTCATACCTGTTTTGAAATGACCTTCATTCTACAAAGTCTCAGCTCTAAGACACTTCATAAGAAAAGGAGTGCTAGAAGCTGCACTTTTCATAGGGAACTGATAAAATCTTCCACAGAGAGGCAAGTCAGCACAAATATGCTCTTCTGGAAAGGGACGTTGACTTAAAACTCTGTAAAATACAGCAATCACATTTAACAAGGAATTTTACTTTTGCAGTAATTCTTCTGTGTTTTCCCATTAACCACCCATAAAGAGAGAAGAAAAAAGCAACAAAGAGATACAGAATTATTTTTTTGAATGCTTTCACTGAAAAGAAATACAAGAGTAGATGGCTCAAGAGCCTTGTGTAATGAACAGCTGCTGTCATTTAGAAGTTTTTCTTCTTGTCAAAGGTGTCTGGATTAAAAGATTTTGTTTGTTTGTTTGTTTGTTTTTTTGCTATAGCTATGTATGCAATGAAAAAGAACATTTGAGTTTTTGAGCTGTCTCTACTTAAGATGGACTTCTGGTTTATACTACTATCACAGGTAGTTGACTTTAAGTTAAATCATTAAGGGTGAGTCTGTTGCCCTGGCCAGCTGAAGGACTGCCATGCAACAGCCTGAAATGAGTTCTTTTCCTTCCAGCTGTTCCCCTGAAGGGCTTTGATCTCACACTTTGTTAGTCTAAAAAAAAAGAAGCATACAAATATGAAGCACTACTTTTCTGCCTAAGCTTTGTTTTCACTGAAGAGGCTCTGCTGAGCATCAGTCAGTTAAACCAAGCAAAATTCTACAGCTTGACATGTTATAATTTTCAGATTTTAATTACAGACTCACTACAATTTTCCATCCAACTGCAAATTGGTGTGTATGCTACAATTTTTTAAAACAACAAAACAGAAAAAAACACTCTAGCTTTTCAGTAAGTCTTTTTCCTTCTTGCAGATTCACTGGGAACGATGACTACAGCACTTACCATTTCTGAGTCATTTCCACAGGAACACAACAGAAGTGAATCTGATAAATCCACACATACTGACATACAGCACCCAGTGCTTTCCACTGGGTGCATTATCTTCTTTACTTTCCAACCTTGGTTTCTAATGATTGGCTTACAGCTGGTAAATATTTGCCTTAACTCACACATTCTATAAGAGTGAAATAACCTGTGAGAGTTTTAAGTATCCCATCTTATTTCTTGCTTGTTGATGCTTGTAAGTTGCACTTTTTGTTTCAAGTGACACCATGAACAGAGTGAAATTTGGAGTAATGAGGTTTGCTGTCAGGCAAGGTGTCTTGATGAGGATGACACTATGTAGAAGATGAATATATTCTTGTACAACTTCAGAACATAGTATTGCATTTGTAAGGAGAGTATGTTTTTGACCTTGATAGCAGCAGAAATCAAATGCAACAATTGTTGCCCTAATAGCATTTAGTAACTAGGTTTAAAAATCCTCCTACTGAAAACCAAATCATACATATGCTCCAACTACACATTTTGTACGTATAAACATACAAGATCACGTACACATACAGCAATAGCTTATGTATGTCACAGCTCCTCAGTTAACAGAATTGCCCTTGTCTACATAAGCTGCATTATAGTAAGTCACCTTCTTGTTTTTGTAAATTGTGACAGTGTTCACTGTGTACTCAAATTTTCCCAGACCTTCAGCATGGAGCCACACAGCTGTATCTCACCAATAGACATCAGCTGAGAAGTTAACACCTAGCTGTTGTAACACTACCATGACTAGGCAGCACTGCAGGTCCCTTCAGAGAAACAATACCAATCTCTGCCCACAGAAGTGACCAGCAGCTGGAGCACATCCAACCACAGAAAGATAACCTTTTGGTGACTGTACAATCAACAGGCGTACAATCAATAGGTACACAGAGATTAGGCTTAGTAAGATTATCATGATGGAAAGATAATCAAAATAAATGAAAATACTCACCAGTGTCACAGACTCACAATAAACTCCCCAAGGAACGATCTCCAAAAGAAATCTTTCCCCACTGCTAGTCAGCTCTTTAATGGGACTAGGAGAGGTGGAGCCAGGCTCCACCCCTTCTGGTAGCACAGGTGAATTGCCTTCACCTGTACTCCCCTGGCTGACTCATTGCTTGCCTCAGGAGGTCAATCAGAGGTTCAGTCCATGATCAACAGTTCCCATACAGTGACTACGGCAGTTAACTGCCCTAGCTGATCTCTTTAGTACCAAAGGCCTTACTAATACTGATAATGCTTGGACTCTTCAGTTGTACCTGCTTTGTCTAAATCCTTTGCCTCCCTAGAGTCTCATTTTCTCATTGTTTCAGCATAAGATGTGTTTTGAGCCTTCCCACATCCTACAGCATCTCTGCAATGTGCTTGTAGAATGTACGTGTTGTTACACATCACTCTTTGGGGAAGCTCTGTCAAACAAAGAGCAAAAGGTAGGTATTTCCCAGAAGAGCAGCAAAGTGTGTACTGATTCCCTTTGGTTTTTAAACGTTGCCAAAAGCTGCTCTATGGAATGGCTGCATCCAGTGATGAGGAAAATTGCACATTCATGTTCAGAAGTAGTGGGAATGTAAATAAGGTGTCTGCTGGATGGCTGCCCTAAGAATCCTTTCTCATCAACTGTGCTGTGATAGACAATTACCATACAAAAAGGCCTCAGGATTTCCAGTTGTTTAAGCATCTTAGAGGAAGGATACTAATATTCAAAAGTCCAAGGTTTGAAGACTGCAATGGTAATGGCAAAGCAGTTACTGACTTGAGAGGGAGCGATAAAACCTATGAGAGTTCTAAGAATTGTAATATTTCAGAAGTGAGACTCAAATATGTAGAGTTTCTTTGTGGTGCATATAAGAGCTTAGGAATATCTCAAATGTTTTGTTTCAGAACATATTTTGAAACAGTGGTTTGGTTTTGGCATTCATTGATATACCAGCATATAAGTTCAGAACATCCCAATTTCTTGAAGACAGCATTAATCCATGAAGTATTTTCTTGGCCTTTATGTTACCTGCCTTCTCTGTACATCATAAATTACCTTTCTTCGTATGCAGATAAAAATGTGAACTGGCAGTCCCACAAAATCTTACATTTGTGCTATTGTTTAACATGAAATCAGACTGACAATGACTTGAAAGAACAATTAAAAAAAAAAAAAACAAAAACATAACATCTTCTTTAGGTCTTCTTTGCTTTGGGAAGTTCTCTCCAAATTTCTTCTGCTCTTTCCCAAGTTCCTAATTCCATATTAATTTTCTAATATTCCAAGACATCTGCTAAATCTGAGGAAAGGGACTGCAGTACCTTTGCAGGAAAAGCTGCCCTACAATTTATTTTCTGTCTTAAATTCAGGAAGGAAACTCCTTCAGGGGAGCAGTCCAAGCCACATATCAGCCAGATAAAGTGATTTTAGATTGCTCCTACAGTAAAAATCCTTAAGCTCCTGTTGGAGACTGATGGGGCTGCTGGTGTGCATTCACACAGTTCTATTGAAATGCCTCTGTCAAAAGTCTGCACTGACTTTGGTTTCCAAATAACATGAGATGCAACGTCATGGTCAGAACATAGCTTCCAAATGGCTTCAGGATGACAGAGAAACTAGTGATCGCTAGAATTGGTTTCATATTGCAAAGTCAGAGAGCTCCAGTTATCTAGTTAAGTCTCCTCACAAAGGAAGGTTTCCTCCTCTTACACTGCTGTACTGTAAATTGCTTGAGAATTGCTGGGAAGGATGACAGCATTTTGTCACAGTTGTGATTAAAAGACCGAATCCTAAGGGCCCCATTATATTGCCTCTCTTGTTGACCTAATTCAAGTAGAATTTCATTGTTTTCAATGCGTGGGAGGAGGATTCAGGTGGAAACAGCAGCAAATTTCTGCTCTGTCCCAGAGAGGTATGCGAACAGGCAGCAGAAGTGAGCTTTTAGAGAAACGTTTTTAGCGCCTACTGGTGTCTGCCAGTTTTTGTAGGTTCCTAAAGAAGCACAAGAATTCTTCTATAAAGTCATTTATGTGCTGCAGAGCAGCGCTTGACTCTTTTGATCTCTGATATTGGAGATAATGAATGCGTAGGCACCTTCAGCTTCCTCAGCATTGCCCGGCAACCCAAGGGACCATAGCGGACTGCTGCATGGCGTGACTGCTGCTCATCCCATTCACACCAGGATAAATCACACACCGATTATCTCAGCATAAACTAGAAGCAGACTGGAGTTTAAAACTGTTGGGAGAATTTGAGTAGAACGGTGCTTCATTTGCAATAGTAAGCGTATTAAAGACAGTAAATAGGTAGGAGAGAGACATCACTTTAAACGCTGTTGGTTGCTCAGATTACTTTTGGCAGTTATTCTTCTCATCTTAATATGGTGGCTATGTGAGATGTTCATGATTTTGATGAGAAATTTGGGCTACTTGTATTATCCTTCCAAAGCTGTTCATTCTCTCTCTCTCATCCAAGTGGCTGTACCTCTTTTATGCAGACCACCACCACAGAGGCAGGTCAGTACCATGCACCTGAGGACTCCCTATATGCTGGCAGCTAGTTCCTTGCTAAAAGTTTGTCCAACGATTTGAAAATACTCTTATTATTTCTGCACATAAAGGATTTCTGAAAACTTTAAGAAGTACACAACCAACTCATTTTTGGTTTAACTACACTTTCCCTCATGGGCATAAATGTGCTTCTAAAAACCCTGTTAGGCACGTTAGGAAAGAAAGTCCTTAATTTTATACAAATGGCTGAAGCAACAATTCAGCATAATTGCATGCAAGTTTCATGGAGCCTTTCCTGGACTTGTGTATGTCCCTCTGGAAGAAAATACAGTTGTGCTTAATGACAGCATGATGATGGTTCCTTCTTTGTCATTTTGTCTGCTATCAGTGGGATTTCAAATGCTCCAAGATTTCCCCACGAGAAGGAGAAAAAAAAAAGAGAGCTTGGCTGTGGCCACACAACTCCAGAGAGCCGTGGGAACCAAGAGCAGGGCCTGCTGGTGAGGGAGGTGGGAAGACAGCACTGGGAGGAGAGGGGCAGTAGTGGGGGAAGGGGTCATGGTGATGTGGGGGGAAAGGAGCGGAAAGGAGAGCCGCTGCCAGGAGAGGAGGGAAAGCAGGGTGGGAGAAGTGCCTTTGTTTAGTGGAGAGAACAAAGAGCAGGAGAGAAGAAGGTAGCAGTGTAGGAAAAATACATTGCTCATACCCACTTTGAGTCTGCACCCACAAAGGGACAAATGTAAACACATGGAGGGGGTTGATTAGCTGTGAAAACATAAAGGTAAAAATCTAGTGTGGCAAGGGTACAGCTATCATATTGCATTGACCTTGCCATGTTCTAAATTTATGGTTTTTAGCAGCTCAGAAGTACTGGTTTCCCTTAGGCAAGGCTGATTGCTGCAAAGAAAACTGGCCTCAGCCACAGCACTCTGAGTTTTCTATAAATCCGAAGCTTAAATGTGTGATGTTTCCTCCTAAGGGGCGAGAGATTTATCAGGAAGAAGATGGTTTTAATGTCAAAGCTCTTGTGCTGTTTGTAATTCTAGCTGCTTTGTTTGGGGTGAAAACTTCCTGTGGAAAACAAAAGTACCAGATGTTGGTGGGGAATAAGTATATAACTTCGGTAGTCAAGAAGACCGTATGTAATATCAAAAATATTATTTTTTTCTAAATTAGCTCAATCCTTTACTGCAGGATTGAAAGCTTTTCTCCCAGCAGTACTACCACAGAGCAGTCAGCATTTCAATGTAATCTGCACTACAATGCCCTATGTTAATGCAGACAGATACTTCAAAAACAACACAACATGTTAATGGTCCCTCTCATATAACTCATGGGCCTAACAATTAGTAGCCACTTTTATTAGCAGTTAAGTGCAGAAATATACCATTTTAAAATCTTACAACCTTTGTTCTTGATTTTAGGCGACTTCAACAAAATGTGTCTCTACTAATTCTTTTGAAATCTTGCATGTCTGTTGTAAATGGCAGTTTAACCCCCAGTTTGTTGCCTATGAGACAAAGAAGGAGGGCGCCTTGTTTTACTAAAACTGTTGGTTTCTTTTTAAAATTTATGAGTAAAGGGTAGCAAACTTTCTTTGCAAAGTGGATAGTTTTGTTTTGCTTTTTTTTTCCAGCTCTTTATATGTATTGGAACACAGATAACGATAGTTGGAAAATAATCATACTTACTTATCTTGATGTGAATGGGGTTAAAATCTCAACATTCAGTTATAAAATTATATTCAACACATCAATGTATTAACTAACGTAGTTGGCTCAAAAAATGAGCTCAGAAGTGAGGACTGCCCATCACTTCCAGTAATATTCTTACTATGACTTATCATAATAACCATGCTCTCACAAAGTGCACCAGTAAGTCCCATTTTTGTTGCTTTGTTAGGTGTTATCTCTTGCTTTGCCTTTCAAACACCTACCATTTTACTTGCTGGTTTAAGACATGCTGGTTGTGTTCTGTACAAAACAGACAAAGCTAGCAGTTATTTTTGGAAGAAATGAGTTTATTCTCCAGATTGCTTTTTGTAATAAAGTCTACATTGCACTTACATATGCATCCCAGGCCCTGTTGTTAACCGAAGTGTCAAAGTCTTAAAACTTCTGTGTGGTTGCAGTGTGGTAAATATGCTCCACAGGCTGATTTACTTAGCAGTACCATTAATAAACAGTCTGCCTTGTGATGCCTGCTGTAGGGCTTCTGTTCCAACAATTTGAAGGACTTGGGAGGAGCAAAATTGCTGGCACTTTGACTTCATCCATGTTTAAATGAGTGGAGTTGGCCAGCTGTCCTCAGGGATAAAGAGTACCTGCAGAATTTTGCCTTCTGTTTTCCAGCTGTGACAGTAAAACAAATTTGACTGTCCATTTCTAAAGAGCCTGGAAATCAACACATGTATATAAAATTTGAGGGTTTTTGATCTATATAAAATCTCTAGGATATACGCACTTCCTTCTCCATCTTAATGTTCATAAACTTCCCGGTTTTCTTGGAACTCCTAGCTCTCGGTGAACATTTCTACTTTAAAATCCTGTTTGTGATCCATCTGTAAGGAGTTTTGTGTTGTGTTTTTTTCTCCACTGACCTTTTTGATTTAAATGTTCTCTTCCTTTGCAATGTTCTCTCATACTACTGAGTGTCATCTCTGCTACACAAATCTGTGATCTGTTTATTTCTATAACCAGTTATTGAGAGGCTCTCAGACAGCCCACTCATGAAGTACAAAATCTTTCATAAAATGAAACTGAAACTTGTTTTCTTCAACATACTAAGAATACGAACACACTTCTGAATTCAGATATGCTAATTGTACTTTATTGTTCCCTAGGAAGCTTAACTTATTTCTTCATATTCTGTTTTGTTACTTGTACATGCTGGTATGTGGAAGATCTTACACTGAGAAACATTTGCCTCTAATTAAGCATTAAAATAAAAAATCTCTCTGAGCCTTAGCTCAAATTGAGAAATTCCTGTTTCTTAATATCAATATTGGCTTTCAGTTGCAGTATTACTGTCCCTTCTGTAAAATCAATCTGCAATTTTTTTTACAAAAGAGGAAGATAAAAGAGCAGAGAAAATTCTTATCTTTGTACAAGGCCAAGATCACCGTTAGTACTGAGACTTCCAAGTGTGGTCTACAGCTGATACAGCTTTTTGAGAAATTAAGAAAATGCAATTTCTAGCCTCTGCATTTCTTTCCAGTTTGGAAGGTTTCTTCTTTATCAGCATAACTAGTAAATCTTGATTTAGCTTCCCAAAGTTATAAAACAAACAGAAGTGTATTGTTATATTGAAGGATTAAGCTATGTATATTAATAGTGTCAGTCCTGAACAAGACATTTTAGTCATACTAGCTTCTTAAAAATACTCTGGTACTTTGCTACTTACTTAAGTAGAGACAATAACGTAGTATTTGCAGAAGTAAGCATTTTCATAGAATGTATGCAATTTGAACTGGAAAATTGATACAAAAAAAAATTGCTCTTATGTCAAATCTAAGTCCTAATCCTTCCATTTTTAAACCAGTTTGAATGTTTGGAGCCAAGTACACCACCTGCCTGAAAGCCAAGTTCCATATAAGGATGGTAGCTTATTGCTATTGGGACTCCCTTAGCTGCCCTGAATACCCTGTATTTGTGTAGGATGCAAGGAGGTCCTCCCTCTGGTAGTGCTCCAGAGGTTCCATGATGGGGCACAGCATAGGAGGCTGTTGAAGGTGGGAGCCCAGCAGCAGTTACTGCTCCCATAAGTCAGAGATACACAGTAAGAATGCAAATTGAACTGACCCAAAACAATTTGTGTCATTCCAGCAAAAAGTGAGATAGCACAAAGAAGTGTCGAAGACTGCACATGCTGCTGTTTTCAGGCCTGAGTGCAAAGCCAAACCCAAACGTCTTTTCAGTTGATTAAAAATTGGACCAAGCTCCCCAACTTGGTACAACTGACTAAAATCCCTAGGTTTTATGGAACTGAAGATGATGACCCAGAATAAACGAGGACAAACACACTAACACTGGTTGCTTCAGAGCTACCTCTTCAAGAGCTAGAGGCACAGAATTTGTTTCATGTGGGATTAAAGCACTGGATTGCTGATGCCCTGGACTGCATGATATAGCAAAAACTTCTCTTAAAACACTTGCTATAAACAATTAATTTAATGGATCTAATTTTAATGCCCACTGCATAGCACTGTGTTTGCAAAACAATAATATTAGATATCTAGTTCTGACTGTAACAAGATTATTTGTATCTCTTAACTACATTTCTTTTTGGGAGAACATTATCGTGGCTTTTCTCCTTCAGCTGAACTAACCTACTGGTAAAATGATACTCAAACCTAAACTAATTTATTTTAAAACAAACTGTGAAAACTGTATTTGCAGATATCTGCATTCAAAGAAGCTCAAAATAATTTTAAGGGTACCAAAATTGCCACAAAAGACACACATCCATGGAAGGTAAGGGCATACTTTGCTCTGTTTGAAGAAATCTGTCTTCAAGTTAACAGAATTATGGACTTTTCAAATCAGGCATCCTGGTTTGCACAGCAGGTTTTTCTTAACTTCAGAAGCAAACACCAGGATGTGATGTTCTGAATATTCACTTTCAGCATATTTGAAAGCTCGCACCTACTTGTACTTGACTGTGTGATTACTTTAAGAACCTCATTGTTTTGAATCACAGTTACTAGAAGAAAAAAAGGTGTTGGAGACCTTATTCTTATAATAAATCTGGTTTCTGCTTTCAGTCTTCATGAGAGAATCACAGAATCACAGAATCACTAAGGTTGGAAAAGACCTATAAGATCATCCAGTCCAACCATCCACCTGTCACCAATGGTTCTCATTAAACCATATCCCTCAACACAACATCCAAACGTTCTTTGAACACCTCCAGGGTCGGTGACTCCACCACCTCCCTGGGCAGCCCATTCCAGTGCCTGACCACCCTTTCAGAGAAGTAGTATTTCCTAATATCCAGCCTGAATCTTCCCTGGCGAAGCTTGAAACCATTCCCTCTAGTCCTATCACCAGTTACACGAGAGAAGAGGCCGACCCCCAGCTCGTTACAACCTCCCTTCAGGTAGTTATAGAGAGCAATAAGGTCTCCCCTGAGCCTCCTCTTCTCCAGACTGAACAATCCCAGCTCCCTCAGCCGCTCCTCATAAGGCCTGTGCTCCAGACCCCTCACCAGCTTTGTTGCCCTTCTTTGAACACGCTCCAGGGCCTCAATGTCTTTCTTGCAGTGAGGGGCCCAGAACTGGACACAGTACTCAAGGTGCGGCCTCACCAGAGCTGAGTACAGGGGAACAATTACTTCCCTACTCCTGCTGGTCACACTGCTTCTGATACAAGCCAGAATGCCATTGGCCTTCTTGGCCACCCGGGCACACTGCTGGCTCATGTTTAGCCGAGCGTCAACCAACACCCCCAGGTCCATTTCCTCTACACAGTCTTCAAGCCATTCCACCCCAAGCCTGTAGCGTTGCTTGGGGTTGCTGTGGCCAAAGTGTAGAACCCGGCATTTGGTCTTATTAAACCTCATCCCATTGGCTTCAGCCCAGCTCTCCAGCCTGTCCAGATCTCTCTGTAGGGCCTCGCTACCCCCAGGCAGATCGACACTTCCAGCCAACTTGGTGTCATCTGCAAACTTACTGAGGGTGCACTCAATGCCCCAGAATATAGATGTTTTACTCACAGAACTGAATACAGCATTACCTCAATCTCTGGATAACATCTATTAGATAACTCCAGCTATCCACCACCTTTGAGCCTGGATACTGGCTTCATGCTGGAATTTTTGAGTGAAGAAGAAAGTACATTTCTGCCAATTACTATGATGAGATTCTCTGATGGCTACCTCAGAAATAATTCCTTGTGAGTGACAGAGTAGATAAGTGAGAAGAGTCACTGCCGAGGTGCTTGCCTAGCTAGCTGCATTTGGGCAGCATAAACTTTCCACTGACTGTGCCTGTCCTTTCCCAGGAACTGCAGGAGATGAGACATTTAACAAAGATGCTTAAAAATAGGTCAGATAAATCTTATCAAAATTAATTACTGTTTCATGTAAGTTTGCTTTAAGAGAGTAAAGCTCAGAGTTAATATCTATGCTAAGCATGCAGTATCAGAGAAGTATTCAGAGGAAACCTGCAATAGAAACCTATGAAAAAACAGTGCTTAAGGGTTTTGGTTTTTAAGCATAAATTCAGTAAGAATGTCCCATAATCTGAGATTACCATCACACGTTGCTTTGCTGGTTTTGATACTTTTCAATAAAATACTAGCTAAAGGATGGAAATATTTGTTAACACCACTGAATGGTAGCACAATCAACCCGCCTGAGTTGGCCATGAATGAGTGACAATACAGACAGAACTGAACTGTGTTCTCCTGTTCATAGAAAAATCTTCACAGAACAGGGAGTGGTTGAAAACAGACATGAACTCCTTCATCTACCATGTTCTGGCTAGATCCACTATTGACTTTATCAGAAACAAACTTTTCCAAAGAGTCTTTAGAAATAAGCCTCCTGGTTAGTTTTAGCTCTCAAGAGAAAGAGTGCTGGAGGGTACTGAGGCCACAGCCTTGTCTGCCCACGAGCCCCCACTCAGTATTTCCAAGTTTCTGCCGCGTCTGTCCTGAGATCATCACGTCAATTATACCAAACTGCACAGTGGAATAAAAGAAGTCATTCCCATGTGCAAACTGCCTGCCTCTGGCACCTACCACCTACGTGTCTGCTACAGGCTTTCACTATGAAGCATACAGCTTTAGTTGAGACCCACACACACACATTTGTGCACACACACATACACAGCCCACAGTAATATTTGGAAAAGCTGCTTTAGTCACGTTACCTTGCAAACCCTCCATTTAACAAACAAACAAACAAAAAATCCACCAAACCAAAGCATAGACAAAAGGTCATTCTCTGATTACTCACCAGATCATGGATGCTGCACTCATTTTCAACAGCTGCAAACAGGTTGGTGTGCTTCAGACACCTGTTCCAAGTAACACCAAATAACAAAGGAACAGTACCTTATTTAATCATGAGAGGTTTGTGAACCTCTTAGGCCCCACCATTTGGGTATACAGTGATTAACTACTCTGAATAAAATCATCATTTCTGCAACTGGGGATACTGCAAGTAATGCTTGTAAAACAAGTGTTAGTATAACACCTACTAAAATTCCACATAAATCTGTTAAACAGTGGAGCTCTACTATCTTAGATTAAACTCAGGAGATGTGAAAACACCTTCATATCAGTTAAAATATCTTCACATAGAATGAATGTAACATACCTCCTGGATGATGCCATACTAAGAAAAGCAAGGTGATAGGTGTAAAGCAAAGTAACTGCCCTGTACTGTAATTGACAGTAAGGAATTTGAGCAGCTGTTTTTTGATGTCGTTGTGTTTTTTTTTTTTTAATGAGGCAATCTTAAATTTTTAACTGTGTATGCTCTGGCCAATTCATTGAGTCCTTATCTTTGTTTTTCTATATGAATGTTACCTCCTGAAGGAAACATATTGATTAGAAAGTAAATAAATCAAGAAGTTATTTCTATATTTCTATAGAATTATTCGATCTCTACGAGTCTAGAAGAACTTGAAGATCGGCTGAGCAAAGATGAGCAAAGGCCATGGGTGTGGAGCTTTGGAAGGCTTCAGGAACCTCAGTGCAGGATCCATCAGAACTAACTGATGTTGGTGACTCATTATGCAGCACCAACTATTGTCTTCCACCGGAGTGAGCCAAATGCAACTGGGAGAAGTGTACAGCAACATGAGCAGAATCCAATCCAGTGCACATGCGTAGAGAGCTGTTCAGCTGTACACCGAGAGCAAATGATTGCAGTACTGCGTGGGATGGCTTTTCTGTCCTGCATGTAGCACTAAGAAAAACAACCTAACAGAAATAAATCCCTGCGACAAAGAACAATGAAGAGTGAAAGTGCTACTTACTTAACTTTCAGCTGGAACTTCTGTCCTCAGGACTTTTAAAGTTGCATTCCGTAAGCAGCATGTTATAACCACTTATAGCATCTCTGGATTTACATACACAGCAGCATTTCTATGAGTGATTATAAGGGCTTTGACATGAATACTCGTGTGCACTGTGTCTTTGTATGATTGGGATTTAAAGAGAAAATGCTCTCACATCTGCTTACAGAAATATTTGTCCCATCACCATTAGAGCCAAAATAATACACTTTTTAAAAGGGTGACCAGAGCCTTTCATAGACTCATAGAATGGCTTGGGTTGAAAGGGACCTCAAGGATCATCAAGCTCCATAACTACTGCAGGTAGGGCTTTCAACCTCCACATTTAATATTAGACCAGGCTGCCCAGAAACCTTTCACGCTTGGCTAAATTATTTTGCTTTTTGAAGTAATGGAGCGTGCCTGTTCTTACTAAAAACATCTGTTTTTTCCGTAGTTGTGTCCTTCAAGCACCCGAATAGTCGCCGAAATGGGGAGGGTGAGGACTCGTGGGAAATATGGAGTTAAGGCAACCCAGGCCTGTTGCCATGAATAGGAAATGGCTTACCCCTGCAGTCAATTTGCCTAATTGATTAGAAGCCTGATTGCTCCCTTGAAGGGCTAGATCCCCTGAAGGGATATGCATGCACAGAGACAGCAAACTTACACGGCAGCTTCACAGAAAGGAATCTCCCGTGCTGCTGGAGCCCGGGTTGTGAACTTATTTCTCACCGGCCGCTTTGGGAACTGAGCTCACGTCCATCTCCAGCGCGTTCCCAGCACGGAACAGCTGCGGACTTGGAGAGAGGGGGCCTGCAGGAGAAATCCGAGCGCTATGTCCTGCACCGAGCGGCGGCTGGCACAGAGAGCGGCCAGCATGGGAGGCTCAGCCCCCCGCGGAGCGGCTCTCCTGTAGAAGAGATGTCGTTTCGCCCATTCAAACACACCCCATCTGTAAACAGTAAACCAAAGAACACAGATCCCTTCTTCAGTCTCCTCTTTCATTTCTCAGAAATAAACCCAGAATTCTGAGAGACAGAAACCCTACGGCTCGGCAAGCTTCCCCAGGGCCCAGACACAACGGAGCGGCTCTGCAGCTCCCTAATCAACTCAGGAAAGCGACTTGAGAAGCCCAGCGGCAGGAAGCGGTTTATAGTACAGTAACTCAACCCATTGTCTGGGCTTTTTCAGCTCGCCTTCATTACTATTACCATGATAAAGACCGGTGGTTTTGGTTTTTTTTTTTTTTTTTTTTTTCCGACTTCCGTTTTGCCCCTTCAACTCCCTACTTGCTCTTGACTTCTCTGAATTTCACTTTGATACTCTGACACCTTGGTTGTTCTCTCAGACGGATATCATTACAGGAGTTCAAATAAACCCTTTTTCTTTTCTTTTCTTTTTTTTCTTTTTTTCTTTTCTTTTCTTTTTTTTTTTTTTTTGGTAGTGGTGAGGTTTGTTTTTTTGTTGTTGTTGTTTGTTTTGGTTTTTGATGGAAAGAAGGAGAGAGTGCGTTGGGAGTGGTTTCTATTTATTCACTCAGCACTGATGTGAGGAAAAACCGATTTTCCTTTTTCCCCTCCTCATATGTCCACCACTTGCTGAGATTCCCAGACGGTCCCCCAACCACAGTCTGGGGTGTTCAGCTGGTAGGACTTGGTTGCTTGGGCTGCAAAGTGCCAAAAGAGTAGCAAATGTATTTCTGTGGCCCTATACGTAAAGTTCTCTCTCTAATTAGACATTGCAGAATTCTGCTTCACTTTCCTGAGAGTAGAAAATGAATCACAACTTCCGTTATGGTTCACCTGACAGTGGCTTAAATAGATCGGTTACGTCACTAAAAAAAAAAAGGCAGTCAGCTGGTGAGGGCAATACAGTCCTTGCTCAATCTCTAATACAGAGTAAACAGGAAAACCAAAGTGAAGATACAACTCTGACTCTTGTGATGTTGGTAAGCCCCAGAAACTAGGGCACGTGGGAAAAGTGAGCCCAGCCTCAACAAAAGAATTATTTCTCTCATCTCCATCTCATTATCTGTCACTAGACATATTGTTGCATTATTAGGAAATGGAGTTGTATTTCTACGGGAAGACAGATCTTCTTGCTTCCCATCCTATTACTTCTCAGCTCCTTTATTTCTAGTCCGTTAGTCCTTGCACGTGCATACATATCACTGTTGTGGCTCTTAATTTAGCATTGTAAGGAGACATAGCTTTGAGGGTTGGACTAGATGATCTCTAGAGGTCCCTTTCAGCCCATACCATTCTGTGGTTCTGTGATTCTGTGAGTCCTTTGACAAAATACATTGGTTTATAAGAGTCATACATGAGGAATAGAGTGCAGTGACCTGGAGGACCAAGTAGTGGGTGCATTTATGAAATCTGTGTATGGCCCAAGTGGGGAGAGACTACCAGGAAGGTGGGCTTAAAATATGACATGTTGGAAGCATGGTCTGAAGAAGTGGCAGGCTACCCAAGGACAAACACAAGATAGTGCACATGGGTAAGAATAATTCACTATATGAACACAGGCTACAAAACAGCTGGTTAAACAGTGAATGCTGGAAAAAAGCTGAAGGGTTACAGAAGACAGCAGGTTTAGCAAACCCAAACACTGCAGGAGGAACTGGGAATGTAGCTGTTACCTGGAAATCTCAAAATATTACCATGCCTTTACAGCTGATGACAGTTTCCAGGGTAGCACTGCAACCAGTGGCATTTCAAGCAGTGTATGGAACAGCTGAATGGTCTACAAAATGCACTTAACTGAAAAATAAAGACTGAAGGTATTTACCCAATATTGCAAACCTGCAGAAATGAAATTATAATATTTCTACTTAACTATTCCAAGGGGGAAAATGCAAAAAGATGCTAAAGATGCAGGAGGGAGGTTTAGGTTCCAGGTTAATATTTATGGTCTAATGGTAATGAGAGGGGCTCCAAGCAGTCCAGGTTTGACAGAAAGACAGCTGGATCCCCAAAAGACAAGGATCTGTCAGAAACAAGTAGGTCTCATCTACAGCTGCACCGGGCAGAGGAATGGACTAGATCATCCTTTCAGTTCCTTCTACTTCCATGATCCCAATAGTTTAGTAAGCCCAGAAAACATGCAGTTGTAATTGAAATTTCCAGAAACACTCCTCCCTTCAAACATCATAAAGGCTTCGGCAATGTTTTCATAAAAGAGTCAATCTTATGAGCTAAGCTACCAATTCACCTTTAATCTGCCATATTCTACAAAAAGCTCTCCTGTGCTCATGCTTCTTTATTATAATACGACATTAGGAAATAACTTCTTTATGCTTGCAGTGTAAAGCATTCAGTGACCCTTAAACACTACTTAGAATTTTATAGTCTATTGGTCTATGGAAATGACTTCTGAAGATGTAATGAAATCTGCTTACAGTCACTGATCTTAAACAAACAAACAAACAAACAAACAAAACCCAACAACCCCCCCAACACTTCGATATTGAGAGATGTATCACTTAGATACATCTGTCTGCATGCATTTGTGTATGCTTTTCTGTGAATTCATATATCCAGACAGTGAAAAACAAACATCAATGAATGACAGACATATATTATAATGTATTAAAATATATTTGGTAAAAATAAATCAATATTTAGACTAATTTGCATTAATATTTTTTTTCTCAAATTATGCATTTCAACTACAGCTTATCAACATGAATGTAAACATCCTTTTAAAATTTCTACTTAGAAACGTCACTTGAAAAAGCATAACAAGAAGAGAAGGGCTTCAGTATATTTTTAATTTATACAAACTGGCTGTATATAACACAACACACAGTTTGGTGCTCCCTCTTTGTTTGCCCTTAGGAGTTTTTAAAACACTGTGTGATGATGATCCTGATTCAGCTCCTGGCTAAGGCTGGGACATCTCTACTCGATTCTGTAAATTTATACCTCTGTGCAATGTGACTTTCTCTTTCTTTTTTCCTTTCAAGCAGAGCACATAGGCAGACTATTGCAGTTACAAATCACAATAAAGTTTTACGTCATTGACACCATCCTTGGACTTTACTGTGAGATCACTCTGCACTTTACAATGGGACAGTAGATCATTTTGTTGCCTTTTTATTTTTTTTCCTACCTTTCAGTCTGAAGGATTTTTTGCAACTCCAGTGTCTTCCCAAATAAATTTTCCCAGGCTTGAGCAATACCCGCTGAATGAATTTTTTTTTAATCATTTCATACAACTTCTCAGCCTGATAGATGGCTCATTCTGTTCTGAATTATTAGAGTGTCATATTTATAATTATCAAAATACAAGTTAGGATGTATTTTGCATCTGCTTTTCTGGAGGCCTATAGCGCTTCAAGAAATGTTTGGCTTCCCCTTTGTTTTCCAAATTTCAGTCTTCCATTTGGAGTGCAGACTACACATGAACTAGAATTCCTTTGCCAAATTTGCCACATAAGAAATGAAAAATATTTTGAATGTTCAAATCTCAACATCTACTGTGAATTATCATATTGGTGCACAAACAAGAACATGCAAATAGTTTGAATCCTCCCTACAAGAAAAAAAAAATGTTTTAATATCAGCAGTGATACATTCCCATATGGGCACACATAGATGGCCTTGTACTTAAAGTGTGTTTGTGTGTAAGGATTTTCTGTCACAAAGCACGTCTTAGAAAAAACACTGCTATGTATTAGGATCTAATCCTAACATTGATGGTTAACATCAAATACAGTTACTCCTGACTGACTCTCTTGCAAATTAAATGCATGTGATTCCTACATGGATGGCAATTCCACTTTCTATCTTCTCTTTCCCCATTTCCCTAAACACATGTTAATGTGCTTAGAAAGTACTAAGAACGTGAACTTTTGGCCTCTTTAAGACACAGGAAAGTTTGGTTCCTGAGTGGTTTTTTTACAGGATCCCTCAGAGGAGGCTTTCTACTACAGTAAAGGAAAACAAAAGCAACATCCTGGAGCTATCGTGAAGACTGACCCAAAGTTAACACTATTTATAACATATTTATAAAAAATTCTATGCATGTCCCCAGGTGCGTTATGACTGCTGTGGGAATGGTCATTACGAGTTTCCTGGCTATAGAGTGATCAAATCCTAACACCGCAGTAATGTCATTTTTCATACTTGAAAGACACAGAAGGTTTAGGTTCAGACATCCCCAAATGGAACCAGCTCTTTTCCCTAGTATGTTAAACTCAGCAATAATAATAATAATAAAAGAAAAAAAAGAGAAAAAAGAACAGCCACATGCAGACGAAACCATAAGTGTTTCTTTCAGAAGTGCCTCAGCATTTCCGAGGATCGCCCGCCCTTTCACATTCACTCTGGTGGCCAGTAGCTCAACGTACCTGAGACAGCTAATTAAAAAAGGAAGTGGTCAAAGTCATGCTTTTTTGTAAACTTCAAAGGTGATCCCTCTCCTTCCTCCTCTTTACATTTTACTGTCTGGCTCTCTGCCCATCCTGCAGCTGTTGGCTGCGCCTGTGTTTCGTGGCGTCAAACCTGCCTCCTCACGGTCCATAAAGTTACAGCAGGGACCACGGTGTGCAGGTGTGGGAAGGACAGAAGTGCAAGATGGGCTTGTTAATGATTTTTCTGGCACCCCATGCTGAGCTGCTGAAAAAAGAGAGAGGCTTGCAGAAGGCAAGCGACTCTTTGTTTGCAAAGGTATTTGAGGTCATATTGCTTCTCCCACAGCAAAGGTGTTGGGTTTTCACTTTACGGGCTGTTCGCAGAAATGATTCGCCTTTTATATGGCTTTTAAAACACGCTTTGAGGCCTTATAATTGGATACAGGATTTGTATCACACCAGTATGAAAACTCTTACTTTTCATTTAACCCCCAGCTGATCATTTAACGGTCTTATTAAATGATAAGCAGCCAGCTCTGACGATGTGAATTTAGGTTCACTTACGTCATAAGCTTTAACTCAAAATTCCTGCACCATTTACATTTTGGGCAATGAACACAGAGAGCATCAACTGCTGAAAAAAAAAGAAGAAGAAAAAAAAAAGGGTAAATCCCAGCACTGTAATTTGCTGCTCCTCTTGAATTAACAGAACAATTTGGTAACTACTAACTAACCCTCCTATCTCATGAAATTTGCTTAAAAGTCTGCTTTATTTTGAACACTGTCTACATGGTAGGCAGCATATCAGCAGGCTCAGAAAAGCACTTTTAAAAAATCCAGATCAAGATTTATAAAAATGTGTAACTGACCATAATGGGCTACAGCCACCCAACTTCAACCAGTGCCTCTAGCTCCCACTGGGAGAGAGTCTGAACAGTTGCATTTGCGCTTTAAACTCCATCTCCAAACCCCTGGTTAAGTGTAGGACTTCCAGCACTTCTGTAGCCCCTAGGTCTTAGATTCTCTAGCATCCTAATCTTCAGGCATCTATTTTTTTAACGCTGGCCTTCTGCATCAGTGTTTTAAAGTCAGGCAGTATTTGGTGCTAAGAATTAACAAGCAGAGAAGGACTGAGGAAAACAGCTAGCGAGGAACATATTGAGGAGATGGAAGGCTGAAGAGGAGATATGAAGGCAGATTACTGCAGACTGCATTGTCATCTCTGATGTTTGCACACACAACATTTGTTTACAATAAAAATTCAGCATAGCAGGAATTTGTCTGCACATCATTCTGAGCTGGGATTTGTCTACATATTCTATAAGATGGCTCCAATTTCTGTTGTTACAGCTCCTAAGAGCACTGCACAAACCTCAGTGATGCACATCCATCTCGTCCTACATGACAGCAAGGAACACTAGATGAATTTCGGGCTCCTGACCTGCAGGTATTTTTTTCCCCCTAATATTCCATTTCCCTGAATAACCATTTCTGATTCAGCAATCCTCAAAAATTTGAACAAAAGAAACAGAAAACTGAAGATGAAGAGTGGTGACCATACATGAGTTGGAACCAGGGGCTTTATGCCTCTGCTACCAAGTCAGTGTTTGGTTGCTCTATTGAGCAGGACATTGCTTTAGGAAGGGCCAGAGGGAACCTGAATCAATTCTGTTATCTGCAACCGAAGAATTCTGGGTGTTTTTTTTTTCCATGCTTGCTGTTAGAGCTCTTACTCAGAACGAACATGGCATCGCCTTCCTTACGAACAGGACCCAGATCAGTTTTCTGCCAAAGGACACTAGAGACACTAGAGAATTATGCAGTTTGTTTCAGGCTGCTCCTAAGTCCATTCTGACAATGGAATTCCAAGGGAACGTGGTGCATGGTGCTGTCTGTCTCTCCTCCCTTCCAGTAACAGCTGTGGAAACTGCGCAGGTGCCTTCAGCATGGAAACACAGAACAAACTGCTCATTCCCAAACTCCACAAGATGAGTCTGTGTCCAAAACCAGCAATCAAATAAGGTTCAAAACCTAACTTGGGATCAAGTCACAGAGTATGCACAAATAGCAAAGAAACAGAGAAAGAGTTACAATGAAGCTAACAACTCTGTATGCTTTTGCTAGAAACTTGTTTCCCAGCTACCAGGAGTAAGAGAAGGTGAACGCATTATCACCTTTGCTGGCTCTTGTGAGGCCAGACTAACCCTCAGCCGTCCATCCTGCAGCAGACTAAGAACCTTCTTCTCTGTGTGAGCAGATGCATTTCAGCTGCACAATGTGAGAAACAAAACCTTTCAAACCCAACAGATCTCAATATCCTTTGTGCTAAACCCAGAAGAGTGCAAACAGGCTGTAAGTACTTTCCATTTCTTATTTTCTTCCTTTTCAGTCAATTCTCACCAAAGAAACATTAAATTATACTACAACTCAATAAATCCATGGCAATATGGCAATGGCTAAATATTGTCTAAGCTGGCAAACGGATGAGAAAGGCAGGGGGAATTCTGAGGGAACAGTTGGCATGAGAAGAGACATGGTAATCGAAGGGAATGAGAACTCCCAGGCACAGCAAAGCGTTGCTATTCTGGAAAGATGAATGAAGAATTCTGTTACGCTGTAGCCCCGGGTCCTCCATGCTGCAATTCTCCCAGCACTGTTCAGCATGGTCAGTAGAGCAAGGGAGGTGATCCTGCCCCTTTATTCCATACTGGTCTCACCTGGAGTACTGCAGCCACATCTGGAGTCCTCAGTACAGGGGAGACATGGACCTGGTGGGGTACGTCTAGAGGAGGGCCATAATAAATGATTCAAGGGATGGAACACCTCTCCTATGAGGACAGGCTGAGAGATCTGGGGCTGTTCAGCCTGGAGAAGAGAAGGCTCTGATATACCTGATATAGTGGGTTTTCAGTATCTAAAGGAGAGCTACAGGAAAGAAGGGGACAGATACATTAGCAGGGTCTGTGGTGATAGAACCACCAAGAGGAAATGACCTGAGGGTAGATTTAGCTTGGATATAAGGAAAATGTCTTCTACAATGAGGGTGATGAGGCACTGGAACAGGTCACCCAGTGATGTGGTTGATGCCCTGTTCCTGGAGACTTTCAAGGCTAGGCTGGTTCCAGCCCTGGGCAACCTGATTGAGCTGTGCATGTTTCTGTTCATTGCAGGAGAGTTGGACCATTTGGCCTTTAAAGGTCCCTTCCAACTCTGTGATTCTATGATCTGTGCAGTGATTGAGCAGCAATATGTACACACACACACAAAAAGAAGAAAACAGCTGAGGATATCAGGTGAGCACGCATTATGAGAAGAATGTGTAACAGAAAAGCTTGAAGGAGCTTTAAAAGTAAGAAAAGATGTGGATTCAGTGAAAGATCCTACCGTGACTAAAGCAATAGGCCAAGAGGCTACTTTCAATTCTACACTCTGAAGAATGAAAGTATCTGTCCCTGGAAGGACCAAACTTCATTGTATCATCAATGTGGAACTAAATGCAGGTCTGAACAATGGGTCAGTGCAACAATCAGATGGCATTCAGGCAAAGTTCTCCCAGTATCTAGTTACTGAAGGGTAAAATAATGAAAACATGCACCATCTCATCCTCAGCAGCAAGGAACAAGGAGGACAGCCAAGTTTTAAAAAAAAAACTATTAGAATTAGTAATATGTATTTCATTGGCACATTAGAAATGAAAGATTGGAGGAGGGGGCACAGTACAGTCACTCCTTAATGCAGTACACAAGTAAGGCCTTCCCAACTCCAGCGACATATTAGCCTCTTGTTGCACAAGGCTGGATTACTCCTTATGTATATATATCAATGAAGCAAGATTAAAGCCAAAAACATACCCTGAATGACTTGGTAAGATATATGTTTTTTTAATTTTAAAAAGGCACACAAAAGAGGCATCAAAATTAGATAGTTTCTTTTTCTTCTTCAGTGGGTCAGTTCAATAGGATGGGGATTGACAAGTTACAAATATTTTCCTTTTCAGTTCAAATAATTTTAACAGTGAAGAAATCAAACCTTGAGAGCTTTGAAGTGAGGATTAACATAACCACCCACTGACTTATCAACTCTGTGTAACAATGGCTACCAAATGCAACTCCAGTAAGGCCACTGGAAAAAAATGCCAACAAAAAAATAGCTTTTTTTTTCCACATGCTCAGCTTAATAATTGCAGAAAAAAAAATCATACAAAAGGACCCAGCAAGGGCTGATATTTCACACTTACCTTAGGAAATATTTGCTCAGTTTCTTTTTGGGGTTGCATGTGTTTACAATGACAAGGTGGATGTTGGCAGCACACTGATCCCCACACTCTGTCTGAACACTGCAATCAGATGGGAGAAACTAAAGACAGAAGGATGTGTTTATCAAATGGGATGGTCAGCTCATGATGATGTATTTGCTCCTAGTTGTGCCATCTTTAAACTGCATCTTCACCTGGCAAAACATAATAAGTAGAACTACGTGAGAGACTATATTTTCCTCTATTCAGGTCAAATTCCATTTATTTGAAAGAAAAAAGAAAAATCTGTTGACAAAGCCCACATTCTATTTTTCTGATAGCAAGTTTCAAGCAAAAGTGTGTTAACACCTCAAATGATCTACAAACCCTTAGATGAAAGAATTTAATGCAATGATTTACTAAATAAAAACAATAAATGCAGTCAGCATTTTTTTGTTTTTCATTTTTTTGACAAATTTGGTTGGAAATTCCTGTGCCGTGTGATGAAATGCTCTTCAATTTTGTAATGGATCCAATTAAAAATTTCTCTATGAAATTCTAATCAGACATGGAGTTGACAGCAGCCAGATTCAGAACTGGTATATCTAGACAGGCAGGTTTCACTGGAGAATGTCTGAAGCAATCTGATCTAGATTTGAAGCTGGCCTTTCTAGGAGCAGAGGTCAGACTAGAAACCTCCAGCTGTCCCTTGCAAGCAGCATATTTTCAATGATTTTGAGTGCACAAAACAGTAGATTTGATCCAGTCACCTTAACAGAGGTGCCCTGCTTCACAGCAGATGACATCTTGAAAGATTCATGGAGCAACACGGCTGTGCATCTACCTGGGTACCCCTGAGGCATCTCAGATGGAAGTAGGTGACTACACCCAGGTAACTGTGTTGGAGCTTGCTGTGGTGAGCCTGCCAGGCTTCTGAACAGGCTCTGCACTGAGGCATATTTTCCATCAGCTTTAAGCTAGTCCACTCTACTTGTTAGGGCACCTCTGTGCTGCACAAGATACAACATAAAGTAGATACGCAGCCTTCAGACAAGACATAGGTCACATCTGCAGCCACCATTGAGCATAGTGAAGATTAAAAGCAACATGTAAACTCAAGCTTGAAGATGAAAAAAGGTGGTGTATCTCACTGATTTTGTGTTGAGGTGTTTCCTGTTTGCTTTGCTTTGTTTTACTGTTGGTTTTTTTGTTGTTGTTTTTAAATTCAGAAGTCACCACTCATCTGGCCTATCCCAGGAAAAATGCTGAAGTGTAGCAGCAACTCATGTGTGTTCTGTGACATGAAAGAAAAAACAGCATTGTTACTGAATATTTCTTTAGGCAGCACAAGTCAGCATGATAATGAAGAGGAAAAGGCAGGCGTTGGAGTCATCTGGATTCCTTGCTTGAGAGGGTCAGCTTGGCAACATGCACTATGATATAGACCCACTCTTTGCTAGGAGAAAGGAATGCAGGTCTTACCAACAGAGCTGGGAACAACTCTGAAAAGAACTGGAGATCATAAAAGACAAGAAATACACCAAGGACTCCTGATAAGTGAATTCCTGAGAAAAGGGCTAGTGAGATCCTTAGCAAAATAGGAAAGAGGGTAACTAAGAGAGGCTTTTCTTCACTACACAGTGGTACCACTGCAAAATAATTCTGACAAAAGTTATGGAAAGGATTCCAATAAATCTTGTGTCAGGACAAAGCCAAAAATAATTTTTGATTGATTGGAAAAAAATATTGCACAATGAGAGATTTAAGAAGTACAGTCAATTTAGTTGATAGAAACAAAATAAAAAGGTGTAGATATCTCCATTGGGAAGTATTCAAAATACTGAACCACGCCTTAAATAGTTGACAAATACAAAAGCAATGAAAGGATGTTTTTATCAGAATGCAGACATCACAGCATAAACTTCAAACAGAGAGCATAATTAACAACTAGCACAAATTAGCAACACAAAGCAGTGGATTTTCCATTTTTGGTGTCATCCAACAAAAACTAAATGCTTCTCTGTACTACATGTTGTGGCCAAATGAAAGTCATTGGGCTCTTTATGTGACAGCATGCAAAATATGACTGACCCTTAAATAGGATACTGGGTCCTGTTAAAGGTTCCGGCCTTAAACCTGAATGAATAAGGTTTAAGGGACAATACTAGGAGAAGAGGTGTCAGAGAGAAAATGTGTTTGAAGCTCTCAGTCTCCTATGAGTATCAAGTTAAATGTTATGCAGTTCTGGATTTTTTAAAATAAAGTCACAGGCTCCTAAATGCTTGGTTAAAATTCTTCAAACTCCAAGTTTATTAGTCTTACGTGGAGAAGTACCATCTCTTTCTCCCAGCTGCTCTAATTAAAGAAACCTACAATCAAGCTTTTCCCTTTCTTTCTGACCCCACAGCACAACACACACTGTGACTGAGAGAGATAGTAACTACAAACATCCCAGCCACAGAAGGCAGACCAGGCAGGAGCTCAGCTGAGCAAAGAGAGCACAATGCCAGCCTCCATGGCCCTGTGCCTCAGGTTAGCAATGTGTTGTGCCTTGTGAGCAACAAGGTCCTAGCGCTTCACTCCTGCAGAAGGCCAGCACAGCTTACACAGAATTTAGAGCAAGAAAGGGGAGTTATTTCTAGCAATCTCCATAATTGTGTCCCCCAGAGTTCTTTGTCAGATGCACACTGCCTTATACAGCTTTAACTCATTACTCTAAATGTGCATGTCCATTTTGACAAAACAAAAGCTAAGGAAATCTCAGGCTCAGAGCAAAGGATGTTAAATTTAAATCCCCTAGTTTTTATTAAAGTCATGAAAACATGAACTTCACTTTTATCTCAGTCTTGTTTAGGAAAAAATAAATATCTAAAAGGAAAATCTTACCAAAATGGTTAATTAGTACACTTTCAAAAAGAAAATTGTCATGCACTTGTAACACAAGTAACACATTCACTTGCATTTTCTACGTAAAGGAAATCATAGGAAAACCAGGACTTTCAAAAATGGAGTTTACCAGACATCTATTCAACCCCAAGAAAAAGAGAAGTATAATCACAAACTGATTTTTTTTTCTTCTTTGCTTCATGCCCCTGAAGTCAATGTAGATCCCCGCTTACTCCTTAGATCTGTTTCATGAGAGATTTTACACTCGTCAGGCAAAGTGTGCCAGCACCGGAGTGAGCAGTGTGATCGGGTGTCAGCTGCGGCACTCTGAGACATCCTTGAGAACTAGCACATCATTAGTGGTACTTTCACAATGGAATGTGTGGGCCTTCAGTCTGTATGACAGACAAAACCGAGGATACTCTTTTGGGGAATGAAAAATAACATGAAATAACTTTTTATCACCATTCCTGTAAGTGCCCTTTTTGCGTTTGTTTTCAGCTCTATAACAAATTTATAATTTATTTATAAAATAAAATACCAACCAACCAACAAGCAACAAAAAGGCCCAAGACGTATCTGTTTATTTGAAAAGTGCACTGAAAGAAAAACAATCAGGGAAGATATTTTGCAGTGCAATATATGGTATCACAGATACAAGATCTGATTCTCCCATCTCTACACCTTGGGGAGCCATTGCCACCTCCCTGAATTAGCGGCAGTTTACACCTACTTGCGCTGATATAAATGACAACGCAAAGAGCAAGGTGACAGAAAACAGGCCTGCAATGTATAGCTTTGGCCAAACACACCTGCAGCCCTTCTGCGGACCATGACATCCAATTCTCTGTATAGGAAAATAACACTAATAATAATATTGAACTATATATAACAGAGGTCATTGGGCTCATGAGACATGATAGCGACTGATGCGTACAAAGCAGTAAAATGCCTGCTTTCATGTGTTACACTATAAACACATTTTTAAACGAATCAAGGATTTATTCTTTGGCACAACTGAAGCCAAACCTTCCAACCCAGCAGCCACCTGGATGAAGGAAATGGTGAGAGCTCACACTGGTAAAGGATGTGTCAACACAAGGCATCACACTTCCTAGAAAGCACTCATAATTCCCACAGGCAAATACCCATCCCAGCTTCAAGAACACACCACAGGCTGCTTCTAGGTTAAACATGAAACACTCTGACCACACTGACATGTGATCTTAGCAGTTACTGCTTGTAAATGACATGGGGTGAATAAGCTTATGTTTTCTAAAAAGAAGTGACGTTGTAACATGGCTGTTGTTTTTTTTTTTTCCTACAAACAAGGTTGTTGAAAGCACCAAGATCAGTGGTGGTCTTGAGCCTTCCTTCTGTACTCCTTAAAAATGATCTGACACAGTTTTCCCCTTCTCCACATCTCTATACACCAGTCGCTGCAGCCAGGATGCCAAGATGCCACCACTGTTATATTATGGATTCCTTTACTGAAGGAAACACGTGGTTAACAACTGGGTTTTTTTTGGTTGGTTGGGTTTTTTGTTTTTTTGTTTTTTGTTTTTTTTTCCCCCTGATTATTAAGTCATAGAGATAACTGGAACTACTTAATTTCTTACTTAGTAACTTCATAGTGGTCTGTTCTACAGAATTACTGTTCAGGTTATTTCCCTGAATTCACCCAATGTAAAGAAGGGCTCCTTAACATTGCCAAGTCCTAAACAGGAAGCCCACTCTGAATTCCAGACCAGCAGCTTTACACTCAATTCTGCATGGATTATTTTCTATTTATAACCCTGTGACAACCTGCACTACATTCCATGCAGCAAGCTGTGGGTGCTTCTGATATCCAACCATCCTAACAAAGCTATCTCTGTGTTACATTGCAAGTCTTGGATTTCTTGTCCCCATTTAATGATTCTTCATTCTTCTCTGTCTCTTGTCTCCTGTCTGAGCCTTCTTCAAAGCTCTATCCTGGATACCATCTTCTGCATCTTATCCTCAGGAAGCCTCCTCTCTTCACACTGATATAATTATTACCTTCAGGTAAAAGGCTCACAAATCTGCATCTCAATTCCAAACCGATCTCCCTCAGTTTAGTCCTACTCACCTAATAACACTTCAGATCTACTTCCTTGGAAGGATGGCTATTAGCCTAATGCTAAACTCTGCAGTCTTTACCAAACAGCTTGTTTTTCTCCTTTCAGATTACTTCCTTTTCTGCTATACTCTTAGTAGTAAAATCCTTCTAAATGCTAAAACTTCAATGTTTGATATGTCTTACCTAACAATACTGGATTATTTACTGTCGTTGAGGTCCTCCTCTACAATGAAACAAATCCAGACAACATGTTTGGATGTTCTTGGCCATTTTGATCTGCTGAAAATTTCTTCCTCCAATTCTTCACTGCTCCTGTCCTCTGATGGTAAGTAGACCATGCACTCCCAGGACTTGGTGCACTTGAATATAGCGAGGTAATCAGTCCACACCAATTTTATTTACATTAAAAATAAAGCATAGTAGCAATAACAAAAAGTTGTTCCATATGCTCCATGACTTGTTTCTTTTAATGTTAAACTTCCACTTCCCGTCCATTATCCCTAAATTGCACACCATGAGCTGGGCAACAGGCAGCAAGTGCAGTGCCATACCAAGCATGCTGTCAAAGCGTTACTGAAAAAAGCCAGCTTGAAGCCACACTGAAATCTCTCCTTCAGATTTGTGTCTGACTCACACTCCTGTTTCTAGGTATCAATTTTCACAAACTTTTTTGGAGCCTTGAGATGAAAGTGACAAGTGGAAGGGGTGGGAGGCAGAAAGAGGACAGCTGAGTTATAAACCTCATTTCCTTAGAATAAGAGCAAGACCGAAGAAATTATTTACTTACACATTTACACAATTTTCTCAAACATTTAGATCCTCACATTAATTTTATGCCAATCTCATATTTTCAGTTGTAATGTGACAGAAATTTTTGTGCTGATGGCACATATAAAAACTCTTCCATTTCAGTGAGGGATTTGACCATTGAGCAAAAACCAGCATGTCTTCTGGCCAGCCTGCAGAAAGGGAGCTCCTCATCTACCCCTGAGCTTCTGGAGTACTTTACAACTTGAGCTGAAAGAAACAACAATTATTACATTTAAACAGCCATTTTTCCATCTCGGATCTATATTTCAAGGTGAATTAAATGAAGGCTGTGCACTCAGCACATCCTGCCATTTCAGAAAGCTAATGTACACTCATTTATTCTCAGTATTTTCACTGCTTTATTCATACAATGGACTACAAACCTTTTTCAGGGGCTGCTGATGCTATGTCAGCACTAATAAATCAAGAGTGCCAAGTGAAGTTTTCTAGTTCTGAAGCTATGGTGCATGGAGCAGCTTGTGCTTATGCAAGGAAGCTCTCAGAGCCCTCCAACCACAGTGGCTGCATGCAAACTGCCCACTGCTAACAGCTCCTGCAGCACTGCAATTCTGCTGCCAGATTGCAGTGGTACAACTTACATTCCAGTGTCCAAGAACGTAAAGTTTAATTTTGGTGACTATATCCAAAGATAGATTGCAGACTGCAGTTCTATGCCCAAGACGCATTCTGTTAAAACTCCAAATTTCAGGGGTGAATTATGTGCAGTTGTGCTTAGACATAAATACTTTCTGAGAATAACATTCTCTTTGAGTGACATCTGAAAACAGCACCTATTTTCTTTCTATTTAGATAGAAGTCATTCACTTTGACATGTATTGTGTGCAGTGGAATCAGCAAAGAAAAAAAGAATAGTATATCTCTGCCTACGTTCAAACTATTTCAATAGCTGCAATATGGAAGAAACTTGTGAAATATTTTGCATATTGATTTTCTTTTATTTATTTTAACACTTGGAAGTATTAGAACTCTAAAACTAAACTTGGAAAATAAATATTCTGGATCCAATCCTTCTCAATTCCAGGGTTGTTCCCTGAAGTAAGCCACTAGAAATGCTCCAGAGCAATGAGAAGTTGGCCATGCTGTGAACTGAATTCAGAACTTGAAAACAAGAACTACAGAGGAAAATTAACTTGAAGATTGCTATTATTTTTATTATTCACTTAAATTCATGAGGCCAAGGATCTTCATTTGACTTACAGCTGAAGAACACAGTTTAATCAATTAAAATTGAAAGACTTGTATACGTCTGTATGATGGGAGCAGGAAATTTAAGGCAAGTGAAACAATGATAACATTTATAGATATTTTTCTATGATTATAAGCACCTAAGAACACAAGGAAATCTTAAAATAGAGTTGCATATACCTCTCTAAATCTGGTAGGCAGGAATACAAAAATTAAGAACCGTTCTAGGCAAAGTCTACATAAAATTCTTAACAACTCCTAAATCCATTACAAAATATGGATTAAAAAAGAAGAAAAAAAACTTTCTGGACCTAATTTCTGCACAGGCTCGCATGAGGTGGCTAGAAACGTACCATATTGGGCAGTATAATATTACCAGAATTTGCTCACCATTGCAAATACTTTTACTGTTTATGTGACTAGAAATATATTCCTAAATGCAAAATATTAGTGGAAAAAAAAAAAAAAAAAAAGAATAGAGGAGCAAATCTGCATACGTTTAAATGTTCCCCTTCTGCTTTTCATTCCTCATCCTCAACTTGAGAATGCTCATAAGATGTCACAAGCTGAACACATAAAATGGTCAACTCATTTCAGTCAGCCCTTTTAAGACCTTGGCCTTAAGTTTTCTATCATCCATAAAGAATGTTTCTTCTAAAAACACCTGGACAGCATCTTGGTCTCTTTCTCATTATTTTGCCAACATAGTAGCCTGAAAAGTTGGTTTTTTACTTCGTTTTTAACTCCAGTGGCCTTTTCCCCTTTTCATACATAAAAAGGCTTCATTTCTCTGCTTTATGTTTCTCTCACGTATTTGTGAACAATCACTTCTGCTTCAGTCAAGCATATAGAAACAAGCACTGAGCCAAGATATATTTGTCTTGGGTCACGCAAACAGGGCCCATGTGGCCTACCTCCAGGCTGGGGCAGGATGAAAGGCCAACCAGGCCTCCTCACGGTTTGGTGACATCTTAGCTCATCCTCCCTTCATTTGGAAACAATTACAAAAAGTCACCTGAAAGCATCTACAAATAACCTCTTTCCAAAAGCTAAGAGAGGATGTTTTACCTCCAACATTTACTATCCATTTTCTGCTGTTGCTTGCACTGATGGGAATCCACACAGAGAAATCACTTAAGGACAAACAATTCTGTGATTTCTCTTTTGCTTTGCTTATAAGCGTTTGTGTGTGTGTATATATATATATATATATATATATATATATATACATACAGGTATATCTTTGCCTTTATATCATGTAACTTTTTGCCAGATCCTTACGTTGCACAAAAGTTGATCTCAGTTTTCTTAAAGGCATCACCTGGTACCTATTTTAAGAGTGGACAAAGCTGGTTTATAGAACTGACATCTACCCAGGCAGCAAAGCAAGATGGACACAAACTTTGCCTCAAAACTATTCCCAGTGGAATACAGCTTTTATGGCTGTACAAGTAGGCCTTTCTATCAGCCTACAAGAATATATTAAGCAGGCTGTAGCCTGCAAGAAAAAAAAGTGGAGTGAAATTTGCTTGTTCAAAACCTTTCACAGCCTAAAGTCAAAAGATATCTTTTTGGTACCTTCCAGTCTAAGACAAGTAGATGCTATCTGAGTCAAAGCAAAGCTCTAACAAGACCTGTACTCTAGTGCCAAATGTTGCCCACGTGGAACAATGTCTGCGGTTTTTCTGTATTGTAGTAAGTATCAGCACTGCCCAGGATAGGCAGAAATGATACCAAGGGAGAGAAGGGGAAATCAAAGGAGGTAACTAACTCATTGCCCATTCCCTCATATTCAGGCATCCCATTCCTCTTCACTGGAGATGAAGATATTGGATCAGTTTATTAGGGTGCTGCATGCCTGCTACTAGTCTGTCAAGGGAGCATAACTTCTCTAATCAAAACTGAAAGCAACCAAGACCACACTGGTGAGTGGGAGGAAGGACAAAAGTCCTCTACGGGAACACTATTATAACTGCCAATTTTATAACCATCACCTAGATCACTGCAATGAATACATTGGAACCCTGGATATACGGAAAAAGTTGCTCTGATGATCATTTACCACAGCATTTGTCGTGAAGGGAGAACAAAAGCTGTATCATACAAGAACATTGAATGAGGTAACACATGAAAACATCTGCTTCATGTCAGGGAGACTCATACATTTTAAGAACTAGAACGGTAAAGAAAGTTGGTTAAAATTCTACCACAAAACATCACATAAGCCCCTCACTTATTTTTCCTCCCCTTCAAGCCAAATAACCTTATTTGAAAGAAAATTCAATTCTGCTTCCTGTTCTGTTCCATATCTCATCACTGTAATCAGGAAAAAGGGGGAAAAAAAATAAAGAGAGAGAAATAAGATGAAAAATTCAGCTCCTTTTACTGCAAATAAGTATTTAGCAGTCTGGATATACTTTTCAGATTCCGCACTTACACAATTGCTACTTTACCTCATAGCAACATTGCCAGAACTCACCAATGTTGGCTCCTTCAAAGGTGACCCGAGGTTAGAAGCTGTATACAAATAGTTTGTGTATTTTAAAACAAAAATGAAAGTCACACAACCTAGTACACGGGACAAAATTCCTGATTTGTAATCCTATAATTCAAAAAACAAAAGTGTACAACTGCTCTTGTCTTTCAAACTGCTTCATTGTATACATTATCATTTGGTAAACAGGCTCTAAATTTATAAGTACATTAAATAAAAAATTTCAGCATGGTACTGTGTACCTAGTATGCTGTATAAATTGCTGGATTTATGGTAAAATCATATGCCTAAGACAGGCAAATTCAGACAAAAAATGACCACTTGTATATACGCAATTTAAAAAAATTGGATTTAAGATTAGAATATTTAATCTGGCAGGAAGAAACTGAAACTCACCAGATTTTTCATTCCTGTAGTAACAGCATTTTATTTTTGTCCTTTGCAATATAAATGAGTTTAGTGTGTCCAACATGTGAAATACCTTTGGGACAGATCTGACTTTCCTAAATTAAAGGAGAGATGGATGGAACCATTGAGTTCACGATCATGCAACCACTTTGACTTCTCTCCAGAGCATGCAGTACTTAGGAAAAGAATGCAAACTGCAAATTAAACCCTCAGTTATCCTCAGCAACCTGACAGTCTGACCCAAGAAATACCGCTAAGTCCAGCAGATTGGGAAAGTGCTGTGCTCATCGCACAGAGGTGTGAAGAAAGTGGCCCGCCCAAGCTCATCTCACAGGGCACAGCTGGTGAACTGTACACAACAAGGAGAAGAAAGTGGACTTTGGGGGAGGAGGTGAGAAGGGGGCTGAGGTAAAAATGGGAGGTATTTTCGCTTTCCTTCATATTCTGCTGCTGTTTCAACGAAACGCTTTTCATTGACAGCTTATTTGAAAAGTGTTTTCTATCCAAACTGCAGAGTCAATTTATTCAATTAATATTATTGGGAAAGGAAGTGCTATTGAATCTCTTCATGCATTCTTCAGTCCTGCTGTTCTTTAAAAAGATTTTTCGTACCTTCTGTCTAAAGCACTTTCACATGGGACACACAGCAACAATGAGCTGGAAGGGAAGGTTTTCTACCAAGAAAACTGTGGCTGACACCAGTAAAGCTACTTCTAAGCACGTATATTCTCCCTATCCCCCTCTTGTTCCATTTACATATCCTCAAACCCTCCCCCTGCCTGAGTACCACTTACAGACTACTCTCCATAAGTCAGGGGATGAATTTTGATCAACTTCACACTTTTCTCTTCATTCACAGTAATTTTGGTTCAACCAGCAAGATGAGATCAGTGAGGTAGCTACAGTGAGCCAAGTACGTTTTCACAGAATTATGGCAAAGACTGGGATACAAAACCACATAAACGTGTAAAAAAAATAGGGAATGCTTAAGAAAGGAGCAAGATAACAGAATAATAACTGTGTCTACAAATTTCAATGACTTTTAAGAGGATCAAAATGAGTAAGTTATATGAAAATTATCATAACCAAAAGTCCCGGTATTTCTCATCCTAACCCAACAAAGACTATTGTACTTGAGCAATCACCTCAGTACTATAGCCAAGTCAATCATGAACATCACCTTTCTTTTTTCTTGCTGTCACATTGCTGCCAGTTTTTGAAACCTTTTTTTTTGTTCTGTTTTTAAATCTAAACTTCTTAAACATTCAGTTATGAACAAACATCCACAACGTCAATCTTTCTTGTTTTATATTCTCAAGTTCATCTTTAAGCTGCAAACTGCGGCAGTTCTGTGGAATCAGCATCCAAAAGTCTACAAAGTCCTGGTGATTCTTTAAGACCCCACAAATAATTAGGTAATTCCACAATCCAACAACAGTCTAAGAGAATAAGAGAGAGAATCAAAAACAAAAAGAACTTGATTATTTAGTAGTCAACAATGTGAGAATGTTCTCTATTTCACTGAAACCTGCTTCCACATTATCTGGGTTGCCTGAGAGGGCATCTCAAACACTGGCTGAAATCTAAAACATTACAGAAGTTGCTTTCAAACATAGCCTTGTCGCTATCAAACCGATTCAGTTCTTCGCAGTTGTGTTTCCGTACATAAAGGTGAACTGAGCACAAATACCTAAGAGTTCTTTGAAAATAAATATGCACAGTAAGAATTAGTTGCTGAATTGAGATACTGGTATTTTTTCCTCAGAAATCCACATTGCTTTTTAGGTTTGCTGAAATTAAATTTTCCCCTTAATCAGTCAAAAATAAAATAAAATAAAATTTAAAAAGTCCAGTGCAGTAGAAATAGATTACACAAGATTATGGGATTAGAATGTTTTCACTGGTTCTAATTCTTCCTTGATCAGTAATGAGCATACATGACTATTCAACACAAATTATTCAGTGTCCCAGTTAAAAATGGCAGTTTCACTCCTGTTCCCACAGCAGGGAGGTGTTCACACCATAGCTGGCACTAACAGGCAGTCTTGCTAGGGAGACAACAACAGAGCAAGCAAGGATCTGAAACATCAACCTGGACAGCGTGATAGTGGTTTATTTTGTATGTTTGTTTATTTCTTATGTCCCTTTGAAATGGGACAGAAAGAAATATCACTAAATCAAAGATTTGCATCACACGTCAGAACTCTTTCATTAAGCCTTCAGCACAGAAGGTTCCATCCTTTGTCGTCTCTCACAGACTGCTCACATGTGTCCTATAAAAGCTGACGTTTATGAGACTAATGAATATTTTTGGAGGACCAATGTTTAAGAAAAGTCTGATTCTGTCTAAGGTGGTTTTTTGTTTGTCTAACCATACAAAAGCCTTGTCATAGACAAACTCCCCAGGCATTCACATAACACAATTTTTAAAATTATATAATACAGACTGTAATAAATCAGATAATTTTCAAAATTCAAAAACAGTATCCAATGCAATGTAACTTTTGAGGTGCACCATATAATTACGGGTCCGAGGATTAGACTTGAGGTACTTAGCATCGTGAGACAATTTGCAGTGCAGCACTTGATGTCCAGGGATAAACTTAAAAGCAAAATAAAGTTTTGGTCAGTATTTTTATTCCTTCCAGTAGCTGGGAAACAAAGCACAAAACAAATGACAAGTAAACACTCAGCCACAGGAAGCCATTAACAACAGTGGGCACCAATTAGGGCTCAGCAGGTATTCTTTACACCGCCTGGTGCTCTAGCTCCTCCTCAAATACTTTGGCATAACACTCACAAACTCAGTCTTAGGAAACAACAGGCTGTTTCATTTACTCAGCAATTTGTAGCCACATATTCCTGCTGATAGGCCCATAAACCTGTTTGTAGTCTTCTGTTTCCCTTCAAGTTTGTGTCATTAGAAACTACAATTACTGTCTGTCCAAAGAGAATACTTTTCAGGAAAGAAAATAAAATTGAGATAACTGTGATCCCTTTCTTCTTTGTCTCTCTCCTTTTCAACTTCTCTTTTGGAAGAGAGTTTCCATTGCAACACGCAATGGAAATCAGGAAAATCACAGAGAAAATACTCTGAGCTCTTGGCTTTTGCAGCAAGGACATTACTTTTCCAAAGCACAACTTTTTGGTAAAAAACAAGTTAAAAAAGGATATTATTCTAATTATTAAGACAAGGCTTTAAATAACTGATAAAGAACTGCATGAAAATATATGCTATTTCGGCCAGAAACATTCCATGAAATACATGCAGTTTTGATTTCCTTGTATTAACAAGTAGATCCTTTGTTTCCATGATCCAAAGAACCTAAATAAAATTCCAAAACCTTTTGAAGTTGGTCTCCAACTGTGCCTTACATCAACCCTTTGGCCAAAATCATGGAATTTTGTGAAAGAAAGTAGATTATTACTTTTGCGTGTTAAAACTGTAAAAAAAAAAAAAAAAAAAAAAATCAAGTTGGAAGCCCCTCAAAGGACAGTTTTGCCATTGACTGTTAGTGTCAAAACAAAGAAGTACATTCTTACAATTGTATCACTTTGAAAAAACAAAGGAAAAACAGAACACAGACGAGAGACATTAGAGCTCTTTTTAGGATGTGTCAGAATATAATGCTCACTAGATTAACCTTGTGACTGCCAACAGCTGTGGTGACTTCACATGACACTTCTGCACCATTGCTGCCAGATGAAAATTAACCACAGCATCATCAGCTGAGGCTTCATAACTTCTGGCTGCTTCTGACATTATGGAAAAACAAGAAAAGCAGACTACGATAGGGCTATCCTTGTCAAGTCAGACCCTGTTACCCCTTCAAGACTTACTTTCTGTCTATTTTTCCTTCATTTTTAATTATGTTTTTCACCTGTTTCTGCTGTTAAAAAAAATAATAATAATAATAGCAAACATCAGCAGATTAGTGAGTTAGTTTCCCATAACACTGTATGTTAACTCCCAATGGCTGTTCACAGAGCTGTACTCAACTACCTTTCAGCTACCTTACCCAGAACTGCTGCTCCTGGCACCTCCTACTGAAGCCTGCAGCCTGACAGAGCTGGCCATGTACCTAAAAAATCTATCACAGAACATAACAGAGCTGTGCAGAGATAGGCAACTCATGACATGCAAGCTTAAACATCCTTCTTCACAGCCCAGTGGACATGGCTGTGATAGAAACTTGCTCAATCTTCACAACAAAGACTGCTTATTCCATCTGAGTTTAGTTCAGACTGGCCTTTCCCACATAACAAACTGATGGAAGTTTTGCTGATTTCAGTGAGAGGACCCTGGACTTCCGTGAGATCTACTGCACCTGCGTTATTGCATCCTCATACAAAGATTTCAGATTTGTCTTACTGCTTCACAAAAAGAAATCTGGGGCTAAATCACATCAAATTACGCGCTTCAGTGCTGATCATTTAAGGTCAGTAACAAATCCATGCCCAAAACTCCATAAGGAGTTAATAAGAAAGGTTCCTTTATTTCTACAACTGTGTGTATATATATATTATATATATATATATATGTATATGCATATACACACATATACATATAAATATTTAAGCAATTCTTTCAATACTAAGAAAATATCTTTGAAAACTACAGTTTATACACCAAGATCAAAAGAAGCAGTCCCCCTCTCTCCTGTAGCCACCAACTAATCAGGAGATGGGGCTATGCCAGTCATCTAGGCTCTTTCTCCATGAGGCAAGAGAGATAAGTACCTCTAGATTGCATTTACCCCACTGCGGGAGGTGAGTACAGCAGGTGAGATGAATCACTCTGGCACTGCAATCGGCTGTAGCTGGCAGCTCAGGTGACCGGCTTAGGAGCAGTACTTTGCTTTTAGTAGCTGGCACTAAGAGAAATCTCAGACAAGATGAGGAAGAGTTACACAGACTAACATTACACAGACTATATTTCTAAGCACTTTTTAGAAACAATTCACATTATATTTGGACTCATGAGGGAAGTCAGATTTTAAATGCATCACGTCAAAAGATCATCATACAGTCTCCCTCATTCAAGCTGAAAGTCACTGAATCTACTATAATCAGATTTTTTTCCTAAGGAAATAAGGTTCTCATTGTTCTGCTTTCACATGAAAATGAGATTCACACATTGTGTTACTTTTTGCAAACATGATAGTTGATTTCATTCAAGTGATATAAAAATTAAAAAAAAAAATGCATACATCTGACTACAGTGAAGGAAAGATCTGTCAGTGCTGGCCAAAGGGGAGAAGACAGAACATAGCAACCCTACAAAACAGATGAAGCCGTAAGAGCCATTTTGAGGCACAGATTTACAGAGGGAACTTGTTTAGTTCATTGCCCCAACTCCCCCAATACCACAGTGTCAAATAGAGACAACTGCCTTTTTACGTCAGTTGCTCTTCAGGAGTGCAAGGTTCATACAACGGTACTAATGAAAACAATAAAAACAGCTTTTGTTATCAATAATTCTCAGTGGCACCTCTGGCACTGCTGAAGCAGGTAGCATTATTTCTTTTCTCTGTGCTTGCAAGTATATGATGGCATTCATATAATAAATGCTAAGTAAATCCATACAAATGAAAGATCTCAGATGAAACAACTACTCAGATCAACTGGACTCTGACTGTCTTTAAGACTCGCTTCAAAGTCTCTAATACTTATTTTATATAGTGAATGATAATTAATGCTTTGATCAGGTTCACACCTGACATTCTTGCAAGTCTGGCTGATAAAGAAGACACTCAGTTCCCTACTGGTAACATACATGGTATTCAGTACCAGTTTCTCCTTACATGGAAAATACAAAGATGGGAGATTAGACAAATATGATTAAGTGAGCACCTGACTGAAAGTAGATATGGATTTAAAAATCAGAGCTTGATCTCAAAAAGCAAGTAAAATGAAGAAATGAGATTTGCCCTTTAATCCACTGCTACAGCTAGCTAAAAAGATTCAGATACCAACCAGCAGCACACTGATATTTAGAAGTTAATAAATAACTGCCACAGCCTTAACTGAAACGCCAGCCTACGCACTGCTTTTCACAGCACATGTTCCTTTAAATACAGCTATAAGCATGTCACACTGACAGTCTTACTGAAATTCAAAATGGTTGAGGAGAGGAGCAAAAAGGCTTGGTTTCCTTGCTGGTTCACAACCACTTCACCTGCAGTGTCATGGAGCTCAGCAATGCACTTTAGAACTGCAGGTACCAGCCAGGCTGCAGAGAGGTAAGAGGGCTGTGAAACAAACACTGGCACACACCTCAGAGATCAGCAGATTGCACTCTACTACATTTTCACAGCTCCTCTTTCCAATATTAGCTCTCAGACAACCAAAGCCTATGCATCTGCAGGCAAGGAGCAGAACAGAGCTTCTGCTCCCCATGACCTATTGCATCCATACATTCATATACCGTGCAACTGAAGTCTTGGGGTCAGAAAGGCAGTGGATGTGAAGAAGCATTAAAGGACTTATTTAAATGTCTTGCTGCACAGGAGACGACAGAGGATATCTTGTAATACTCACTGCACCAAGAGAGAAATAGATATTGGCAGGAATTCTTCTAGAAGAAAACTCTGCGCTTGGTTTTCCCTACAGTCATTTCTCTCCCTTCCCCTACAACATTCCCCAAAATGTATTCTTCTGAAGGAAACACTCGTAGAAAAATTTCCAGATTAACTTGTTCTTTTCTCATACAGGCTACTTTGTAAAAAAAAAAAAAAAAAATAATAATAATAATAATTAGAAAAATATATATAAACACACACATACTAGCACAATTTGGCCTGCAGTCTGTTGATGATTTCATTTAAATGTTATTTAAATAAATAAATTAGTATTTACTTAGATAAATAATTCACTTAAATTTAAATAAATTTAAAAATGACCAATTGTTTGCCCATGCATTAATGCATTACTTTCCTGAGCCAAAGATTTTAAGTCCTAATAGTTCTGCAAACTCCATCAGTGTAAATGCCTAAATGGATCAAGAACTCCACACTGCCTAAGACGCATGGCAGCTACTTTAAAAGCAGTGAAATTAACAGGGTCTGGGTACGCATATCTGGCCATGCCTACAACAGTGAATAGCACAGCATAGCAGAAGCTGGGTCTGCTGAGTGAAAGTCAGTGCTAGGACCTAGCATCTCCCCTGGCACTTTTACTTTGGGCTACTTCTAATCCATATCAGTGGGCTGGTTGTGGTGTACATGATCCTCCATCCTTCCATCCCTAAAGTGATCCATAGAGTGCCAAGAGAGAACAACTGGAGACTCAGTACAGGAGAGGCTGCAGGTCTGAATTAAATGTTAATGTAATGAATCTGTGGTGAAGCAAATTTATGGAGTCCTTAATCCACTGACCTAGGATCACTCTCTAATGTTTCTAATGAACAAAGAAAATCAGTTTGAAAGTAAAGTAAATGCACATGTTGAGTAACTAGGTCTAAAGTCATTCACTACATAAATAAGCTTCCAATTAAAAATGGTAGGGATAAAGATTATTTGAATTTTGTTGGCAGCAATGGTCACTTACTTAAATATGTTTATTTTCACTACCACTGTTTTTTCCCATATGCAAAACACTCTGGGCATGTACATGCAGCCATGTCTACCAGTGAACACAGCTGTACTTGAACAGGTATGGGCCTTTGCAACAAAAAAGCTGAGCCATCCTACCCACTTCTACAGATGCAATCTTACTACATAAGCAGATCTTAAGCAGAAAAAAAAAAAAAAAAATCACATTTCAAGATTTCACTTCCATATCAATCCATGTCACAACACACTGAGGAAAATACTTAAATGCTCAAGATCTTGGAAGGGCAAAAAAACTGAGGCTTTTGTTTTTAGACCTTGAGGCCACACTGATCCCATTCATGAGACTGCAAAAGTTGAAACATATTCTGTGTGCAGGTCCAGGCGGAGGAGGCCTGTGTTTTTCAATCATCCACTGGACATTAACATACAGTGGGAAACAGTGATGCAGAACTCCTGAGCAATAACACAGGAGTAAATTCTGTAAAAAGCAGCATTAGCATACTTCTACCAATCTGAATGACAATTTAGTAATTGGAAACACTGACTTCCCCACAGGCTTCCAGACCCATTGACACGTGGGTGTGGGGAGAGCCCGTCTAGAGGCTGCAGCCAGCAGCAGGCCCCAGGCAGCAAGAAACCTTTAAGAGAATTTCATAATATTTTTAAAGAATCCTTAGCAGCACACACGACAGGACTGAGATTTCACTAGGGTGACACACAGCAGCATACGCAGGGATCCATCCTATTCCTTCCCCATCTGCAGCTCTCAGCTTGTCTTACACAAATGCCATGCTGAGTATGAGCCCCATTCTGACAATAGTTGCACCTCTCATAGTGTGTATTTTACCCCTTTCACAAGCGCCACAACTTCCAACAAAGCCATCTAAGTGATTCTGGAATTACATGAGAAGTATCTTGTTTTCCACCTGACAAAACATGCAGTTGCTCCATTTCCCCTGTAAACAGGCATTACTTAGCCAGCACCAGGCTACAGTTTAACAGTGACATATCAATCCAGCTTACTGCTTACTAACATAAACCAAACGTAAGTTTAAGTTGCAATAAGTGATTAACATCATTTTGTTCCCAGCTGCACTAAATTGGTGTTAAACCAACGCAAGTTTAAAAGGTAGTTTCCCAGTTTACACAGTGTACTCTGAAACAAGTACAAATTCATGTGAGTAACCCTTGTAGCACAGTTCAGCTTTTGCAGTCCTTTCTTTCTAACCAGCATTTATTTTACCTAGAAAGAAAAGAAGCCCCAAATGTTTCATTTCCTTAAGATAATTTATACAGGTCAAAATTAAAACTTAAACTTCGCGATTAAAACAATTCTCTTTCAACAGTGACTGTGCTGCTCCAAAAATAATTCAATGCAGTACTTCTCTGTTAAATTCAGAGAAAAGCATTTCCTTAGAAGAGGAAATTCTCTTAAGGAAGTTGTTTTAAGATAAATAAAAGTTCAGGATGAAGCCAGCAAAAGGTGTGAAGGATTTCTCTTTGATTTCCCAGCTTGTGTATTTGGGCTCAGACACAGACTACATTTTATGCACATATTAATAGGATGCTAATGAGCCTACAACTCCACTTTAAGAGGGACTTGTAGAGACAACCTGATATGTGGCACCAGATATGCCAGTCTTCTTAAGCAGAAGATTTATTTCCCTTCTGTATAGGGAGAAAATCAGATTACTTACTTTTAACTACAAGTTCAGGTGAAAATGTCTTGCAAAGTTAGACTACAACTTTTCTTAGGGTGCTTCTCAGCTAAAGCAAAAGAACAAGGTAGAAGACTTTTAGAGTAACTAGGAGATAATTTAGTCTTTACTGGGAGTATTACACAAAAAATTAAGGCCAGTCAGTTGCAAACCTGCATATAATTATGAGGTCAAGAAAACAATCCTGGTATCAAGACCAGAAGCAGAAAAATTGTTAGTACATATTTAAAGTTTGCTATGTTTCAGGGAAATCTTTGAGAGAGATCCTATGTAGTCTTGAACATCAAAGAGATTAAAAAGAGAATGAAAAAGTTGTAAAGACTCATCTCAACAGTGTATATATCCTACTTTATAGCTTTCTTTAAAAAAAAAAAAATATCCAGGAATTGTACTGAGTAATATTTTAACTAATTTAACTGCACACTCAAACAAGTCTTCCATATGTCTTTTCCCCCAAAGTAACTTTTCACCATTTCAGCTTCATTTTTCATACTTCTAATGCTACAAAATAGATTAGAACAAATATGCTTTCATAAACAGAAGATTTAAAAAGATCTTTTGATTAAAAATCACACACAAAACAGAATATTTCAAAAATAGTGATTTAAATTAAAAATAAAAATACTGGAAAGTAATTAGCTGTTGACAAAGAACTCTTTTACCTGCATGAGATTTCTTTAAATCATTTCAATACAATTTTAAAAATCATAGTGCAGATTTTTTATTTTAATTGAAGAAAATCATTAGGACAAGCATTTTACAGCATTTTGGGTTTTTTTTCAATACATAGTTGTATTTCCAGCCTGGTCAATTGGCCAGGATGTGCGTGGCTAAACACTACACACAATGAGTACAAGTGCCCTCTCCATGCCTCGGAATGTTCTCAACTTTACATTTTTTATCAGCTCAGGGCTGCACTGACAGTATTGATGCATTTGGTTACAGCAGCCAACAAAAAAATGGGCAATTGCTAACTGCCAGCTACTCTTCTTTGTCAGGTTGAAGAAAGTGGTGGCTTTTGTGTTTTTAATGCGAAGGTAGAGTTCTGAAATTACAAAGCAATATAGCAATGCGAATGCTGGCTGACATGGGATTCCCCTACCCTGCCCTGCCATTTCTACATGGCAAGTTTCGTTTCTTTACTTAACCTTCTGCTCAAGAGAATGAGAAGAGCAGAAGCAAAGTCCCATCCAAAGTTGTCTCAAGACTGTGTTGCAAATGATTCACAATGCCCTAGCGTTCATGAAATTGACTTCAAATGATTCTTATGAATGTTATGAAATATATTGTGAAGTGACCCACCCAGCCCTGCTCCAGAGATGCTGTTCCTCACGTTATCTGGCTGCAGCCATCACTGCACAGTGACTTAGACAGAGTTGTTAATTTTTAAATCTCACCTGCTCGCACGATGACTGCACTGGAACTCCAGCTTTGAGGAGGCATGTATTGAGCTTCAGGCAACAGACTTGCCTGCAGAGCAAGACAGACACCTCCAGGGGACTGTCACAGTATCTTGAGCACTGTGCTGCTCTGATTGTGTGACAGGTTATGTTCAGAGAATTGGAAAAACTTATGTAACCACTGGTACCTCCTGCAAATCTGCTTCTATTTCTTGCATGTGTGAACTATCAAGCCACAGTGTAGGCTCAATAGAGGAACATCTTGACCCTCAGAAAATGAGCTCACTGGAAGGAACCAACAACAACAGGCATCTCACAAACTGGGATGGCAAAGGCAAGAGAAAAATGAGAGGCATTTCTGCTTGTTATAATTTTAAATCTAAAGACATGAAGTTACCAGAACAGGAAACTGAAAGTGGAAGTTCACTGCGTTGGTACAAATAACCAGTTTCTAGGTTTGTATATCTGATATTACATATACTTTTTATCAAAAACACAGATTACTAATATTATTAAGAACACAGCAAGGCTAGTAACAACAGGAAAAGGGATAAGCAGAATCTAAATTAGGAACACTCCCTATTTTGTGTAGCATTTCAAGCGCTTGCTTAGCTTGAGGTGTGTAAGTACCAAAGGCCTTGGATATTTTCCTTCCTGAGTTCAGGACAGAATGATTGCTTGGCTTTGTCACACACTTGCAGACAAATATTTCCACTAGAAGCACAGCCTAAAACTCAGGCAGAAAACACGCTGTTGACCTTTCCAGTCTTTTAAAGGGTGTGCATCACATATAAGCTTTTGTCTACCTACTTTTTCTTTGGAGTATCCAGGTATAATTGTATAAATAATATATAATTATTAAATTATATTAATTACATATAATTTACCTAAAGTTTTGCAAGAGCAAATATTCACTTCTTTTAAAAAGTAATATCTGATACTTGTAGACTTTTAAATTCACTTGATATCTATGAGAAGATCACAAATATTTGGAAGAATCTGTACTTGAAATGAATGGATTTATTGAATTATATTTTCTTTTTTTTACTTGTCATAATATTATGAAATTAGGAATGTCTAAAAGTTTGGATGTTTGCATTTACTTCCTTCAAGAAGGCATCTTAAATGCATTTTCCATCACATTATGTGTTGCATACAGTGCTGCAAAAACTGTAAGAATACCTCAGAAAAACAAGAAAAAAATTCCAACAAAATCCTGACTTCTGCAGGCTCCACTCAAGCTGCTTTCAGAATAAGTGTGAGAAATTCCCAGGGGGCCCTAACATGGAGAGAACCACCTGCTTACCCTCTACTTTAGTTTTCGGGAGCAAACCTGCACATTCTGTGATGTGAGATCTGACCAGACTAATATTGATAGGTAGTGCACAACAGGTGGGCTTTGCTGGAGTATGAATGGGAAGACAGTATGGCTTTGCTATAGTGTGAATCAAAGAACCCATAGCAGCTGTGAGCAATAGGTAAGCCATCTGAACAAAACCATGCTGATGAGGGAAGGAGTTACTTGACAAACATGACAAAGTCCTGATGAGTCAGTGACAGATAAGAAAGGAAGATATTAATTGCACACTAGTGGTCAGTTGTAGAAATATGGAAAGGGACTTCAGGAGATATACGTCATCTTATACGCCACTGCTGTGACTAAGCTAGTAAGCAGAATCAGAAACCACAAGAGCTTCATATCAGTGAAATGATGGCTGTGAGATGTGCCCTTTCACAGGTGCACACTTACTTTGTCTGCCAGGTCACAAGTGTGCAAAGGCTGTGCTTTAATGAGATGTTCTGGTTTCAGCTGACACAGAGCTCATTCTCTTCATATTGTCTGGTATGATGATGGTTTTGGTTTTAGGAAAAAAACAAGGTTGATAATGCACCAATGTTTTAGCTGTTGCTGAGCAGTGCTGTACAGAGCCAAAGACATTTCAGTTCTTCAGCTTCTCATACTGACCAGCCAGCGAGGGGCTGGGGGGACACAAGGAACTGGGAGGATGTAGAACAGGACAGCTGACCTAAACTGACCAAAGGGATATTCATACCATATGAAATTATGTGTAAAAGCATAAAACTGAGAAGAGTTGTCTTGGGGGGTGATGCTGCTCAGACACTGGTTGGGCATTGGTTTAAAGGTGGTGAGCAACTGCTTTGTGCACCACCTGTTTTTTACATACATAACATTATATATACTATCATATATATCTTACATTGTATATAATTATAATATATATTATACATGTAAAATTATAATTGTTACTGTTATTAGTGTTATTTCTCTCTTCCATCCTAGTGAATAGTTTTTATTTCACTCTATGAATTCCACTTTTTTTTTTCCTGATTCCCTCCCACAGCCAACTGCAAAGTGATGGGCTGTGTGGTGTTTAGCTTCTCACCAGGTTGAACTATAAATGAAATTAAAGCTGGCAAAAGCCTTTGACTCAGAAGCAAGTCCAGGGTCATTTCTAGGACACAAGAACAGCCCTGGGGTATCTTGGAGTGAAAGCTACCAGCCTAAGAAAGTAGGACTCTGTGGGACCCACTACCACCAAATGCAAAAAACTTCCCCACCTAGTGAAGGTCCAGGTCACTTGGGTTGTAAGTCATCAGTGTAAAAGCTTTTGCCGCAACATTACCCTTCATGTTTCTTCCCTCCGTCGCTAATTGACTTGCAAGGATTTGTTAAGAATCAGTCAATTCCTCATTGTGTTTCTGTATACTGCTTACATAGTTTACCAGGACACTAGTACATAGTGCACCAGAAAAATGGTACTACTCTTCTAGAATTAAGTCTTCAATTCATGAACAAGTGCACAGCATGATTGGTACACTAGCAGATTGTCTACTGAGACTACAATGAGGAACTGAACGTTCAGCTTAAGAGAAAAATAAGGTAGCAAAGGTAAGAATATAATAGTATACTATGTACTTCTGGTTATCTCGTAGTCTGTGAAGGAATGTGTTTTAGCAGAAATTGATTGCAATTGATTAGAATCTCATCTCATACCCAAGAGGGAGTAGGTTTTATACAGTGTATATATATACACACATATATATATCAGTATAGAATGAAAAGTCCTGATGGAAGAGCCTTAAAAGAATCTGACATTTAGTTTAAGTTTTCTTATTTGTTTTCATTTTGAAGTTGAGGGAAACAGGAAGGAAAACAGCATCCCTTCCACCAAACTAAATGTAACAATAATAGATACAATTCAAAGTCAAAGTTTAAGACCAGCAATGAAACAAATCTAGTTACTTGTCTTAGCACAGGAGTTTGGATGCTATGTTATCCACAGGATTTGTCTTGGGCTGTTCAGCAAAGCTGCTACTTGCACTGCTTAAAAAAAAAAAAAAAAGTTTTAATGGCTTTGGACACCTAGTTAAACGGCCTGTTTCCCAAAAGTGCTGATGACCCAGGAGCTCCTATTGACTTCAAAGCATAGGATTTGGGAATGTTTGTTGCTTTAAGATTTATGGTCTCTCTACATCCTAACTGAGAGATTCAAGAAATTACAACTAGGAGCTCATCTCCATTAAAATCAGAAAGAAGTGCTAGGCTGATTTGTGGCATCTGTTCCAGAGGCCAGCGTGTTCATGTCTTTACAGACCCTGCAGAGGGAATAAGTAGCATGAAGAAACGAAAGTAGTGCAGAGAAAGATTTACTCAGCGCAAACCAGGCAATTCACTGCAAAATCCAGGAGGTGACAGAAGCAGCGGCAAAAAAACAGAGAGAAGCAAGAGCTGTTTTGTGCCTACAAGCTATGGCTATTTGAACAAAATGTTGTTCAGATTGCTGCCCTGACTGTATTCCCATCAGTGAGACCGCTTAACAAGATTTTATAAGCACAGAATCACCAGCTGGGAAATAACAATCCAAGACAACATGTGAAAATTCGTATCTGGACAAAACAATATCACGAGGAACAAAACTTTCATGCAAGATTGTAGCCCACTTCTTAAGGAAAACAGACATGCTCAACAGTCAACATTTTGAAAGGCTTTCTCCTCTTTTGAGGAAAAAAAACATAGTAACTACTAAGGAATAAGAGTCCATAAAAGGATGCCAGTGTTAGCAGCCTGAGTGACAGACAGGAAGGGATCTCCACAATTGGCGTTTGGTGAATTGCAAGCTATAAAAGCTGCAGTTTGCTGGGCTGTCTGCAGTTCCTAGGCACAGCAGTTTATTCTGTCTGCTACTAGAAGTTTTATTTTAAGAGACTGATTTCAGAATTTCTTTGTATATCACATTATAGCAATAAAAGGGAACAAATCCAAGCCTCTTACTCTGCTTAGCTGCTAACTCTACAAAGGCGTTTTCTGATATCTGCCTCCAAACTGCATCTCTTAAACAGATTTCTCAGCCTTTTTGACTATTTTGCTTCTTGTAACAGAGTCCCTTAGCTTAAAAAATGTATTAATTTCCAGTAAGAGAAAACACATGGATTCCTCAGTGAACACACCAGTCTTACTAAAAGTAACAAAAATCTGCTCCAGCCTTGTTACATCACCCTCTCTCCCTGATATCCTCATATCTCCCAGCTTTATATCTTTTTTATTTTTATTCTGTTTGAGCCTAAAATCAAATATTTGAATCTGAATTCTGTTTCTGATCTTAGCTACTCAGCAAATCTCCTCAGCAGACTTATTTAGCATTGCTCCATATATTTAGCATCGCTCCATATGCAGAGGTCCTGACAAATTTTAAGGTGATGCTGAGGAGAAAAAGTCTCTCTCATGCACTGATGTTACTTATGTGTTGACAAAAGATGAAAAATATAACCTGGATGATAGATGAAAGATAAGAGAGAGAGCTGATGGAGACAGACTTGTTTTGCAAGCTGAAACTGCTTTAAATTATAAATGCCCTTTGAATAGTTATTTCACATACTTGTTCCATTGTCTTTAAAAAGGAAGAGACAGATTTGATCTTTGATATATACCTAAGGAATCTATCTGCATTATACTGCTAAAGGAAACTAGTTAATACAACAAAGATGAGGAGACATACCTTTTTTCCATCACTCTGTTTTGGAGTTCCTAGGAACAGACATATTTTAGCACTTCCATTTGATACATAAACACTGGCTGACTTAACTGAAAAAAATTGAGATATTCTGCATACTTTGGGCACAGATCAAGCAAACAGGAGCAAAAACACTTCATACAAAATAATTTGCAAAGAATGCAGAGAAAAGTTACAGACCGGTAATAATTGCCAGAAAGTATCTTCATAATGGTGGTGGTCTTATTTTCATGGGGAAAATGGAAAACACCAGAGGATTTAGTCCACGATCTCTTATCTTCCCTAGTTTCTCAAGTCTCTTTTCTCTAAACTCTATTAGAAAGAACTGAGGTAGTTTTTCCTTGGTGGTAATATACTGCTAGCTTGTACACACCATCTGTACATTTTCAAACTCTAGAATATCAGATAAGTATAAAAATCTATGAATCAATAACTATCTAATATCTACATAAAAAGAAAGTAGAATTTTTCACCAAACACTACTGGTAACTAGAGCAACTCCCCAGCAGATGGCAACGTTGGTCTGGCTTTGATTTAGTATCAGCCGGTGTTCACCCACCAACCCAGGAAGAATATACCCACAGCAACAGAACAGAAAAGAACTTCCCTTCTTTGAGCTTCAGATACCTGCATACCTTGAATCCTATATTTTTTAAAAAAATCTGTATGTATCTCTCTTTATCAAAGCTTACACTTTGTTTCTAAATGCTGCCTGAGTCTCCATGTGTTTGGGGTGCTAACTGCCTTAATACATGTTGCAGATTCAGGAATGCTTGTTGTCTGATGCCATAGGCCTGTACACATTTACTCTCACAAGGCAGTCTTGGACTTGCTCTTTGCTTACAGTGGGAGGATTTGCTCCCCCAAACCTTGCCTAGCAATTCAGAGATATGAGAGGCACGGAAAGCCAAACTGCCAGTGACAACTGAGGCAAAGAACTTGCTGAATACTTTGGTTTTCTCCTTCACTGCTGAAGTCTTGTTTCTGAACTTAGTTTCTCAGTAAGTATCCTCAATAGGCATGTTTAGCATTGCTTCACATGCAGAGCTCCTGACACATTTTAAGGTGATGCTGGGGAATAAAAAAAAATCTCTCTCATACTTCGATGTTACTGATGTGTCAATAGAAGATGAAAAGTATATATAACCTGGATAGATGAAAGATAAAAGAAAGCACCAGAGACCACCACACTGCTGGCTCACATTCAGCCAAGTGTCAATCAACACCCCTAGCTCCATTTCCCCTGCAGTCTTCCAGCCACTCTGCCCCAAGCCTGTAGCATTGCTCGGGGTTGTTGTGGCCAAAGCGCAGGACCCAGCACTTGGTACTGTTCAACTTCATTCCATAGGTCTCAGCCCTGTGATCCAGCCTGACCAGATCCCTCTGCAGGGCCTTCCTATCTCCAGGTGGATCAACATTTCCAGCCAACTTGGTGTCATCTTCAAACTTACTGAGGGTGCACTCAGTGCCCTCATCCAGGTCATCAGTAAAGATACTGAACAGGACAGGCTCCAATACTGACCCCTGAAGAACACCACTCATGACCAGTTGCCAGCTGAATTTAACTCCATTCACCAACACTCCCTGGGCCTGGCCATCCAGACAGTTCTCTACCAAGCCAAGAGTGTGCCTGTCCAAGCCATGGGCTACCAGCTTCCCCAGGAGAGACAGTACTGTCTTGTTATTTTTCACATCCCTTGACAAGTTCAGTTCCATCTACTACGTATCTTTTCTGATCTATCTCTGCAAGTCCGGACAGCACCCCAGATCACACATTCCTGCTTTGATTGTCTGTATATTTCCACCTCTTCCCTCAGTTTGACCAGCAGGTCCTTGCTCAGCTATGCTGGTTTCCTCCCTCCTCAGTCTCATCTCTTACGCTGGGGAATGAAAGATGTCTCCATCTGCATACAGTTACAATCCCTGGCACTAGAAAAAAGAACAGCTGTCCTGCTACTGCACATCACTGTTATGCAAATATCATGACTCTACTTCATCTAAAGGCAAATCTCTTCTAGTTATCAGCAATTCTTGTGCTGAAATACAGCCCCTGATTTCCCACTGCGCTCTGTTAGGGGAAATGCTAGAGGTAGGCAATAATTAATAAAATATGTAATAAAAAGAAACAAATTTAAAAAAAAAACCAGACAAAATTTGATAAGAGAACTGATTTTGATAACATTTGTGTCATCAGCTAATTCAAGGAATTACTTGGGCACTTCACCAGCGCAGAAACTCCTTTTGCACCTGGGTACTAAACAGGGAGTTCAGCTTTTGGGCAACGGAGTCATTTCACTGTCAATTGATGAGAAATCTCTACAACTAGTAGTGTCAGTTACCTGATAACCTGATAATCTAATGGCGTTACCTAATCTTATTCCATTGCATCTTCCTCACTAAATGCTTATTTTGTGTTTCTCTTCTTCTGTCATCTTTAATAGTCTCTTTGTGCTTGTTATTCTGTACAAAGATAAATCAGTATCAGAAAAAAGTGGCAACAAATACACACTGCTCTTTCAGCTATGCTCATCTTTGCCAATATACAGTTCAGAACTTCGCTGGTGATACGAAGCTGAGAGGAGTGGCTGACACACCAGAAGGCTGTGTTGCCATTCAGCATGACCTGGATGGACAGGGGAGCTGTACAAAAAGGAACCTGACAAAGTTCAACACAAGGGCAAGTGCAGAATCCTACACTTGGAGAGAAATAACTGCATGCAGCAGTACAGGCTGGGACTGACCTATGGACAGGAGCTCTGCAGAGAAGGGCCTGGGAGTTCTGGCAGAGAACAGGTTGGCCATGAGCCAGCAGGGTGCCCTTGTGGCTAAGGAGGCCGATAGTATCCTGGGGTGCATTAAAAAGAGAGTGACAAGCAGGTCAAGAGAGGTGATCCTCCCCCTCCGCTCTGGCGAGGCCACATCTGGAGTACTGTGTGCAGTTATGGGCTCCACAGTTCAAGAAAGACAGGGAACTGCTGGAGAGAATCTAATAGAGGGCCACAAAGATGGTGAGGGGCTTGGAGCATCTCCCTTATGAGAAAATGCTGAGAGATCTGGGACTGTTCAGTCTGAAGAAGAGAAGATTGAGAAGGGGGATCTTATCAATGCTTATAAATATCTAAAGAGTGGGTGCTGTACAGAATGGAATTGTACAGCCAAAATCCTGCAGGCTGCACCAGTAAGACGCAAAGATTCCCTCCTACACAACATATAAAATCCTGCTGAAATGCAGGGCCTCCCGAGTCACGTGTGATGCAATAGCATATCAGGGACACTCATACAGGTAAGCAGATATGGCATAGGACCTGTAGGACATAGGAAATAACTAGAGTTCTGGATGAATATACTGTGTCATTAGAACAGCACCTGTTGCTCACATGTAGGCAAGGCTTGCTTAGGTTTACATTGGCTGGTAGAGTGCATGTTGTAAATTTTGAAAAATCTAGAATTTTACCAGGATATCTAAGAACCAAAGCATTTCTTCAATTACGAACAAAATTATAATCATGAGAAAGCATCCTAGGCAAACACAACATGCAAGTTCAGGAAAAGATCACAGCAAGCTCTGATTTTTGATGTCTAGATTAGAATAGGCTATTTAATGGCAAGAGTACAAAACAGCACTGGCTCAAGGAGCTAAACTATTCAAGTACCTCATACAGGAAAACCTGATGCAATTCACTGAACTCTATCTGTAATGCACTGTATAACCAATGAATGTGCAGATATTATAGTTATGAAATATACCAGAGAGTTTGGCTATGCAATTATTATACCAAAACAGAATAGACAGAACACTTACCTGCACCCTGGGCTCACTATGAAATTTCAGATGAGAGATCTCCAGAAGAGATCCTTCCCCACAGTAGTCAGTTCTTAAATGGGTCTAGGAGAGGTGGAGCCAGGCTCCAGCCCTTCCGGCAGCACAGGTGAATTGCCTTCACCTGTGCTCCCGTGGCTGACTCATTGCTCACCTCAGGTGGTCAATCAGAGGTTCAGGCCGTGATTCAGCAGTTCCCATACACACATTGAGGTTTTTTGGTTTATTTAAACTACAACAGCTCAGTGTCCAACTCTAACTTAGCTGGATGCTTCCCAGGGCTCAGCAAACTTTTAAATATCATTCTAAGAAGCAGACCCCTTCAAAATCAATCCTGGATTCCCAAGTCACAAAAGCTATAACTTTTGTGACAGTGCTTCTAGGGTGCTGCTAGCTCTCCCACCAGTGGTCAAGAGGCAACACAATCCAGGAAAATACATTCACTTGCCCCAAACGCTGTTCGTCACCAAGTCTGAGTACACCTTTCCTGCGTGCAGGAGAAGGAAGTCTGCAAAATGAATGGATATCATCTTACAGGAATACCTGTCATTGCTGAAAATGACACTGCTTCTTCCTTTGCTCACTGGTACAATTGGTCTCCATGAGATCTCAAGAACGTGAGTGATTGATTTTGAAAGCTGACGAATATCTGACATGTATCTAGTAAGAAGCAAATGGAACAAGGAAAAAGACAGGAAAATAGAGGAGACTGGCATACAAAATGAAACTTTGTTTTGTTTAAAAAATAAAACTAAACAAAACACCAAGAAAAACCACCACGCTTTCCTCCTCCCTCTCGTTTGCAAAATCCGTCTGTTTGGCTAAATGCCAAAGTACTGTTCAATAGGCACATTGCTTACAGTGGGAAGAATCCTGATTGCATTGCAAGTAATCCTTTGCTACCAAGGACACGAGTAAACATGCATAATCCCAGCTGTTCCCACCCTGCAGAAAGGTCTGCATGCACCCACTGAGCTGAGAAAACCTGAATGCAGCCCTGACACAGCTTCTCACAGCCCTCCCCTCCCAAGTGTTGGACACAGCATCTGAAGTGGAGAAACACACCAGTGGTACCCAATGGCACCCTATGGCATTGGGACAGTTTTGTGAGTTCAAGAAGAGGGCTAAAAAGAGAAATTTAATTAAATTCAGTAGTAGTAATTCCAACCATGCCTGTAGATTTTTAAATCCTACATTTAAAGGGTTCTGAGCAGTCAAGTGAAGCAAACCTTTACAGTCCTATCGCAAGCAGTGAGTTGAATGAGCACCGATTGCACTATGGATACAGATGAATGTACACCTACACCAAGTTAATGCTGAATGACACAGGGATCTCCTGCCTCACAAAGGAAAAACTGGCAGATGATGCAGGCAGTCACATTCTCCAGAGGCAAGGTGATCCTACTGAGAACCACACAGGAAGATTTATGAAAGAGAAAGGGAGCAGTGCCGCTGACTATTTTTTGTTCTTTTGCATCATGTCTCTTAGCACCTGCTCACTTTTCTTCATGCTAATGCTATTTTTCTATTTCCATTTTGCAGTAATTACCTAACAATACCACATTTGCCTCTTCTCACACAGAGGTTTCCAGCAGTACCATTTTGAGACAATTTTGTATGCTTCATAGGGCTGAGATCACATTTCTGTCCCTACAGTGGACTGCTGCAAGTCTGTGGCTGTTCACTTATTTCCTACTGATATGGTTCTGAAACTTATTTCTGATTCAACATCAAAGGAACTTGAAAAATACATAGCACTGCAAACGTGTAGAAAGCTAAAGAAACCCAATTAAACAACATGAGAAAGCTTTCTGGCCCAAGATATTCTAAGGTTTCTTTGAATCTTGTGTAACTCAACTCTCCATTGCAAAGCTCAAGATTTTGCAGCATGACTTTTGCTGCAAGTTTCCATAACTCCTGTAGCTCCACTTGAGGGGGAATTCAGCCTCAAAAAAAGGCAAGCAACAAACCAACAGGTGTTTCTTGGAATAAAGGCAGTAACATAAGCAGTACAAGGCTGAAAACACACTAAGGTCAGTTACACTGTGCAGCATCTTGGCCTGTACACCAGGGAAAGCAGAAAATGTATTCAGAAGATGAATAATCAAACACATGCTAAGAGACCTGTCCTTTCTTTACTTGATCCAAATTCCACTCCAGTTAAACACAATTGATGTGAAGTCTCTGTAAGTTTATTCCTAAATCCAGGTATGAATCTGCCTGATGGCATACAAACTTTATCTCTGATCATCAAGTATTGAATTATTTGCCTGTTGTGCATAAGATGCTATGCCAAATCTACACAAACTAACACTGTCCTGCAACATGGCTTCATTCTTCTGTTGTGGGATGCACCGACAGCCTTGACTTAAGTATTTAAACAAAGCATGCAGAAACTACACATTACAGTCCTAACCTAAGTGTTTTATCATTTTCCCCATACAAGATCAAACAGAGATCTTTGTTGTGCTAAGCCACCTGAATCACAACATATATAAATAAAGGGCCTGAATCTACAGAAATCAAAAGAGGTATATACTTGGAATGAGGCAACACTTGGCACTGACCCTGGTTATAAAGGCATTCAGCTCACAGACTGGTACTCACAAGTCCAAGTCAGACACCAAAACCCACATCAGTAGTGCTTCACAGAGCCTGAGGCATAAGTTCTGGAGATGTGCCCTCTCACAGGTACACAGACATTTCTCATGATTACACTGTAGAGGGGTAAAAAGCGCTAAGGAAATAAGGTTTCTCAAATATACAGTCAAATATTTCACTACAAATCCCGATGTAACCATCAGAACTTCACTCTATCATCTCCAAAAGTGAGAACTGTCCTGGAAAATGGAAAACCTTCTGTAACAAGCTATAGTAGTGAATTTTCTTCCTCTTCATGAAGGAATACACGCTCACATCCCTTTACCTTCCAGGAGAGTGGCATAACAACCAGGCTGTTGTCTCAGTGCTATGAGAATATTCTACTTCTCTTCTCCAAGTCCATTAGATGAGACAGAGAGGGCACATGAAGGTCTAATGTATACCTAAGACAAGGGGATGAAATGGGAATCCTGCTTTTTATTTGCTTCTGAAAACGTGTGGTTTCTCTTCTAATTGCAATAATCTGGACAGAAAGAGTATCCCATAAACAAATTTTCCTCTTCCAAATCTTGTTCTCCTATCTCCACATGAGCACACAGCTTCCTACGCACAGAAAGTTGCCCTCAAAAATGAAAGAGCTGCTTTTGAAACTGGAGCTCCACCAGTCAAATAGACCACAGCAGTTTCACGGAGAAGTATTTACTACTCACAGGCAAGCAATAAAAATACCCCTCAGGCAACTGTTCAAACTGTGAAAAGAGATGGAGTCACACGATCTCTATTTGTTCCCTTTACACACACAGATCCCTCAGCAGCTGAAATGCAAGGAGTATCCTATTAGTATGCTCAGGAAGCAAAAGCTCAGGGTTAGCCAGCTTTTTACCAGGCAACATGGTCAACAGCAAGGAGAACACGTCAACATCACCAAACAGGGGGCATAATTAGAAAAGGGGTTGGAATTTTCCATTCACTTGTGCAGGGAAACCATGTAAAAACCATTGTGGATAGCAAACAAGCTCCTAGGAAGGTAATTAGGCTGCATAAAGAAAAGCAGAATCTAAACAATAACTGAAGATGATGTAACTTAGAAAAAGCCTATATGAGTACACAAGCAACCGGAGGGTGGGGGGAGTGAATTACTGAAGACCTAACTTTTGCATGCTTGACTTCTCGATTGCAGCACGTACACATACGTAACTTCCTAGGTGACTCTTTTCAAAAAGGTAAAGGTGAATGCTAACCTTCCTCCCAACTTCTCAAACAAATGACCCCACAGGCGTGCATCGCTCTGCCTCCCACACAACTGCCAACAGGAGTGGGACTGCTGGGAGCCAATGTGGAGTGCAGCAAGTGGCCGTGGCTCTGGTACCAGGTTATCATTTGCTTCCTCAGTCAAGCATGGGAGGAGCTGGGCCAGACCATCTACTTCTGTGTTTCACAGAGCTTTGCTAGCTCTCAGCACGGTCCCCACTTCTGTCAGCCCCCTTAGCAGCAGAGCCTCTGGTTTCTCCTGACTGAGCTTCCTGTCCCTAGAGCCTGGCTCTGATGATGTCATTATCATTTTCCCAGCTGTATGAGGATAGCTTCACTTCCCCCAGATCTGTTACCTCCAGTTCTAGTTGCTTTAATCCAAGGCAGAGCCAAGGGAAGCTGGCAAAGCACTGCAGTTCCTGCTGCCGTTTCATACTCCCCAACCCAGGTGGCAGCTGGAGCTGCTAATGAAGCTCTGCTCCACCCTTCAGTCCTCAGCTGAAGCACTTCAAGACTCCAGAAAAAAATAAGCTTTCAATTAAGCAAAGCCTTAGCATATGTGTAAAGTATCAGATTTTATTTTTAATTCATCATTTTATCAAATACAAATAACTTTTCCTCCCCCACTTCCCCCCACCGCCCCCCCCCCCCCAAAAAAAAAAAAAATTATATATATACATACACACATATATAGAAAGGACTGCTAATGGAACAAGTTAACTATCAAATCCCTGCTGCAAAGCATGAAGGTGTTTCACTGAGTGCAACAAAAGATGCATTTTCTTGTTCTTTCTCCAGTTTTGAGTGTAACTGAACACATTTTACTGAAATTTCAAACACATATTTTGACCTGATGTGTATATTTGGGGTAGAATTTCATCTGCTCTGGAAGCAGATTAATGGTTAAAAAACAGCATCAGGATCCAAGAGACATCAGACAATCCTAAATACAGAAAACTGTTTACCCGCTTGTGCTCCAGTCTAGCACAACCAGTCAGTGCTGCAGCACAAACGTTTGGCAACAACCACAACCAACTGCTGTGACAGAAATACATCAGACAGAGGAGAGCAAGCTGCCGGTCTCATGTAGGTTTGATGTCAGAATATATTATCTGTGACTGCACTTTGCAACTCAGCACAGCTTTGTGTGGAAGATAAAATGCTCTGATTTACAGCACTATAAATGTTTGCTAAATGCCTTAATTGCCTTCTCTTCTTTCAAAGTGGCACTTTATTATTAGTGTTCAGAGTCTGCTATGAAGAGCAGATCATTTTTTCCTAATTCATTATTGACATGTTAAAAATCTGTATTTTACTAATATTCCCTTGAATAAGAATAGTGTCTGCTGTACCTCCGCTTCCAGTGATGAACAGCCACATTCATCTCCTTGTTACTATGGCAATATTATGTAGGAGGAACAGAAACAGAATGATGCTTTCATCCTCTGCCTTTGTACTTGGAATATTCTCTCTTCCCACCTCTTTATTTTTGAACAAAACAGCCAGGAAGGGGGGATGTGAATCATTCAGAGAATCAAAACAAAGGTTATTTTATTATCTTCGTTGTTATATTAACTGAAGATAAATTTCGAGGCTACGAATGATATATAAACACCCAAGACCTTAAGATATGATCTCATAAATAAAGTATGTTCTATACTGTAGTGAAAAAAAATGAAGTGCTAGTGAACCACTCAGCTTCACCTCAAGCACAGTTGAACCCTGTGGCTGCCAACAAATGCCCAGGCAATGCTGAGAGCATTACTCATACAACTTACTGCCTACCCTGGAAACTACTATGGCAGGTATCTAGGAACAGCGTCTGGTGGGGTGAAATCCATCTTTTTACATGACTCCATCTAAAAGGCAATGAAAATAGGTGGTTGTGTGACCATTAACACCACCACCTTTTTATCCATTTTCTTCTAACTAGCAATGGTTTAAGGAAAAAGATAAAATTGGGAATGCACAGGAATACAAACCCTGCAGGTGGTCAGTGAAATATGAGCAAAGCATTCAGTCATGCTGGGTATAATCAGGAGATTTATAGCAAAACACCTCATTTGCATTGACTCAGCCGCTAGCAGAAAGTCTCCCCAGTTGTAGGAGTCAGAGCAAACCTGGTGAACAAAGATCACCAGCTCACACTAGCCGAGTGCATGCTGAATGCCATGGTTAAGGGAGCAGTCCCATTAAGCAGATCAGCCTGTGCAGTGAGAGCTGTTCCACAGCCAGGTGTCAGCAATGGGGAACAGCTGTCTGCTGAGCAGGTTTGTGACACCCCTTCTGCTCTGCTCAAGGGCTGCATTCATCCACCAGAGGTTAGAAATCCAGTGCCTGCCTTCATAAAATCCTTAGGAGCGACCTGTGAATTCCAGGTAACCCACAGATTGCAAGATTTTAAATTCCCAGTAACATACAAACCTGAGTTTATTTTGCCATGTTTCTGTAGATAAATGAAAGCAAAACAAACACATAAAAACATAATCTGGTTAATCTTAATTTTGCAGCAAAGCATTTCCCATGGGAGCAGGGAGAAACACTGTAGAGATGCATGTGTTGTAAGAACGCTAGACCAAAAAATAAATAAATAGGGTAAGAATGCCTTACTCTGCACAATAAACTTATTCAAACATACCAGGAAGCACAAACAAGTCCAAAGGGTATTTTGAGCATCAATACAAACCCATTATTTGCTGTTCTGTGGCAATTTAAACATGGCAATATTGCGTGTGGGAATTGAAGACATCACAGTGATCACTAACAGTAAGTGGGTCAGAGTATTTCCCATTTTGACAGAAGCCTAAGCTCAGTGGAAAAACCAGAAAGCCATGGGATTGAAAGCAGCAGATTAATATTTTTTCTTCTATCTGTAACTGTGAGCAATGACATGCTAATGACACATTGTGTACAATCCTCCAGATACATCAGCCAAGCACCAACCCCAGGGTGGCCTGCATAGTCAGCTTCTCAAAATTAAATGCAGTTCAGTGACTACCTACCTACAAGCTGAGAAAAATCATTCTTAGAACATATAGATTCATACAGTTGCAGAATCACCAAGGTTGGAAAAGACCTCTAAGATCATCCAGTCCAACTGTTCACCTATCACCAATATCTCCCACTAAACCATGTCCTACAGTACATTTAAATGTTTCATGAACACCTTCAGGGTTGGTGACGCCACCACCTCCCTGGGCAGCCCATTCCAGTGCCCGACCACTCTCTCGGAGAAGAAATATTTCCTAACATCCAAACTGAACCCCCCTGGCACATCTTGAGGCCATTCCCTCTAGTCCTATTGCTGGTTACATGGGAGAAGAGGCCGACCCCCACCTCACCACAACCTCCCTTCAGGGAGGTGTAGAGAGAGCAAATATGTATGTGTATGGCTGCAAACATCAAGCAGGAAAAAGCAACCTCATCTTGCATTTAACACCAAGTCATACTAGCGTGCCTATTGTGCTGATGCTGTAGTTGCAGTCATTCCAAACCAAGGAGGAGAAAGCACATTACCACGTGGGGCGGCCCACCAGGTTAGAATCATGGAATTCACTCTTAAGATTTGCCATTATCTGGTCCCCTTCAAGCTGTGAATAGTTTCTGTTTATCTTTCAAGCACTGAAGTTTTCATTGCATAGCATTGTTCCCACTTGGATTCTCCATTCAGAAGATGCCCTGACAAGGAAATTGCTGAAAATATTCCCCATTCTCTCACTGTGAGACTTACCTGGGGAGCTGTTGGTACCTCACTGACAGATGTGACCTGTACAATCAACGCAATGCTCAAAAAATAAAAATAAAAATAAAAATAAAATACCCAGAATTAGCACAATTTGCTCTTTTCTATGCTAATTTGAGACCCCATAAACCACACAGGGAGCAGCCATGGCTTTCTATACCATCAACATTAGGGCTAGTTTGGTTGCAGCTGTGTGTACGCCAGCACGATGCCTCGAGTATGTGTGCAGGGAGGGGTTCCCGTGCAGCACGCCATATCACAAGCTGCTACTGCAGCCATCAGCTGCTGCACTGGCACCAGAGGACAGAACAGCTCATTGTTCAGCTCTGTCCTTCCAGCAGTGCTGAAAAAGGCTGATAAAATCCCAAGTACAGAGCTGCTTTGTTAAGTCTGACATCTCGCTCTTTATAAATGATTTCACAGCAATTCAGTGTTACTCAACTCTTCCGTGTGTTTTATTTTTTAAGTAGGGACATTTCTTTTTCTGTTTCGTTCAGAGCTCAGCACTGACCAGCAATCAGAAGTGCAATGACAAGAAAGATCAGGAAACCATTACATCCTCAGTCAAAGTGCTGAAAACTGAACATCCGGTGACCCTTACTGAACAGTTGCCTTAACCACAGTATAAAACTAATGTAAGGACTGGAAATCATTCCTAAACATTTCATAGGAGCTACAGTTGATGATCCTTACAGGTGCCTTCTAGCTCAGGATATTCCATGGTTCAATGAGCTGTTCTGCCAGCACCTCCTAGTGCTAGGTAAGCCCTCATGGAATGAATGACCTAAGGTCCTTCTCCCATACCTCACTGCAAAAACACATGCCTCCAGTATGATAAAAACAAAACAAGAAAACGTAAAGCCACATTGTTCTATCAGAGCAGCACAGCAATCATCTGCACCTCGCTTACCAGCAGCAGAGAGCCTGACACCACACGTCAGCCATCTAGAAAAGGAGACACGGGGAGAATGGTTTTGTTGATCATAAATCACACTGATGTGCTCAGAGGAAGGAGGGAAGCTCTCTACCCCAAAGCAGTATCGATTACTTTAAACATGCATGGCAGCAGCTGCTCACGGCTCCCTCTCAGCTGCTAAAAGGGGTCTGAGTGGGGAGTCTCAGGCTGAGGCTCCTGCTGACATCTGACATGCACAGCGTGAGGCCTGGCTGGCACTGCCCACACCACCCTACACCAATGTGTGCTCCCCACCCGTGCCACAGAAGTGGCATGAGTTGACATGGGATGTGCTGGGCACCCTGACACTTTTTTTCTCAAAGGGACAAAAGGTTTTTAGGTAGAACAAATGAGTTTTAACTGCAGTAGAGAGGGAAGCTACATGCAGAATCAACACAAGTAACTTACTATGAAGAAAACAATATCTTTTGCCCTTCTGGATACTGCCTACAAGACCTACGGATGCTTCAGATAAAAGCCCTTAAAGGTTGTCATTCACCACCCAAAGAGAGCAGAAAAGACAGCCAGTACTACAAGCAACCAATCAGACTGCTAACATTTACTGAAGGAGTACATCTCCCAGCTCCACCAGTAAAGGTTTGGATGCTTTGCTGCCTGAACTCCTCCCTGCATACTGCCTGCACTTAGTGAGAGCATGGAGAGCTCACGATGCTCAGCGTTTGCCCAGGGGGCTCTCTATAAGCTTCCATTCCCACGTGAGAGAGGGGCTCAGCTCCAACTCATCTGCTGTTCTCCTCACCGCTACCCGAGGAAAGAAGTCCCATCGTGCAGCTGGCACAGATCACGCTTGGCAGGAGATGTGCCATTGTTAGGGCAGAGCTGCCTGGAGACGCTGCTGGCAACCGGCGGATGCAGCACAACCACGTGCAAACTCGGGTAAAAAGGCACAAAGGCGCGTGTGCTTCAGAGCTGGCGCTACGGACAACTCGATGTGAAAAGACAATCACTGTCCGTATGTTCTCGTGCCCCACGCTATTTCCTGCGGGCTTTGAGCAGAACAGTTTCATACCTTCATTAGGTGGGTAATATTTTCAGTGGCCGTACCAATGTATCCCAATATCCTTAAAGCATTTCCGCTCTCATCCCCGAGGCTTAAGAAAGAAAAAGGAAAAAAAAAAAAAAAGCGTTTGAACAAACGCAGATCAAAATGAAACACTGCACAGATGCGATGCGGTCTCGCTTCATGCAGCCGAACTACCGTTTATCATTTATCTCCCGTTACTCGAGGGAAGGGTCACCGCAGCCGCGCATCACTCTGTACACACGACTCACAGCACAATGAAACCCATCGTTTCCAATTCGCGGCACTCAAGCGTTTCATTTTGCTTCATAAATTCAATCGAGCGGTTCCCGCACCGGCTGGCAGAGCGTTCACCCAGCTCAGCGAACGCCGCCGTTCCTCGCCGGGTGCCGACCGGCGGCGGCGGCCGCCCGAGACAAGGGAGGAGGGCGCGCCCCGGCCCCGGGGCCGCCAACAAAGCGGCAGCCGCGCTCCCATCTCCGTGCGGGGCGGCGTCCGAGAACACAGCACCAGGGAGGGACGGAGGCCGTCGTACCACAGAAATCACCGCATTTATTCAAATAAATAAAAATGTACAAATGTACAAAACGGTCGCGCGCATCTTACAAAGGAGCGGGAAGTCTTAAAAACGGCGGCGGGAGGATGCCGCTCTCCGCGCCGGGCGGGAGCCGGCCGTCGCTCCTTTGTCCCCGGCAGGCGGCGGCGCGGCCCCTCCCGTTACTCCCGGAGGAGGCGGCTCACCGCGCTCCCAGGTGCGGCAGGCTGCCCAGCCGGTCCCCGCGCTCGCGCCCGGCCGCGCTCTCCACGCCTCGCAGCCACTCGGTGCACTTCCGCACCAGCCCTTCGTCCGGCGCCGCGCCCGGCGCCGCCGCCTCCTCCTCTTCGTATTCCTCGTCGTCGTAGCGGTGCCGGTCGTTGAGCAGGGATACCTTCAGCAGGGCGCGCACGTCGCCGCCGGACCGCGCCCCTCGCCGCGTCGCTGCCGCCCCGCCGCCGGTGCCGGTGCCGGGCTGGGCGCGCTGGCGTTCGGTGCTGCGGCGCTGCAGCAGGCGCACGGCCTCGGGCGGAAGGCTCAGCGCGAAGCGCGGCTCCCCCGCCGCCCCGCCCGAGCTCTCGCAGGACCGGCCGCCCGCCCCCGGCGCCCCCGGGCGGCCTCGCGGCTGCGGCGCGCCGGGCTGGGGCCGCGCCCCCCGCTCCGCCGGCGGCCGCCGCTGCAGCGAAGTACAGGGCCAGGAGCCGGAGACGGGGCCAGCCCTCTCCGCCGGCGCCCCTCGCGCCTTCCGAGCCGCCTTCTCATCCGCCGGCCTCGGCGCCGCCTTCCTGGGGACCGCCGCCGCCGTCGGCTTCTTGGGCTGCGCTCGGGCGGCGGCCGGGGGGGCCGGCAGGAGGGGCGGCAGGGAGGCGGCGCGGCCGGGCACCCCGTCCTGCTCCTCGCCGCGGGCCCAGGGCAGCGCCGCGCACCGCCCCGCCGGCGGGCAGGGACCCGCCGCGCGCCGCGGCTGCAGCCCCATGGCCGGAGCCCCACCGGCAGCCCGGGCCGGCGGCGGCGCGCGTGTGCGCTCGGCGGGCGCCGCCGGCCGCCGCTCGGTCCTTCGCAGCCCGCCCCCGGCCCACCCTCCGCCCGCCCCGAGAACGGCCCTCCCCTCTCTTCGGGAGCTCGGCGGCGCCGGCAGCCCGCGCCGATCGTCCGCGCCCGCCGAGCGGTCCCGCTCCGCCTCCGGTACGCGGGCGCTGCCCCGTCCCTCAGCGAGCCCCGGGCCCGCAGCAGGCTCCATCCGTGCAACGCACAGGGAGCGAGAGCCGCACCGCTGTGCCTTCACAGGCATAGAAGTGCGTCGTGCAACGAGAACGCACTGTCTGAACTGTCATACTGCAAACTAAGACAGGATGCAAAGGAGCAAGAGGTGCCACAGAAGCAACACGACACAGGCTCCGTGTGCAGATAAAGAAAGCAGATCACAGATCAAGTATTCAAGAAAGCAAGAGTAACGTGGTAAAATACACGAGTTACATGTGCATGCTGGTGTGACAGTATACGGATTTTTTGACTGTAGCACTTGAACTCATTTTGGTGCTCTAATGCAAACCATTAAATGAATGCTCAGCACCCAACATGCAACATAAACAACACCCCTATGGCCAACACAGCACTAACTGAAGATCTCAGTGATTCTGTACCCAAGCTGGTAGCCAACGAGCAACAAAAGCTTTGCAACAGCCATCCCCAAAGCACTCCTCACAGGATGGAGTCTTCCTGCCATCAGCTCTGGTTGGTGCCACCCTGGCCTCCACCATCAAGGCAGGCACATCCTCACTATCTGCAGCGCACACTGCAAGCTATGAGATTCACCCAGTGTCTCACCACTCACCATGGCTTGTATGAGGCAGCACTGGGAAGGTTGTGCCACTGTCTGCCCACGCACCAAGTAGTGCCAAAGAGGCCCAGGGCCTGCAGCAGGGTGTGGGCTCCCTGCCCCTTCACCACAACATAGAAGTTATCTTGCCTTACTCACACTTTATTGTCATCAAGCAGTTATGGGGCAGTTTGATGGGCAATTTAACTGCAAGTTCACGCTGCCACCTCTTGTACAGCTTCCCCACAGATGTTAATTTGTGCAACAGATGCTGAGATTTAACAGGAACACACTACAAGGTGGCTGCTGAGCCAGAACCCTCAATGTGATGTGGCATTTCCCCCCATCCTAGCACTGCAGCTCACATCTTTTCACATTCCTTCTTTCATTTGTGGAATTTAAGTGAGAATGCTGATGTTTGGGCAAACATCAGCAGGAACCACTCCTGCAAGCGTTAACTGTATTTGGATACAGTCATAAACATACCCCCCATTTTCATACTTTATTAAAGAACGATCCTTGAAGCACTCAGCTCTCTTTAGCCGATTCCTCAGTAAGAAAAAAACTTTAAGCACCTTTCAAACAAGTTTCTTTCACAACTCATTTATTTAGACATTATCCACAAGTTTGTTTAGTAAACAGTCTTTAAGTTTAGAAGTAAAAAAAAAGTTGAAAATATAGTTTTAATAAAAATCAATGCGCTTTTAACAGGACTTCCACGTATTCTCATTAAGCTTTCTCCATAAAACACAAGTAGAGGAATTTCAAAGCAGCAGTTACCTTACCACATCTTTATAATGCTCATAAAATTCTGTCTTTGGAAAAGCACAAACGAACACGACGCAAACAGAAGCGGCGCTGCAGGTTTCAGACAGAACTGTGAAAGCAAACCCGACGCACGCTGCACAGCCTGCATTGCAGCAGCCCTCCTGCACTGGGGAACGAGCTGTGTTACTGCATGCAGGGCAGTTTTAAGACTGCTCTTTGCAAAGTGTTTAAACATACTTTTTTTTTTTTTTTTTTGGTTAAAAAGCCTTAAAGTTTCAGGGTGAAAAGTTCATCCTGTGTAGTTTGAAAACTGCTTCTAGAAGAAGTTATTTAACCCCCCTAAAGGTAAAAGGGGAGGAAAATACTAAGCTGTTACTGGGAATTGCAGGAGTGGAAAAGTAAGGCTTTCCGAGGGAAGTTCACAGAAGAGTTGCTTTAAAGTACATGGCGGTCCTTGTTTGCAATTTATTCCAGACAGGACGTGAAGCATTTTATCACAGCATCCCTTTGAAGAGAGGAAAAAAAAGCCAGGTAAGGGATTTGTGGGTTTGTTTATAGACATCAACCACAACGTACTGAAAATGAAAAACACTCCAAAAATTTAAGACAATAATCATTAAACAAATGCAAACTCTGAACTGATACAGGATGTTAGCACCCATCCATCACCAGCAGCAGGAAAGGCTCACACCCATATTCTGGGCTCGGCTCAGTGCTCACCACTCCTGCACTGCATACAGTGTTACCAACTGCTGTGCAGCACTTTGTGGCTTCACCAAGGCTCAGGGCTGTTTCACAGCAACTGGTCAGCATGGCAGGGCTAGAGGGCACAGCCACATCCAGGCAGCCACCCAAGTCCACAGGAAGTGAGTCTGAGCCACTCCTGAGACAGCAGCAGCTGGCCCTATTGGGACCATCACATGGCCACAGGGACTACAAGAATTCAAACCATTCATTTTGACTGATGAAGCTTGGATGTCAGGAGTAAACCCACAATGCGAAACATCAGTTGAAGTATTTCATCCACTGCAATTGTATCAAATATATGAACTGTCTTTAAAAATGCATGTAGCTTAATTCTCCCTAGACCAAATCACAGAATGGCCTGGGTTGAAAAGGACCTCAAAGATCATCGAGTTTCAACCCCCCTGCTATGTGCAGGGTCACCAACCACCAGACCAGGCAGTCCAACGCCACATTCAGCCTGGCAATGAATGCCTCCAGGGATGGAGCATCCACAACCTCCTTGGGCAACCTGTTCTGGTGTCACCACCCTCTGTGTGAAAAACTCAAGCTTTAAAAAGAAGTCTATATTACAGACTTTCCTGCAAAGCTGCAGAAATGCTGTAAATTGAAAAGATGAAAGGGATAGATAGTAATTGCTGTTTTATTTCTTCCCCACTTTCATGACAGAAAACTTCATTAAATGATACACATGAATTTAGAAGCACCTTACTCTTTGGGAAATGCACTGCTGAAATACCACACTGCATTTTACATGAAACACAAGAGAAAAAAACCATTCTTTACTGTGTTTAACTGCATGTGGTTTCACCGTGTATTTCACTAGCTTATGTTTCCACTTCATAAACAAAAGAGAGAAGTTTGCCAAAAAGTAAATGAAAATAAACACCAAGAATTGCTTTGCCTCTCCTAAAATGATGGAGAAATTCAGAAGCAGAGTTAGTGGCTGAACTTCTGCTTGTTTGCCTTTACCTAAGGGCTCAGATCCACCTGCTAGCTTTAATTTCAGAGCTGGAGAAGTGACTACAGCACCAATGCATTTTTCAGTAAGTGGAGAAATTAAACAAAAATCTTTTCAGGATGAAAATTAGAATGAAATTTAACATAAAATTACTAAGCACTTGTATTTAAAGTTCACATCAAGTGTTACTCTTTGCTTACTTGTATCATTTTCTAAAAATTAGAAAAAAAAGGATGCTGTGCCCACATACTGAATTACGGGACTCTTCTCTCTAACAAACGTTACCAGCTTTTCATTAAAATGGAATTATGCACTCACCTTGCATAAGGAATATATGACAAACTATACCTGAAAAATAAAGAAGAAAAAAAAACATTTTACAGAGTTTTCCTGTCTTTCTGAGAGCCCCTTTGCTTTACGTTTGACCAGCATTAATAAAAAACAATCTGTTCTACTACAACTTGTTAACATTACCTACTGAATTTAATGCTTCCTTGTAAAAAAAGAAAACAGAACTGGACAAGAACTCAGTGTACTGCCAAGGACTTCCTGGTTTAGTTTTAACTTCATTTCTCATATAATTTATTACTTTCCTTGCACATAAACTCAACTTGAAAAAAAAAAAACCAAGTCTGTAGATTTACTGTCATCTTCAGATTCAAAAGGAATATAGATTTCTGGAAAAATTATACCCTTCAAGACAACAGAGACCATTTTTTTTCAAGTTGAAAAGAGAAGATACAATACTACAAAAATACAGATGTAATAGCATTTGTGTAGCTATAAATACAGATGCACGCTGTAAGAATACTATGCTGTGGTTATGACATTCAAACAGCTGGCTCTCTATCATCTTCTGAAACTTGCTTCTCACAACCCTACTTTGTCCTCATCCCCCACTGACCAAGTTCTGAGATGCCTGACAAATGACAAATTGTCTGCTGCAAACAGGTAGAATACAGTTTCAGTCAGCAGTTTTCCCTCTGCCTCCAGCCAAGCGTTCATCTGAGTCCAGCACAACACCATACAGTCCCTCTCCTGCACAAACTGCTATTGCTCCTCAGATTAAAGTTCAGTTTACGATGCTACTTATTCAGGGCAAGCTCAAACAAGAACTGTGGTCACTTTGGAACAGTGACGTTTTAGTACCAAGTAATTTACCCAGGACAAGGAAATTAATTTAAGTTCTGCTGCATCTCCATGGAGAAACAAATCGCTTCTAAATCTTCTGCCAGGCTTGCAGGCATTCACCTAACTGTGCCCACACATCCCCAGGCCCAGCCCTATAACTGTATCTGGCCAGTCTAGAGTTCTGCTGCACTAGACTGACCCTCTCACAACAACCCAGTAAATACTATTGTGGACAGAGCATAAAAATGTGATTTAGATTTTTTTTCCACTTCAAAAGATTAAGACTCAGAACTCAAAAGAGAGAGCAAGTCATCAGAACCAGGATGTATGAAAATACAGTTACTTTCACAGCAGAGAAGAGGCATAAGAATTTGCTTTGGCATACACTTTCTTTTCATAATGCTTCAAAAAAAAAAAAAGTCCACACATTGCAGAATGTATTTAAAATTACTGTTTCTGCAAGATGACTGCATATAGATTTTGCTGAGCTTACATAATCTAGCATAGGAAAACACATCATTGAGGCCAGCATCTGGGCACACTACAAGAAGGGTACACATACATATCTACCTATGTGTATACACACAGGTCTGTACACGTGTAGGTATAGGGGCACGAGAGAAGAAATCAAAGTGAAACTTACCAGGTCATTGCCAAGAACTGCAATATGCAGAATATCAGTGCCAAACCTTTTTTGTTCCACTAAGTCAAAATGAAACAAATATTGCAGAAATTAGTTTATTTCACACCAGTGTACATCGTGAATAAGTGCAATAGACTGGCAGCCAAAAATGGAGTTAAGTGATGAAATTTTTTTTATTTCCTCCTCTTAATTATTTTGTTTCCATTCTAGCAACTGATTCTACTTTCATTTATCTATCGCTTCATTAGCACAGTGCAGTGAAAACCTTCTCTACCTTTGAAAACACCTTACAGAAAGGTAACACTTCAGTTTCCACTCACACTATATGCCTGCCAATTTGGAGTTCACTTGAGCTACATACCTACTGCAGTGCAATACATAACACAGTGTTTTCAAAACTCTCTGGACACTCAAAGGTGTCTATCTGTTCCATCTCTCTTCCTTTGTTTATCTTAATTAGTTTAATGGTCTGAAGGTGTTCCTAAAGACCACAACCTATTTTTTGACAGAAATAGGTCAAGTATATTTTCAGTTCTTAGTCTAAAAATTTGCAGACAGACTAGTGCTCTGGTTTGTGTGTTCTCATCTACATCACATGCAGGTGGAAGGCTGCATTTGTAGCCAGACTGAACACTCCACCCAAATTCAATTGCAGTTAGGAACTCAAATATCACATACAAGCTTATCTTTCTTCTACAACTAAACCAAATTTTAAAGCAATCAATAAAATAACTGAGTTATATTGCTATTTAGGGGAACAAAGTCTTCTCACTTACCCAGAAAACAGCACACAGAGTCAAAACTAGAAAGAGCTTGGGGGAGAAGAGACAAAAAAAAAGAAAAGAATTAACATTCTAATATACAACAAAGCACATACAAAACTGCCTCGGTGTTTCCAGTAGATACTCAGTATTTTCAAGAATTGATGCATGAAAGAAGTAGAGCCAAAGGCTCTCACACAGTGACTATACACTGAACTTCACAAAAATCAGTGTTTTCTAAAGCACAGTATGATGTGCTCCAAGGCCAAAAGTGTGGGACCACCTCGGAAGAAAGGGAGGCAGAAACTGCCTTCAGGAATTGAAAGAAATACGACCAGGTCAGTGTACTCATATGCATCAGGACTATTGAGTGGTGGGATTAGATGATAAGGATTGCTTGAAAGCAACCAAGGAGAGTGGGAATTGTTCTACTAATTCAGCACACAGTACTGCTCTCAATCCAGTAGTCACAGTATCAACATCTGTCAAGACAGGTATGTGCATTACAACAAGCAATCCATTCCTAAATACCCATTCCTGCATTTGGCAAATACAGGCTCTGTTCCTTCTGTGCCCCAGCTCTTCCCCTCACCCCCCCCTTTTTTTTTTTTTTAAATGTTGTGACAGTAATGAAGAAGAGGCCAGCAGGGATCAGCTGCCTCATACAGAGTGAGAAAGCTGAAGATTTATTGAAGCTAATTTTGCAGCTCTTTTTTTTTTTTAAAAAAAAAAAGAAACTTTTTCAGCTTGGAATCTGTACTTAAAATTATATATGCAATCTTTCAAGGTTTTGAGGAAAAATACTATTTATCCTATCCTTACCCTAGGGGCTGGTCCTGCTTTTCCCCATCCTCCTGGAAGAGGAAACGCTGCTTACTGGAGGTAAAGGAACTAAAGGAGAACTATGAGGATGAATAGGTGGTTTTCTTGACTTTGACAGAATACATTTTTTCCATCTTTGAAAGCACTGAACCACTGAGCTATATAGAGAGTTGCAGCCAACAAACAACTTCCCAGCTAGACTTGGTGATCACTGACCCAGCTTGACTATAATTATTCAGTACAAACAAAGTGTGGATTCAGAAATATCCCCCCCTTTCACAGAGCCTCAAAACCTTTTCAGTGAAAGAAGATATAGGGGAAAAAGAAAAAAGTATATTTACCAGCATTACAAGTGTAGCAACTAATCTTTTGGGCTCAAACATTGTCTTCAGTTGCTTCAGAGGCCCCATGAGGAAACATGTGCTAATGGGTGGGGAAAAGAAAAAAACCAAAAACCAGACACATTCAAATCTTTGCAAAAGACAACAGGTAATTAATTAGTTTTCCAACAGTCAGATGACTACAAAGCTATGAAAGGCATTTCAGTGTTTACCAACAGACACCTGCTAGGATGAAAGGTGAAGCAGTCCATGAACTCACCAGTCCTGGAAAAAGCTCACATATTGAATCACCCTTGGCTATGAAATTCTTTCCACACTCATTACCACACCTAGCAGAGGGTTGTCAATTTGAAGCTGATTTTGAGGCTGTTTAAGAACAGACTTGTCAAAAGTATGCACAGAATTCAAAGATTAAACTTCTGCAGAAAACTCCTGTTTTAAAAACCAAGCTTATCACCCAGGCAGCACACAAATACCTACATTCAGGATTACAGAAAAGCTTTAAATTCTTTTTGCTCAAACACAGCAAGCAAAAATATAAAAAGAAGAAAAAATCCAATAGTTTGCATTGAATCTCCAACTTTCTTTTATGAACTTGAAGTGAGAATGAAATGTGGCCAGTTCTGAAGCCCTCAGCACAGGAAGGACATGAATTTGTTGGAGCAGGTCCAGAGGAGGGCCACAAAGGGCTGGAGCACCTCTCCTACAAGGACAGGCTGAGATAGATGGGGCTTTTCATTCTCAAGAAGAGAAGGCTTCAGGGGACCTTACAGCTGCCCTTCCAGTACCTGAAGAGGGCCTACAGGAAAGCTGAGAAGGGACTTATTGTAACGGCAGGTAGCAACAGGATGAGGGGAAATGGCTTTAAAGGTAGGTTTAGAGGGTAGGTTTAGACTAGATTTTAGGAAGACATTCTTTACTGTGAGGGTGGTGAGACACTGGAACAGGTTGCCCAGAGACTGTGAATGCCCCCTCCTTGGATGCATTCAAGGCCAGGCTGGATGGGGCTTTGAACAACCTGCTCTGGTAGGAGGTGTCCCTGCCTATAGCAGGGGGTTGGAACTAAGTGATCTTAAAGGTCTCTTCTAACCCAAACCATTCCATGATTCTATGAAATCTATCATTAGCTCTCACCTTTAACTGTTCATCCAAAGAAATGTGATGTGAACCAAGAATTCACAATTATAGGAATAATAATCTGGCTACACGTAGTGAGATGAGTCTCTCCCTTCTCTCCTATTGAAGCCACTCCACTTTGTAGAAAATACTTAACTAGAAAGAGGATCCTTATAGGTAGGTAGTGGTCTGAATGTTTTACTAGGCAAAAAGATACCTACGTTTAACTCCCCTTCTAGGTAATACACATTATATATATGAAGTGAAACAACTGGTGAGCTCATTCCCAAAAGCCCACGTTAAATGAAAGAAAACCAAAGTAATAATTCTGAGTTCAATAGGAATAAGTATTTCCAATTCTCTTCATTTCAAACTAATTTCTCAGAATATCTTATCTTGGCCCTAAAATTAAATTAAGATTTAAGCACTGAAGGACAGATATCACAACAAGAACATCTCCAGAAAGGTAAGAGAACCCACAGGGTGCAGGAAGACTGGGATTATTTTTTTTTCCAAGGTCTTCCACTTACATAAGTTATTTCTTACACACAACACACTCTATAGGAGATCTGCTCATCAGTCCAAGGAAAAAATCAAATATGTACCATTACTTCCATACATACTGACAGATAATACAGTAAGAACAGACCAGAAAGGACTATTTACTTATGCTGGTAGCTTTATTTTTTTATATTTTATTTTTAATCCAGAGATGCAAATCAACCTGAAAAAGTTTAAATTTTGTCAAGTTAGGGTTTCATTTTCATTTCCTATTGTACTTAGAGCACAGCTGCCTGCTGTTTACATCAAACAGAATTACTGAAAGGGTAGAGGGCTTCTTTTTACTTCCTATTTTAGCTGCAACTCAGGTTATTTTAGGGAAATGTTGAAAATAAATACCAGCCTGTAGAAGCTTTCCTCTTAGTTCACAGAGAATTAAGACTTGATTAGTACAGATTTTCTAGAATTCTAATTTTATCTGAAGCAGTGAAAACACACCCAGGATAGAGTTAAAAAGTAAAAAACAGCTAAAAACAAAAGTAAGGGAGAAAAATGGGAAGACACAGTTTTTCCTACCTCGTAGTAGTAATTTTGTCTTGTTTTAATATAAAGTGAGGTAATTACATAGAGACAATTCCATTATAAATAAATTCACCCTCCAGCAAGTTAGTTGAGAAGCACTACACCACCACACCACTCTAATATTAATGTCACATTGTCCATGTTCAGCAGCTTAACTATGCTTTGACTCAGCAGTTACACAACAGCCACAGAGTCTATGAAAGTGAGACCAGCATCCACTCATCCTAAGTCCCACGACTCTGCTTTAACTATGCCACGACGGGAGGAGGACAACCAACAAACAGAATACTTTAACTGACTCATTGTTGACACTAATCCACAAAGCAATCACGTAAGACATTCCACTAAAACAAGAAAAAAAGGGATAACTGATATTCTCTGTTTACAATAATTTCAAAACTAAGATTGTTATTAATATTCCAGTGTGAAAACAACGTTGTTTATATACATTAAATACATATCATTGTAGAGTAAAAGGAAATGGAAATGTAGATTCAAAGGAGAGTGTTTTCCTAATAATAATAATAAAGAAATCATACCTGGCCAATGCAGCAATGTTTCCTAGGGTGTAAAACACTGCAAAAAGTTTGATTCCCCTTGGGAGCCATAACAATGCTGTTCCCTTAAAAAAAAAAAAAAGGTATGTTTGTAATTAATTAATTCAATTTGTTAATTAGAGACAATAAAATCTTCAAGATTCTCAAAGATTACAAGAGTTCCATTTAACACACAGGGACACACGAGGATGCTCAGTCCTCCTGACAATACCCGGCGTGCCTCCGTTGCCACCTACTGGCAAAATAATGTATTGATTTAATCCCTTTTGCAACAATTTTACAACTAGGTTATGTTTCTTATACTGTTCCTAAAATTCGTTCGTATCTTTTACATTCTCTTTACAACACTTGCAGCTTTGTCACAAAGCCTACGTTGTTACAAACGTAGGACATAATGTATCCACCAGGCTGCACACACATGAAATCAAGGAGGTGAGATACATGCCTGCACAGGATGACTTCAGTGTTTCTTTGAGGGCCTCCTTAGCATTGCAGCAAAGGTCTGATACTGAGAGAAGGGGTAGTTACCAGCACTCAGCTCCACCTGGCAAAGCTCAGCTAGGGAGCTGCCTCTAAACTAATCAAGTAGTGTGTTTATGGACCTTGGCTATCTTAAGTCTTGACCCTTTCTTATTTAGCAAGATATTCAGAGGAGAAACCTAAGCAAAACCTTAAGGCCTTTGATTTGTGATTTCACAGTTTCACACCACGTGATGCAAAAAAAGCACAAAGATTAAACACTTAAAAAAAAAACACAGCAGCAAAAAGAATGTTAGCCTGAGCAGAAGTAGATACTGAAGCACAAACCTGGCGCATGTGAGCATGTTAGTTAAATATTTCTTGTGAGGAAAGCAGCAGGGAGCAGTCAACCAACCAGTTCTTAATCCTAAAGAGAGAGGGCTTCCAACCTGACCCGAGCTCCCAGGACTAGCCTCAACATGCAGCTGGCAGATTTTGCACCTGCAGGAGAATCCAGCAAGTCACTATGGCTAAATGCCACAACATGCTGCTCCTTCACAGCTGTTTTCTTCTGCAATTACCAAGTCTCCTCAATTCTAAATAATTTTTTTTACAGTAAACGAAAGAGTAGAATAGTTCAGTCAGAAGGGACCTACAAGAATTACCTACAAGGATCCAAGTGCCTAAACACTTTGGGATTAACCAAAGCTTAAAGCATATTACACAGTCATCACCTACTGAACTGTAGGTCTGACAAGCTACGCCTGTGGTTTCTTCAGCCTTTAAAAACCTCTCAAGCTTCCCCTTCCTTTTCCCCTGTCATGAAAAGAGTACACATAAAAATAGAACAGGTATAAATTAAACAGCAAAAGCCTCTTTTTAGCACACCATATATATCTAAGTAAGAAATACAGTATATTTTGTCTGTGTTCATGCCTCTTAATAAGAAATTTTATTACCCTACAATAAAAACATTCTTTGCTGTGACTGTAAGAAAAATGGCCAGAAATACAATTTACAGATCAACAGCCCCTATGTGCTACTTACACATTTTACAGTCCGTTAGATTTATGGATATAAAATTTAGGATTTAGGATCAAGTAAATAGTATCACATACTATGTATGAATAGTATTGATGTTCTACCATAGAACATTTAATAAAGTACAGAGTAAAAAACAGTTACTTACAAGAATAGAACATGCAACGCCAGCAATGAAACATATGGCAAACCACTTGACTCGTGTTCCAAAGCTAAGTGTTGAGGCATCAAGAACCTTAATAAGAAGAGAGGAAAACAATGGATATTACAAAAACAGCTTTGAATGGTCTAATGCGCATTTTTTCAGTACTAATAAAGTACTTAATTCCAAAAAATACATCAGCCCAAACCAATTATTTTACCTTGTTTAAACAAGGATGCTTGCACGTTATTTCCCAGCTTAAAAACTATGTTTACAGTTTGGAAACACACAAAAGTGACAGAACATATGAAGATACATCCTCACAAGCAACGCTACTCCATTTTCAGAGACTTTCCCTTCCCCAGGTAATTAAACTGAAAATTCTCATGATTATACCAAAGCAAAACAGAACTATTTGTTCAGTGCTGAATCCTCCTACAATGACACCACTCTTCTCTGCTGCTAGGTGGAATCCATTGTCCTTATGAATGCAACAATTCTTTGTAAGCATCACAATTCCTCCTTGGTTGCTGTTCCTTACAGGGTGAAGGTGTAGACATATTACCCCAGTTTGGCTCACCAGACAGTGAATTGCTGAAAGGGATAATTTTGCTTCCTATTTCTCCAGAGTGATTTCAGTACCTGATGAGCTGAACCAGCCAACACAACTTGTGAAGTGGGAAGAGAACTAGCACTTCTTTTATTTTCTGACTTAGTCTATGCAATAAGTCAAACCAGCTCAGCAAGATGTCAGAACAGCAAGGCTTCCTGATACGGGGAAAGAGGGAAAACCACAGAGCTGGCAGAACAGCCCCTTTCAGCAGTGCTGACTTGTTAAGGCCTACTCAGCTCACTCATCCATCCACATTGTGCCAGGTCATTAAAGTTAAGTATACTCTCTATGCTCAACTGGTTTATTAAACAAATTGGTACATCAGCTTACATAAGATGGCTATAAATCTAACTTTCCTTTTTGTTCAAGTGACACAAGCAAACTTGCCCACTTGTTTCTCATCATCTGTTCTGCAGATATTTTCAATCAAACGTTCTTAAGAAAACAACCACCAACATTTTGGGCTTCCTCAGACCATGACTGAGACATTTCTCCCACTCTTCAGAATCTTCTCAGAATGATATTTGGTTACTACTTAAAAGGATTTCATGTCTGTACGAATCCACACTTAACTGAATCAAAAAGCAGCACATACATGCTCACACTGTAATGAATCAGTCCCTGAACATGTGTCAACAGAGAACAGTTCAGACTACTTTCTACTCATAACCTCATTTAATCAAGTTAAATACTTTGAATGTTTGCTTTACAAGGAAGATCACAATACTGAAAATACAGCTTTTATGTTTGCACACTGACTGGACAGACATTGCTGGAACACAGTATAGCTCTCCATTTTATTTCTTCTCTGTACTCAGTAGTTAACACAGAACTTCCCAAAGGTCAGAAGATGCAGCTTACCTTGTTAGGTCCACCTTTTTATCCTTACGTATGCATTAAAGAAAGACAAAAACAGTAACTGAAAGATGGTTTAGTATTTCAAACTATTTTTGACAGCTTACAAAGGTGAGAGGGGCAGGAAGAGCTGACAGCATACAAGTGAAGATACATGCTCAAAACAGGCAACGCGTTTTCAAGTCACATTTATACAACTAATCACACCTGCACTACAAGCAGAAACAGTTCACTCCTGATCAGAAATGAACGACTAAATGTAAGATCAGGACTTTGGGGGGGGGAAAAACAAACAAAGAAACAAGTCTGACCTAAATGTACAGGTAATCCTGGATTTCAGATAAAAAGAGTTGGCACTGCTCTCTAAAATACTTGCTTCAGCAGAAGCTGTTACTGACAAAATAAGACAAAATTTCTATGCAAATTCTATACCTGGGGAGAAATTCCTAAGGAGAATTGTGAAGTGAAGGGGGTAAAACATATTCAGTTTGCTATACTGCTCTTCAGTTTATTTCTAAACAAGGAAAAAAAAAAACACCAAACAAGACAAAACACAACCAGAAACCAATAAGTAGAAATCCTCATTTTCTACAGCTAAGCTTTAAGACAAAACTCTTGGGCAAGAAGCAAAGATTTTTATGCAAAGATCACTCCAGAAAATGATATATATCTATATCTGTATCTCAAAGAAACAACGAAAGGAAACCCAAAGTGGAAACAGGAATCCGGAACACAACTTCCTGAACCAAAGGGAACTATCTTGCAGCAGCACACTACACAAGCTGCTAACAACAGAAAGCAGTGTCTGTGGTGACAGATACTCAATATGGACATCCAATAAACCACGTGAATGATAACCCCCAAGGCTGCCTATTATCAAAAGCATTTATTGAAGCTTTGTTCATCTGCTTAAGCTCCCCTCGTACATCACTGATCTTACTCACTCGTCTTATACATGGGCAAAGAAAAATAAAATAGTACCTTTTTCTACTGATCTTAAGAAAGATTCTAGAAGTTCAAAGTCACATCTCTCCTTGTTAAGAAATCTACCAATATGCCACTAATGGAGAAAACACAGTTCCAAACAGATGTTTTTACAAGACTGAATTCTTTAGCTTGTTTCAAAATTTTTGTGTACTGAGGTACGTTTTCATCTTTCCTTCTATGTATTTCTATCAAACCCTCAGAGCAAAATAAGAAATATCCTGTCTCTTCGTCTCTTCCTCCATGCTAAGATCTTGTTGAATGCTTTAAGCAGCTGTCAACGGAAAACCAATGGGAAATTACAAGGAGCCAGAAAACAATCCAGTGTGTCAAAAGCACTTTTTTAACATTATTTTCATGTTGGAAAACTAAATGGCACAAGGCTGCACTGAAATCATCATTACACCTGTATGGTTACAGTTTATTACAGGGTTTTGGTTTTTTGTTTTTTGTTTTTTTTTTTTTTTTTCCAACTGCCCCCTCACCCCCCCATTTTTTTTTTCCAAGGATTGTTGATCAAACTGCAGCAAGACAACAGTTGGTTATCTGAAGAGTTTAGAAAGTACACAAAGATTTCATTGAATCACCACACAACTGTCTCGCTATGTACTTTACTTCGACTTCCTTTAACAGGAATTACTGCCAACCTCATGGTTATCGTTCTGCAAAGATCAGGAATGAGCAGAACACAGGAACATCCATGAACATAAACCATGTGATTGCTATTACACAACTATCGACTCCTCTTAAGAGAGGGTCATTGTGTTTAATCAAATGCATGCCTCAGCTCCAGAAAGGTCATCTAATACACCAAATGGTTTTACTGGCGTTTAACAAATGAAGTTCCCAGCTCAGTTTCTGCTGACAACACCTGAAATACCAAATTATTCAATATTATTAAATGTTAATTATTTAAAAATTAATCATTAAATACTCAGCCGTTTATCAACAGATTGCTGCCTTGAAACAAACACCGCAGCATTAAGCAAAGGAGAATTTTCTGTCGCCATTTTTGTCTCATTTGAAATATGCCTAGGGATGGTAGACTCAATAATTCTCTTGGCACTGAACTCAGTGCTAACAGGAGTAAGTACTTGGACAACTGTCAGATCAGAACCTGAAGGTGAAGCATCCCAGACAGGAGCAGTTAGCTTAGGCACGGAGGGGTACAGATGCTGCACTGCTTTCAGAATCACATTGAGTACACAGCAATTCAACCACTTCACTGTGGCAAAAAGGCCAAGTTCACGTGCCTTACAGACCAGCACCAACTTCACATAAAGAAGCACATCAGCACTGAGCTGCTGGAACTAATACTGTGCCATGGATAACAACTATACTTCAGCTGTTCTGGTTCACCAAAGCTCAGGCTGAGGCTTCTTTGCTTTCCAGCTTCTTCTGCCATACTCCCGCATCCTGCAGCACAGGGAACCAAGATCTCCCATGGCGCAGGGTGCTTGGATCTACAGTCACACCAGCTGAAAGAGAGCTGGCTGCATAAATGGGTAACCAGATCTTTAGGAGCCGAGCAGCAAGTGAAATCTCAGAAGCGTCAAACGCCTATACCCAGCAGGGAAATAACTGAAGAAGGGGAGGAAATAAAAACAATAAGCAGTACTTCAGGAGGCCGGGGTAAAAAAAGAACTTCAGCACACTATACAGAGAACTACGTGGCTAGAGAACACATTTTTCGCTTCCACAAATATAGGAGAGTCAGTGCACGCAAGACGGGGAGACCTCATTAATTTCAAAGCAGGACACAGAAAACAAAACCAACGAAGCCCAGACCACCACTGCGCCAGAGCCCTTCCCCGAGCAGGGCCGGGCCCAACACGTCTCTCCGGCCGCCCGCACGTCCCGCACTCCCCAGCCGCTCGGCCTCCCGCGCCCCACGGCCGCGCACTCAGTGGGGGCCGAGCGGCGCCCCACGGCCCGCTGCTGGCGCAGGCACGGCCCAGCGGGACCCGCGCCGCTCGGGCAGGGCAGGGCCTCGGCTCAGAAAGCTGGTAGGAGCCCCACACCGCCGGTGAGGGCGGAGAGGGACGATGAGGTCTCCGCGACGCGGTACCTGCGCCGTCAGCCCCTGCTCCTCGTCGTCCTGCCCGCTCAGCACCCGCCGCAGCTTCTCCATGGCGGGGCCGGGACCGCTCGGCGGCCCTATAGGAAATGGCGGGCTCCGCCTCCCGCCGCAAAGGCGGCTGGGAGCATGCGCGCAGCACGGAGGAGGACGGGGCTGGAGGGACATGGCGGATGGGTGGGTTTATGTGCTTGTGGTTTCCCCGCTTGCCTCGGAATCTGCTTATTTCAGTACGTTCATTAGAAGTGATTTGCATTTGGTCAGTAGTGCGATTTCTCGGTTAATAAACCCTTTCGCTTCCCTAAGAAGGGGCGGCAGGCAGTGCGCGGTGCGGCGGTGGGAGGGGAGGATGCGATAAGCTGTGCTGCTGCCTGAGTGAGGCGTGATAAGAGAAGGGCACAACCCTTCCCCTCCGTGACTCCCCAGAGCTTCTGGCCAGGTTCACATAGAATCAGAATCACAAAATGGCCTGGGTTGAAAAGGACCACAATGATCATCTAGTTTCAACCCCCTGCTATGTGCAGGGTTACCAACCACCAGACCAGGCTGCACAGAGCCACATCCAACTTGGCTTTGAATGCCAAGGATAGGGCACCCAAGGCCTCCTTGGGTAGCTGTTCTCCTATGTGTTTTGCAAGTAGAGGCCTCTCAGTGAACCTCTTGGATGCCTGGGTGGCATGGTACAGTGCCATGGACATGAGCAGGACACAGTGAGTGGAGGTCCTTGGTGACCTGCTCATCTGCAGCTGGCCCCATGGTGTCAGCATGGGAGCGTGACTTGGTGGCAGTTCTGCAGGTAAATGCTTCCTAGCAAGAGCTGCCGTTCCTTTAGCCCCTCACCACCCGTGCCCTGGGTAAAAATTACCCACAGTTTACTTTTATTGTTTTCTCCCGTGCACAAAAATGCTTGTGGTTCTTCTAGAAGCTGTGGCACAACAACAGACATGTCAGAGCATGACAGTCTCGTCCTCACCTTCCCACTCCTCACAGCTGAAATATTTGGGCTCGTCTCTAAAATCAAAACCATGCAAGCATTCGTGTACTTCAAAGTCTTCCCACAGAGCCCCAGCCCCGTGAACACAAGTGGCTGCTCAGCTGACTGCTCAACTGTGATCTCTGAGGAAGTTGTGCATGGCCAAGGAAAGTCACAGGAGCAGGACCACTGATGTGGCTAGGGGAAGGCTACCATGCACATTTCATGCATGGCAGTGTGTGAAGGGAGCCAGAAACAGCAATGAGTGTTTTCCTGAGTGATGACCATGCTGACTGCCACCTGCTTTGAATGTCCAGTGTGCTCCTGTGACCTGCTGATGTCTTCCAGAGTATTTTTAGATGCACTACCATTACCACGCCATCAGCCTCTAATCCACTCTGTCTGGGAGGGGAAAGGGCTGTGCAGCAGGGTGCAGAAACTGTGGGAGACTGAATTGTTGTGGTATAATACATGCAGTTAGCCAAGGCTGAGGCCATAGTACTTGTGGCAGCTCTGTGTTTGTGTTTTCTGCCTTAAGTCTGCTCATGCCACGGTTCCACAGTGATGTATGTCACCTCTCTGTAGCTGAGATTAATGCCACAAGCCTAACACACCTCTTCTCCAGCTTGTTATCTTTTCATAGCAAGGCCAAGCCTTTTAATTCAACTTGGACACTGAAATGCTAATACCAGGAATTCCTGATGTAGGCTGCTGTGGAGAGCAGGCCAGAGAGGTGTCTCCAGCGGTGTCTTCCCAAAAGTCCTCTTGGCAGTGTGGGTATGGGGATCTGGCATGATGCAAAAAGCATGCTCTTCTCTGAACTCTGCTTTATGGCAATCCAGGGCTCAATGGTGTTCAAACAAGCATTAGATCACAGAATCATAGAATCACCTGAGTTGAAAAGGACCTCAAAGATCATCTAGATTCAACCTTCCTGCCATGGGCAGGATCACCAACCATTAGACCAGGCTGTTCAGACCCACATCCAGCCTAGCCTTGAATGCTTCCACGGATGTGGCATCCACAACCTCTCTGGAAAACCTGTTCCAGTGCATCACCACCATCTGAGTAAAAAACTTCCTCCTAATACCTAACCTAAATCTTCCATCTTAGTTTAACATAATTTCTTGTGTTGTCAGTATCAACTGATGACCTGGTCAAGACCTTCATATTCGAGGCACATTGCCTGTGCTGCCTCCAAAGTATAGTTGTCATGGGTTGTTGAAATCACAGCTTTTATCTTCAAGGCTTTAATTTTCATTTCCCCTATTAGATTTAAATAAATACAGCCAAAGGGGGTGGGGGGTGGGAAACAAACAAAAACAAACAAACAAACAAACAAAAACCCTAAAATTTAGAGCAATCTTCTGGATTATTACAATCCATTGAAACTGGACATTTTAGAAGAACCTAAACAGCTATTTTAACAGTGACAGGTAATGGTGATCCAAAAACAAGGAGCAATGAAGTAAAAGCTAGAAAATGCTTCTACTTTTTTGTGCCTCAGTTCAGGAAACCCTCTGCTTCTGCCTGTTGCTTCCTGCACTTCTCCCAGAGTCACAGACCTGTGTAGTAGAGCATGCACTCAGTGACTTCGTACAGCTTCATGGTAATTGCCTCTGTTGTGACTCAAACCTTTCCAGATCCAGTCATCACTTTGTTAGTGTCAGACATTCAACTCATTCACAGTCCTCTGATGTGGGGAGCTGAGGTCTAAAAAAGCAACTGCAGAAATAACAGCTGCTTCCCAAAGTGGTTGGCACAGTAGTCTGTGGTTCTTGTGAACTGCTGGAAAGTTTTGCAGGGAAAGATAATAACCTTTATTGGTTCATAATGGCTAATGAACCAACACAAGAACATAATGAACAGCCTTGTGAGTTCATCTTTCTCTGTGGCAGAGAAAGTGGCATCATACACTCCGGTCAGGTATCACAGAGGTTTGGTTAATTGATACAACAGTGGGTACCTTGCCAGATCTTTGAGCCTTTGAACCTGTTCCTCTTCCTAGCAATAACTTGGCTGAGAGCTGATGCTAATGTTTACCAAGTTACAGTACAAAAACACAAAGTACTAGATTACTGATCACATTGTTCCTTTCACCTGTGCTTCCAGGTGACCCATAACATGAAGCATGTGCAGAACTATTTGTAATTGCTGCCTCATATGACTGCCCCATGAACAAACAGAATAACTGCCTTGGGATCTCAGGGACAAGGAGACATGGTCTTCCTGAACGTGCAAGGGAGGAATGTTTGAGACAATCTCTCTTTTTTCCCTTAGCATTACTACATGTTAAAATCTGAAGATCTTTCTGTGCTTAAGCCACGATTTTGGATCCAAGCAGACTGCAGAGGGACAGGTTAGAGGAGATTAATATCTTGTCCTTCCAGGAAACAGCTTTAAGATTTCACACCACCACATCTCCTACAAAGGATGAGCAAGGATACCAGTCTCGTTTACCTCAGTACCACTCTGACAAGGCATCTCTTCAGTTAACACAACTCCAAGGACAACAAGCATGATGAGAGTCTATTCCAACTGCCCTGTGTATCGACCAACAAAAACAAGTTACAGCCTGATTCTGCCTCAGATAATGCATGAGTTAAATTAGTTCAAAAGTATTAACGTTTTTCAAAACCATAAGTGGTTTGCTTTGTGACAATACACATTTCTTTACAGCAGGCCAAGAAGAGCAATCACATAAATGCTTGCCAGTGCTGCTATAATCAGCACTGCTTTTACCTGCACCAAGGCTGAGTTCGGGGCAGTTATTCCCGTGTAACTGTTTCACTTATGCAAACGACATAACCCAGATTTCATAATAATGAATAGGCTGAAAGTTTTTAGGCTTGTTGCCATAGTTACTTGAAATCTGCTGATAAAAAGAGAAGGAATGAAGAGAGAGAAGGAGAAAAAGTAGGAAAAAAAAAAAAGTGATATCATGGCCAGGGTTAGGTCATATGATAAGGGTACAGTGATGACCTTGAAAGAACAGAGTCTTGGTGATGACACTAAAGAGCATGGTATCCAGGCAGCCCATCTTTCTGCACTTTGTTTGCTGTTGGGTTGATCTTATGGACATCATTTTTTTTAATGAATGGTTACCACAGGGGCAAAATGCATGCACTGGCTGCTCTTGGATTGGGTTGAGAGAAGAATTCTTTCACAATTTATTTACTAAAGAAATGGTGTCAACCCTCATTTCACTTTACAAAGATAGGAAATTTGCAGCAATGCCTCATTTGATCACAATTAACTTTTTAGTCCCTGTTTAAGATAAAAGCAGGAATATTCAAGTTCTATAAAGGCAGAACTACAGATGCATTGTTAGCATTTTTCTTCCTCAAAAGCACATGGAACCAAATTGTCTTATGAGATATGGGCTGAGGACACAAAAGAATAATTGTGTGTATGAATCTTCTGCTATCACCACTTTATAATGTTGGCAGTTTGTCCTCTTACCATAAAGAAACAGTTGTACTCATAATGGCTTTGTACTAAGCCAACCTGTGAACATATTAATGTTGCTATTCACTATTTCATCTTTTTATTCCCGCTGTTCTTTCTCCCTTCATTTTCTTATAACAGGCATGTAAAGCAGTAACGTGTACGCAGCCATGCCAGTGTAAAATGGGCTTGTCTACACCAGAAACATATGTAATTGAATTAAGCACTTTTGATGCCTTATGTATCAGACCACGCTACTGTTTATATTGACGTTCACAGATAGAGCTAAGGGAAAGCACTGGAGTAGTTGAAAGGCTCCTCTGTCCTAATCCAGCACTGCGTTTTCTAAACACTTCTACTCCAAAGCCTCTCTTAGCCCCAAGGAGTTAACTTTCCTGTCCTTGTCATCTTCCCTCAGCCTGTAACATGGCTGAGAGTTTTTCCATCCCTTTCCCCACAGTTCTCTATGCTGCTGTCCTTGCTCAGATGTTACCATTGTGCTTTGTGTGGAGAACAAAGGTAACCCACAATGCTATAAGAAACTACGTTATATAAGGAATGCGTTTTCTTGGAGAACTATGTTGGCAGTAGTCTCAGTAAATAATATTTCCTGCTCTTTTCAAAGAAGGAAAAAGTCACTCATAGGAACCAGAGAAGCAAAATGAAAAAAAGAATGCATAGAATACAGCAGTAGTAACCAAAATGAATATATAACACGTGGCATTTGTGGGAAGTTGAACCAAATTCACTGCAGCTGTCAGTAACCTAATTAAAGAAATCTTTCAGGCAATTTCTTCTCTTCCGGCCCCACAATTACAGTTATGGCTTTTTTTGTAATTTATTACTGTGCTACCAAATGACCTCCATGTTTGAATTATAAATCAGCAAACTTCTAGAACAAGAATAATTAATCTCACAACAACAGAAGTCACAAGCTATTCTAATGCTACAGCAGACAATTAGTCTCAGTCTCCTCTGGAAGAAGAGGGTCAAGAGTCTGGGAAGCAAGAGGGCATGACAGAGACTGAGAGTATCCCTGGTACTGCCACCCACCCAGCTTCCCAAAGGTGCCATGTTCCTTAGCAGCAGTCCAACACAACTTACTCAGAAAGGTGATAAATTCCTTTGTCTGATCACATGAAACAAAGCAGCAACTGAGGCTGCAGCAAGACAGGAAAGGCTATGTGGTTCCTTGTAATACTACTGTGAAGTAGGAACAATAGACTCAGGGAAGGGCTTGGAACCATAGTAGAACAGGTTTCTAGCAAAGGAGGTATCCCACTGCTGAAAAGTTACTGAGACTAGGCAAGCTGTGAAATTAAAACCAAATAGCTGTTCCAAAAATAACAGCATGTAGAGACAAGCCCTGTAATGCAAATACTGAGCACAAGCTTTGGATTACTGTTAATCAGTTAAACTGGAGTAGCTCTCCACTTTCATTCAACACATCCTGAGTGAAAAAAGGGAAGCCATTATCTTCATTAAGCTGTTCAGATTTCATAATGCAAAGACCTTCAGTTTCTCTAAAGTGTGCTTATTTCAGGTTGCTCCAAAATACCATCTTCAAAATGCTCAAATACCAATGTGTTTCAGTATTCCGCACTAGAGGAACTGGCACCTGCTATTCACCCCTGTACAACTCCAGTATGAAAGAAGTTAAGCCTTGCCTTAGTAAGTGGCTATAGAGAGATAAAAGGAAAAAAGTAGGAAACACATGAGAAGATACAGTCCGTGCTACTACACATTAGGAAAATGGAAGGAGATACTCTTGTAAACATTTATTCCCTATTTAATGAAGTCAATAGAAGCTAATGAACAGCAATCAAAGCATTAGATGACTGGTAGGAATTTGATTTTTTTTGATTTATTGCAAAATTCACCCAAAAGCCAAAACCACTATATCTCATCTGTGAACTCTAGTAACTGTATCTGTAAGTAATTTCCCTCTCCACAAAGAAGTTTACACAAACTATTAAGCGTTAAGGCAAGCAGTTAACCTTGCCTGCATTCATCTCACTACCCATATTAAGAAGCTTAACATTTCTCCTCTATAATTAAAAAAAAAAAATGAGGGATAGGAGATACTTTCTGTGACCATGCAACAGTACTGGAGGGGCAGCTCAATGCACTAACTTCTCAAAGCAGCAAGTAGCTTTAGCAAGTTGTCAGTGTTTGCTTTACTCATCTAGCAGGGCATGCCCCATTTGACTACTGTATACTACTGTATACCTGCTACATTGTTCAGCTGTTATGCTATTAGGAACAACACAATATTAGCCTAGAATTCAAGTCTTTTAGCCTGCAATAGCTGGCAAGTCCTTTAGTACAGGCTGCATTATCACAGTCCAGGTAACCAAAAGAAACATGCTGCATGTTACATAGCTGAGTAACTAGTACAAATTCAACACTGTCTACTGTAGCTGGAGTATTCAGTCAAATCTTCATCTCCTTTCTCCTAAGGAAAAAGGAAGTTTTAGGTAATAGGATCCAGAGGATATTTGCCTCGACTCACCACATGCAAAGGATAACGCCATTTATTTTTTCTAGTCTGTTTTTGCTCCATGTCATCATAGTAACAGGCTTTCCCTCCTAAAATTTCATTTTAGGATTTGATGTCACAGTATGATAAATAGAACTGTTCACAATTTTTGAGATGGTTTATTGCCATTTGGAATATGTTTTATTGTTCAAAACACTGCACCTAAATAAAATCCACCATGTACATTCTTTGTCATCTACATTTTTAACAATAATGTAACTTTCAGGCAAGTCATGCATGAAAATCACTCTTCAGTGACACCAAAAAACTAATGAAAGGCACCTTGTGTCCTTCACATCCCAGACTCAAACAAATTAAGTTAAGTAAGTTCTTGACTGAATAAAGATTACATACATCTAGAACTCAAGCAGTAGTAAAACAAATTAGAATTACCTGGAAAATAGTATCAGACTTTGTTGCCTTCCTTCATTCAGTGCTATGCTTTTGGTTTTCACCATCTTTATTAAGTAATGTGCGACTTAAATTGTTACCTTTATGTCTCTTTACTGAGACAAGGCATGCAGTAAGAGGGAAAGCTGGCTGCTTCCAGGCTGTGTCTATGCATTTGTTCTTGGAGATTAGCAAGACACTGCTTAAGTTAAAAAAAAAAAAGAGACTAGGAATGAATGCACCCAAGTTAAATGGCTTTTAAGTATATGTTAATATATAGAATAATACCACCTACAGTTCTGTTTTACTGACCTCTATTCCGGTTAATTTGGAAAAATGTTTGTGAAGCCATCACAAACTATTTTATTTTCATAATAAGAAATTGGTTTTCAAATAGTGCTGGTTGTTTGAGTAACAAACTCAGTTTGAAGGGTAGTTACTAAGGACAAATAAGGCAACAAAACATTAGAAGCAGTGGTTCCCATTGCTGAATAGTACTTTTAAAAAGGCAAGATAAAAATTTGAAATATCACTGATGGGGTCATTCACAACAGGTGCTTTTGTTTTATCCCCATTGTCTTTGTCACAGCAACTGTAGATGGCAGATCTTCCTTGGTTGTAATTCAGGATGACCATATTCCTTGGCTTAGTTCAAGTCAGATATTTAGTTCTTTTTCTCCAACCTGCCAGGAGAAGAACAAGTTTTTTTTTTTATTAGAAGAGCAAAACTGAACTTCAGTTAGCAAAAGTCTGGATGTACAATAGAACTTCAGGAATGTCAGACACCTAACTGGTTATTTCTAAAAAGGCAGATCCAGTAGCAACTTTCCTAAGTCTCCTTTAATTTTTAGATCAGGAGACATTATCTCACCAGATGCATTTCTTAAAAGAGAAAAACCATAGCTCTGATTCATCAGGATTGTTTGGGGTTGTATCTGTATTACTATATAATGGAAGTGCAAGAATTGCAATCTGCTCCCCAGATACAAAATATTAAATCTCAGATCTACCCCATACATACAAGATTGGTCAGCTTAGTTTCTTTTCACCTTTCAGACATTCACCCCTTCACCATTTTATGACTGTTTCAGTCTCAGGAGTCACTGAAATAGACATATGGACTAATCAACATAATACATTAAGCAAAAACCAAAGATGCCAGCAGCTGCTGAAAGCCTTGTCTGCATCCATGACCTTCCAGTCTTTTCAGTGTAGACCCCCTCCAAAGCTCACAGGACATGCAAGACAAATCACATTTTAAACCTGTGACAAGCTTTTTCTTCATTACCTTCTGCATGCCTATTAACAAGCCCAGAAGCCACACAGCAGCTTACACCACAAGTAAAAGCCACTGAAAGAGTATCCTGAGTGCCATCAGTTTACAGCTTCCCATTGTTAAATTAGAACTTGCCTGTATTTGATCAGTCGCCCTCCTTGAATAAGTTGTGCAACTTCATTAGTCAAGTGGCATGCAAAGAGAAGCCAGTTCCTTGGCTGCACTTTGTAGGCAAATCTCATGAAAGTCAAGGAGTAACAACACAGTGCTGCAAGATATAATAGATATCAGTGGATTATATTAAATAATTATATTTTATTGAGAAATTATTTCCACAACCAGCAAAATGTAACAATACACAGAATGCTTCTCACTGGCATTTGAGTTTTCCAGTTGTGTTAGAAACTTATGCATTTTTCTGCATTGGATCCTTAAAGTGTCAAGTGTAGTTTTACTACATAAGAAATTGTGGGGCTGGCATCATCACAAACCTTCATATTGTTGTGGTAAAACTGAAGCTTTCTTTAGGTTATGACTTAAACTATCTCAGCTTGAAATTAAAAGGAGTCCTGTTAATACCAGCGAGATATGACAACAAATAACCTGACAAATTTCTAGGACAGTATTTTTAAGAACTACTTACTTTGCATATAGTTGTTACTGGAAAAGCTCCCAGATGCTCCCAGCCACAAGAAATTATGAACATTCAGAAGTATAAAGGTTTCTCACCTGCTTTCCATGAAGGCTAGAAATAGTCTCAATCCACCCTCCTGCCATAATTGCATTTGAATACAGGAAATTACAACCTATTAAGTCACAAGTTTCGCAGAGTTCATGCTTTAGATTTCCAATATGCTTAGAAAGAATTAAAAAAAAAATCAGGAAAATTTTCAAACTAAATAGCTTTTTTGCCCAGGTTCAGAACATAGAAGATGAAAGAAATATTTGTACACATACCACCCTAGACATACTTGTAAAAAGTACCCTAAAAAGGGCAGTAAGCACAACCAGATGCTATTACCATCACAAGTTTCAATGCTGCAAGTAGCACACTCTGAACTATTAATAGTCCTGTGACCTTTTAATAAGAGAACTACTAATAAGTTCTGATTATAAAATGGCAGTTCAGATATCGGAGTTATCAATTGTAGTGAACAAGAACCAATACAAAAAATAGGATTTGCTACCAAATACTTTTTATTTTAGGCAAGAACTTAAGAGATCCGTTAACAGCTCTAAGAACCATAAATAACACCTTTTATAAAGGAAAGGAATTAGACTTATTCAGGTCTAGCTCATTACAAGACCACACTGAGTTATTTGTACTTAGCACATGGAATCACTTCAAGCTTTTCTGAGTCCAGTAATTTGATGTCTGACTCCACACATAGAAAACCTTTTAGTTTAAGGGCAGCCTAGTAACTACTTCATACTTATGAACTTTTGTTCAGCTATAAGTCAGATCAAAACCAGGAGCAGGAATAAGTAGCTGCAACTTTAAAAAAAAAAGGCATTAACAAATATTCACTCTCCAAACTTTATCCTGCATATTCCGTAGCTGAATGTCTACATTCAATTATTATAATTTTTTAAGTAACTTGGGTAATAAAAAAGCAAAATCAGCAAGTATTTATTTGGACATATTTGACAAGAAAACAAATATCAAGACAAAGATCGTATTTCTAAAATACTAGGTTTGCTAATGAGCTTCAAGCTATACAGCAATTAAAGTATAAGTGTTTTTTTTTTGTGGCAGGAGCTAAAGCAACTAAGGCAGAACTACAGTGTGCTCTGTTTCTGTCTTAAATATCTGAACTTTGCTGAGCTGGGTATCTGCCACCAAAAATTATTTGCTAAACACACTATCACTATACTAGAGACAATATTTAAACTGGTCTTTCATCTCTAGGGTAGTAGACTAATAGATTGAATTACTCTAAGTAGAATCTAGTATAGATGAAGCAATAGATTTCCTTAACCCAATGGTATTTTGCTTGGGGTAGAATAATTACTTGGAATTAACTTGTTAATTCCTTTATCAGTGTAACTGCAATTACACTAGTATTAAAGTACCTGTTTAGTAAAGTAAATTAATACAGAAGAACTTAAAATAAGACACTTAGGCAAAGACTACACACAGGCAAAAAAAGGCAGAACAATTGTTGCTTATGTATTTAAAAATGAAATTCTTACATCATCACATTAAGAGCCATAATAGCCTCCTGACATTCAGGTAACTGCTTGGAAAGAGTTAGTCTACCTCAGGTATTTTTAGCACCCCACAGACCAAGCACTAATGTTTCTTCAGTGTCACTGTTTACATTTAAAGTCTCACACCAATCACACTGTATTGGTATCCTTGATGCAAATAGTACTGGGTGCATTCTGAACTACTGCATGCACTAGTAGAGGATACCAAAACTATTAATACTTCAATCTGGTGACCAAAACTATGCACCAGGACTCTTCACAAAAAAAAAAAAGTTGCTGAAAAGCTCTGCAAAAGACTTTTGCAACTCTTTGGTAACTCAGTATGAGTGGCCACCAAGGTTATATAGCAAGATTTTTAATATCTGTATCTGTTCTGATCATCAGTTAATAAGAAATTATTAATACCACACTGCTTTAAGTGTGAAATTGGTGTTCTACAGTTAGTTCACTGAGAAGATGCTTAACTCACTACTTACCAAATGTCATCCGGCCACTAATGATTTCTGGAGATTTCTTCATGTCATTAATAGCAGCAACAGGAAGTCCCCAGTTGGCTACCGGCCCCCAAAAGTGCTGTAAAAGAAAAGAAAAAAGCTTTGCAGATACCAATTAAGCACATGCTTTTGTCTCTTCCCCAAATAGAGATACTGGAGATACTCTAATACTTGGGAATTGTCAGGGGACATTCAAGTTTCTTGCAACTGAAATTTCAAGAGCAACATTTTACCAGTCTGAATATCAGCTTGTAAGATTGCAATTAGACTCTGACAAAGCCATGTTCATTTCCTGTAAATTTAGGTTGCAATATTAGTAACTTAACTAGAACCTATACAGAAAAATGGGATGTTATGTTACGCATCATTTGTAGTTTGACCTTTGTGCAATATGCAAAAGAGTGCAATATTTCTGTGCCTACAGACTGCATTGGCTCAAATTCAGATTTAAAGGAGTATTCAAGGGCTGCAACAAATGCATTTATTTTTACTGTATTTCTGCTGATAGAAAAAAATCAACACCTTTAACAGCTGAAGACTCAGAGAGAAAATGGCATAACTCAGAATAGCTGCATGGTTACATGGTATCTGTACTTCACAGGTATGTTTAGATAGTGTGAAGAAATGTATCTGTAACTTACACACAAAGTATTTGCTGTAACAGAAGAGCATTTACAATAAAAATATCAGCAGTATGTAGGATACTTTCTTCCAATTCTTTATTGAAACTATTTAAAGGACAGCAAGTAGGCCAACAAGAAGTACCTAATCACATTGACTATCTTTACTGTGCAAATCATGGTTAAGACAAATGTATTCACGTTATCACACTAAATCAGAGCACAAAAGGTAACTGGTGAGGCAGTATACATTTGTGACCTCTACTGTTTAAATAAGATTCTTGAAACAGCAATTTAATTTCAGAAAACAGGTCTTTAAGGCTCTAACCCTGTCAACATTTTTCACACAGAGGTTGGTGACGCACCAGAACAGGTTGCCCAAGGAGGTTGTAGATACCCCCATCCCAGGAGGCCAGGCTGGATGCAGCTCTGGGCAGCCTGGTCTGGTGGTTGGCTTGGGGGTTTGAAACCCGATGATGACTGTGGTCCTTTTCAGCCCAGGCCATTCTATGTTTACCGGAGACTTCTGGTTTGAAAGGCAGCTCAGGTCAACTTCATGTTTTTGTGTAACTGCCATCACAACACAGATGATACACTGCAGACCACCTCCAGTTACACAAACTGTAGAACCATCATCAACCTGAGATGCCACAGCAGTAAGTTTCCTCTGCTGACCAGGGAGGTAGGTGTGAAGCTTTTTTCACTTGAAATGGTTATCCAATTTTAAGTGCCTGCAGACAACCAACCTTTCGATGTTTTCACAAACAATAATTAAACTACACCTATCCTGTTTGTCTTTGGTCTACAGAGATGAGCAAATTTTCCATAACATTATGATTCTTACTATTATGAGCCATCACAAACATATCATTCAGAGCATAACGGGTCTAAAATATCAACTTCCAGTTTCAGAAGCAAACTGGAAGGTTAAGGAAAACTCTGCAGATAGAATTACACTGTACCATTTATTGTCTCAAGTAAAGCTGGTTAAAAAAATTAAGTCAAGCAAGGTAATTCAGCAGCTACTATGCTACCAGTGTCTCTGCTATATAGAAGAACAGCTCTAGATAAATTAGATCTCCTTAGCAAAGAATACAGGAAAAGATCCTTTGATTTTCTAGTTATTACTGTGAGACAGTCACATAAAGCCTAGATCTGCAATTATTAGTGCACCACTCCTGGTGCTTTTCAAATGCAAGCAGCATCATTAACAGTGCTGAGGCAGAAAAGTTTACAAGTTACTGAACTCATGCAAGAAAATGAAACAAAGTCCCTTCCCCACTCCTTACCGTGCTGTTGAAGTGGGCCATCATTGTTTGCCATTCAAAAAAGCAAATGGGAGACAAAAAGAAACAAGGTATTAGTTTCCTTCGTAATTCATATATGATTGATGCTCACAATAAATGAAAGACAAGTATAAGTCAGTAACTTATCTTGGCAACAACCTTGGTTAATTTAACTGTTATTTCCTTCAAGAGTTGTTACTATGAGAAATGTTTACTGTCATTTACCTTGCAGAACAAAAACCTAATTATGGTTCACAGAAAGTCTTTCCTGCCGTGCAGGCTTCAAAGCATCAAAAATCCCACCCTAAGCTGGTTTAAAACAGATGTCAAAAGCCCTCAAGCTTTATCTAGAACAAAGCTAAACTGCTATAGCTTCACTGTAAAAGCTTTGAAGTCAATGAATTCTCCATATACCTATATTTAAGTAGATCAAACCAAACATTGCCAGACGTCTCGCTGTCACTAAGCTCAGGCCAACCATGGCTGTATTACATACAAGCTATAAACACATTCAGTGACCTAACATGCCATGTACACACCAGGAATATACAGGCTTCATTTAAGCCATCATGTAATTACCAGAACTATTAATACTGATCTATACTACTATTAATCACCTTCATCATAATAGCTTCCACGATCTCTTACCAAATGGCTATGGTAAGCAGACAGTCAGGCCTACTTCAGAGGTCAAGCTGAATCTTTGTTACAAGCAGCAATCTGAGTCAAGGTGCATTGTTAGTACATCCTTGACTAACCTAACCACTTGCTCTACTGTTTTCTTATTAACTGCAGCAATAATCAACTGGCAGGCCAGTTTCACAAGCCACGTGCACATTCCACTTTTTTTTTTTTTGGTAAAACTTTAAAAAAAACAAATTCAAATAAGCCCCTTAGCAGAGTGTTTTTGCACTAACAGAACCCAACCTTCTTTTTTAAGGTGCAAGTTGTTCACATGCATGCAGAAGCCTGAAATAGAACCACGCTGCCTGCTGCTAACAGTTCTGGCTAAGGTCTTGCAGCCACCCCCATGCTCACGTGAAACTGGAACAGCTATTATGCTCCCAGAAGAGGGCAGAACAAGGTCACACAGCTCCTCCAGAAGCATGCACCCAGCCCCAAAGCTCTGCAGCCAACACGCTGCAACAAATGCTGTAGGATCCTTATTGCAGACACAGTGCAATTGCATATATCTAACCCTGAAGAGATATCACTCCAAATCTGTAGTTTCCAACAATTACATTTAATTCCATGAAAAAGAGAGCATTTTGTATTAACATGTCAAACCTTGATATGCCAATCAGCTTGTTTTAAGCTAACACTGCTGCTGAAGTTTACAAGAAGGAAAAGAAGCTGTACCTAGAGCTTACATTCTTACCACGTTTACTTTAAAACCTCAAGACATAATTAGGGCAAATCTATATTTACATGATTTACAGTCATTCACATCCCTATTAAACACCACTTCAGAGAAGCCAGAAGTGAAATTGGCAGAACATTTAATTATTTATGACAGTTTTAAAAGCAATTTATCTTTTCTTTGTGTGAGATCCAGAAGCTAGCTCATGATGTAATGCCAGACATAGCCACCTGAGAAAAACAGTATGTGTTCACTACACCAGCTTCCATGATTTTGAGTTATGAAGCTGAAACTGAAGCTACTTGATGGACCTCTGCAAGGACTGATTGCACTAAGATATAACAGCTCACCACTCACCATATAATCAATTCTGCTGCTTTGGGCAATTATGGTTACTCTATCAAAGGTCAAGTACGAACATGTACAACCTAAGTGTTGCAAGCAGGATCTCCAGTCATTGTTTCATACGAAGAAATCACACTTGGAAGTCTCACTGTAACTACTGATGTGATTAGATACTGATTCCTAGAGCAGACAGCATGGTCTCATAGCTTTGAAGAAACTCTTGCTCTAAGAGCAGGGCAAGAAAGGAGTTCTGTGCAAGATGCAGAGCTCTCCAGCCTGGCAAAACAAGAGCTTTCAGGAAGGAATATACCAGGATACAGCTCTTAAGACACACTGTGTTTCTGCTACAGCAGAAGACTGCAGCCTTTTACTAACAGTTAGCTAAACTGTTAGTATGAAGCACAACCAAGAGCCTGTACTGCTTTCCTAGGGTAGGAACAATGCTGAAAGGCTGCCCTGGGTGGTTAAACTGGCTTCGTGGCACACCCAGTAATAAAAGGACAAAAGACAGAACCCATCCTACAAAGCATGAATCCTGTGCATGTTCAGATAACTGAACTTTGTTTACTTCAAGACGAGAACCAGGATGAAATACAGCTGGTTATTATTTTTTTTTTTTTGTCCAGCTGCCTTTAAGTCTTTGATAAGGAAAGTGGTACTTCAGCAGATAACCTTGGTGGCATTAGGGAGCAATTAATTCTTCCAGAAGCCGGTTGCTTTCCTTTATTACAGAGCAGACCGAAGCACTACTACAGCATACGTGCTCCCGACGAATGCCAGCACAGTAACGAAGCGTTAATGACACAAAACATCCACCGAGCTTACAGGATACCCTCAGAACTTCCAGAAGGAAGCCCTGCTGAGGCCTGCTCCGGCTGCCATCTCGCTGTGAAGGTGCTCTCGCTCTTCCCGCACTTGGGTCACGGCTTTGGCATCACTCCCCGCCTCGCACAGAGCCGCACGCCGCAGGCGTTCCGTTCACCACCCACAGAAGCTCTCCCCACGCAGGCCCGCCCCAAGCAGGGCCGTTCCTCACACCACCAGGCGCCCTCGCACAACGAGGGCGGCCGCAACAGCGAAAGGTTTCCTCACGTCACCAGCAGAGCCTCGCCGAGCCTCGCAGCCCGTCCGCCCGCTGCCGCCGGCGCCCCGCTCCTACCCGCCCGCCTCAAGGTCAAACCCCCGGGTGGGACGGCATCCCCCCGCCGCTCACCTCATCAGATAGTCTCGGAACTCCTTGCTGCGCACGTAGTCCGCGGCCTTACGGGCCAGCGCCCCCGCCATGGCGGCCCGGCAGCAGACGGGCAGCGCCCGGCTTCCGTGCAGCCCTCGCAGCGGACGGCTCTCCCGCGCCGCCGCCCGCTTTACGGCAGCGCCCGCGCCGCCGCCCCCTCCGTCAGCGCGGCGCTCCCCGCGCCCATTGGCCGCCGCGGCCCCGCCTCCCGCCCGCCGCGAGCCGAGCCTGTAGAGCCGCTCGGAGCCGAGGGGAAGGCGGAGCGCCGTAAAGCGGCGCGAAGGAAAGGGGAGGGGGCGATCGGGAAGCGCGACGCGGGGCCGCCCTCGGCTGAGCCGCCGGCGTTCCTTCGCAGCCCGCGGGGCGGAGCCCTGCCGAGCCGCTATTGGACGCGCGGCTCGGCTGCTGGCTCCTCATTGGCTGGCGAGGCTCTCCTTGAGGTGGTGGTTGACGCGTGTGGCGTCAGCTTGGACGGGAAGGTGCGAGTGGACGGCTGGGGTGGTTTCCAAGGATAATTCCTCTTGTAAGAGCCCAGAGCGCGAACTGTGGGTGTGCGGGCAGAGAGCGCAGGGTTCGGCCTTCCCCCATCGCTCCCAGGACGCGGGACCTGGCGCCCGCAAGGCACTTTCCATTTCCTGCCCTCGCGGAGGTTGCTTGTTTAGACTTGGAGATAAACTCTAACCCTGCTGTAATACCTTCTCCGTATAATTTGGGTCGGTCAAACAAATACCCGTATGTGAATGACTGCTTATCTTTGCTCAGTGTACTGGAGATAGTGAAAATGGATGTTTACCTGCTCCGACTGCTTTCCCAAGACCTGCAGCACCTTTACCTCTGGGCTGGCAGCTGGGTGCAGCCTGGGCCACGCAGGCAGCGCAGGGACCCACAGCAACTCCCTGCTCTCCACTTCCTGGAAAAATACCATGTGGCCCTTTTCTGCTGCATTACTTGCTTGGAGAGGAACAGATCTGAAGGAAGGCACAGTCTGGGCACAGCCTCCCCTTTGCACATGTCGCTGGCACGTGATATGAGCCTCCCCTCATTTGGCTGTGTGAGAGGAAGAGTTGTATATAAAGAGCCCTTTACATACTGTATTACAAAAAGCCCTGGTGTGTTTCTATGGACTAGTTAGGCTGCTTATTTAAAAGCAGAAAAGGGAATCCAAAAGGGTTTTGAAGGAGTTGCTACTCAATGTGGTTCAACTTGTGCCGACACAGGGAATCTACAGAAATCAGTCCTGTATGTGCAAACAAGCTCTTATGCACTGGGATTCCTTGTATCTTGCATGGTGCAGCCTGTTTCAGTCAGTAGTTTTTGAGCTACAGTTTTAGCTGAAATCCTTCACTGAGAATACTTAGAATCATAGAATCACTCAGGTTGGAAAAGGCCTTAAAGATCATCGAGGCCAACCACAAGCTAACCATACTACCCTAACTAACAGCCCTCTGCTAAATCATGTCCCTGAACACCACATCCAAACAGCTTTGAAACACCTCCAGGGACGGTGACTCAACCACCTCCCTGGGGAACCTATTCCAGTGCTTAACAATCTTTCTGTAAAGAAGTGTTTCCTGACATCCAACCTAAACTTACCCCGGTGCAACTTGAGGCCATTTCCCCTCATCCTGTCACCTGTCACCAGTGAGAAGAGACCAATCCCACTCTCGCTGCAATCACCTTTCAGGTATTGGAAGAGAGCAACAAGGTCTCCCCTCAGCCTCCTTTTCCCCAGACTGAACAGCCCGTGTTCCTTCAGTCTCTCCTCACAGGACATATTCTCCATGCCCTTCACAAGCCTTGTTGGCCTTCTTTGGACCTGCTCCAGCACACCAGTGTCTTTTCTGTATTGAGGTGCCCAGAACACAATACTCGAGGTGAGGCCTCACCAGTGCTGAGTACAGGGGCAGGATGACTTCCCTAGTCCTGCTCACCACACCATTCCTGATACAAGCCATTGGCCTTCTTGGCCACTTGGGCACACTGTTGGCTCATATTCAGACAACTGTCCATTAGTACACCAAGGTTCTTTTCCATCAGGCAGCTTTCCTCTCCAAGCCTGTAGGGTTGCCTGGGGTTGTTGTGACCAAAAAGCAGGACCTAACACTTGGCCCTATTGAAACTCATGAAGTTTACCTTGGCCCATTGATCCAGTCTATCCAGGTCCTCCTGTAGTGCCCTTCTCCCCTCAGGCAGATCAACACTCCCTCCCAACTTGGCATCGTCTGCAAACTTACTGAGGGTGCACTCAATCCCCTCATCAAGATCATTAATAAAGAAGCTAAATAGAAGAGGCACCAGCACTGAGCCCTGGGGGACACCACTCTTGACCGGCAGCCAACTGGATTTAACTCCACTGACCACAACTCTTTGGGCCCAGCCATCAAGCCAGTGTTTCACTTCTTTTGTTTTCCTTGACATTGTGTAAAGAAAAGGAAAACATCTTTCACCAGCTTGGGAAAACAGTGTTCTTTAGTCTTTCTTCCAAGAATACACAAGCCCATTTTACCCTATCTCGCATGCTGTGCCTTTTAAATCTTTTATCACTTTCCTTACTCCATCCAGAGTCTTGTTTACAGCTTTCCAACGTGGTTCATAGTGTTTGAGTGAAAGCCTTCCCAGCCGTGCAGAGTCCTCTAATTCTGAGGTATCCCACTTTGTTTTCAAAACAGTTAATAGAAAAATCATTAACTAGATATGTGTCCAGAAGACACCAGCCCCAAGTGACAAGCCCTAGCAGCTGAGCAGCAGAGGCAGCAAGCAACAATTTGAAATGGGCTTTTGCTGCAGTTCTGTATGTATTTATAGCAGTTATATTTCCATTCCATTTTTTAGGTTTCTTGTATCATATGGGACTGTGTCAATAGCCAAACCAATTCAACCCTCTTCCCCCCTCAAAAAAATAACACAAACAATCCTCATTTTATCACATTCACAACTTCCCTGTTAATCACCAAGATTATTAAATAGAGAAATTAGATTGATTTTACATGATTTGTTTGTGGCAGGTCCATGCTAGGTGAACTTTTAAGTACTTTGTTCTCAGACTGTTTCCTGATTATTTAATAAGTTATTCTAGTGAGCTTTTTGGTTATTAGTTATACCATCTGACTTATAATTTACTGACCCCATTTCCTCAGACACTTGGTCTTCTCAAATGCTCCTAGGCCGTCCCCTTCTCTCCATGAGCTGAACAATGATCAGTGGTGATCTCAAGTTGCTTCTACTATGGCCTGGTGGCTCTTAGAAGTAAGTTTCATCAGGACCCACCACACATCTAAAATATATTTCAACCCCCCCTTTTTTTTCCTGCTCTGAACAGTCATGCTACCATTCTTCACTCATGATTTAGACCTATTGGAGTTATTGTCATACCTGTGCATTTACTTTTTGTGGGCTTTTTCTGCATTATTCAGTATCTGCAATTTTCTTTGTTGTATTTTAATTTCTATTGCTTTTATCAAACTTCTTTAGTCATCTTCTATGTCCCATGACAATTGAAACTGATTTCATGCCTTGCCATATTTGATTCTGTTTTCTGCAGGCTGACGCTGTTTGTTTGATTTTTATTTTCAGCTATTATGTCTTTTTTTTTTCTATTAGTGCACATTCCTTTGCTGGTGCCCTTGAGTTCTCTTCCTTGTTTTTAGCAGGTAGACTCCTCCCATTCTCCAGCAGTTACTCTCCATGGGATACTTACTCACCAGTAACAGAGGAAATCAAAAGCTTTCTGTAAATAGTGTTTGTACAGCTCATCATCTCTTCCTGCCAGCACACATCGGCTCTGGCCTCACCTGCACCTGCAGCTGGTGGGATGAACTGGCACCTTCAGCTTGACTCCTCCAAATCTGTAATGCTAGCACACCTAGCACTGGCATTTTTGCACACATGGACACATATATAGATATACGAGGTGGAGTAAACCTTAATAATTTTTCACAGTATCTCAGATTTTGGCTATGAGAGAAGGTGTGATATTGGCTTGACAGCTCTGCTTAGCAAATGGCTGATGTGTTTCCCTCAGAAGGGATTTGCCATATCTCAAATCCTCCATTTCTGTGTGCAGCTTGGCAGGGGTGAGCCTCCCAGCTGAAGGACCATCCTGTTCTCATCCCAAAACTACTGTTGAGGAATGCATACTTCCTGATGTCAGCAGATGCAAGTCCAGTTGCTGTGTTTTTCTCCATTGAGGACAGCTCTTTCTTCCCGTTGGCATGCCATGCATGGCAGCATGTCTTTGGCTGGGAGCGAGGAACGTACTACCTGTCTGTCAATGAAACCAGTGAAGAAAAAGTTGTACTGCAGACATCACAGAACTGAAGAGATGGTGCACCAATGTTAGTCAATAGTCATACTTCTGATGTAAGACATGATATCAGTCCTATAGGATATATCTATTACAACTACTGACAAACACCTGCATGGAAAAGCAATGGTGCTTTGGAACTGAAAGAACATGTAGTTTGGAGTGCTGCATGAAAGACAAGGGTACAGCATGTAAGCTGTTAAGTGAGCTGTGACTTCAGAGTTAGGTCTTATTTGCCTGCTATTACTACTCCACAGATGCAGAAAAAATAAAAAGAAAAGATGAATTGCTACCATAATCTTCTGTAGTAATGAAATACCACTTCATTAAGGTCGAGACAAGTCGTCTAGTAGGAAGATGGGAAGGCTGACTCGAGCCATTGACTATGACATTTAGTTAGCCTGCAGTATCAAATGGAGCCAAGTTAGAGTGCAGCTTGATGTGACATCTGCATTTGTCTTCCTATCTTTGATTACAGATGTATTATTTCTAGGAGCTGGCATGCTGTTTGAGAAGTGTTATTCCATGTGGAGTATACAGCACTAACTTCAAGTTGACTGGGCACCTCAAAATGCTGACTTGGGAGGCTGCCTTATGTAAATAATGAATACACTCTTTAAGATGCATGGTCAGTCTGACACATTGGTAGAAACATCCTTGTGGAAATGGGTTTAATATTAAAGAAAATTGAAGTAAAGTGTATAGCAGGTAAATCACTTTAGAAAGGACTCTATCTTATGTTAGAAACATTTTTAAATATGCAGACACATTTTTCTCAGCCCTGAGAAGTACAGCAGCGCACAGGTTGCAGATCTCACAATGAATCTGCAAGTTAACTAGTTTAATTGCAAAACCTGATTAGTTAGGATTAATTTTTACATAGTGGAGCTACATGTATTTCATCATCTGCAGCTCTCAGTAGGATCTGAAGTTGGAGCAAGAATCAAAAACCATAAATGCCAAGGAGGATAAGAAGACAATGATGTAATATTTATAAAATCTCTGCAAAGAAGACAGACCCACATTTATAATTAGCCAAAAGAACACTGTGTTGTGGGAATTATAAGGGACAAGGTTGAGAAGGGAAGAGAAAAATAGATGCAAAATGGATCTGAAAAAGAATTTGGATTGCTGGGACGTAAGTACCTGCAAATTAGCAACTATAGTCATTGACTGTCATAACTGGGCAGCCAAGAAACAGCTGGCAGCAGGAACTGAAGCAAGAGGTTCTGCCTATAACAAAGAAAAAAAGTATTTTGTCAGCACAGAACGTAAGCTATTTCTGGTAATTGGTGCAATTATCACTACCTTTCCCTACTTTCCCTGCAGAAAGACTCAGATGTCACTGGTTATGGTCAGGCAGGTCTGAACATGTGAAACTTTTATTCCCACTATTATGAACTATATTGAGCAAACTCTGGCCCTGTCACGGTCTGTTGGTATAAGTATAGAAACTCCAACCAAACAGACTACTCCTATGCCTTTCCATACGTGAGCTTATGGTAAAGTTATTGCTTAAGCCCAATTTCCTCCTGGCGGTTTTTATCCCTGTAAGCCAAGCAGTTGTAGACAAAGGCTGCATCCCACACTGGCAGCGCTCAGTGCATGTGGTGCATGCTGAAAGCAACAGAGCTGCAGGGCAGCAGGAGGATGTAGCTTCTCTGGGATGAGTCCTAAATTAGTCACACACAATAAAGCAGCCAGAACTATGGCTGGAATTATTTGATCCGACTTCATGCTGTATTCACCTCCAGTATTTTTGGCTGTTTTTATCTGATCTTTTACTATTGTGAAGGCTAAGTTGACATTAAGTGTTTTAAGATTTATTTTCCTGGGCTAAAGAACATCTCTCCAGTTTATTTATTTAACAGTGCTTCAAAGGAGACCATTTCAGGCTCTATTTTTAAATATAAGCATGTATTGGAAGGCTGCTTAGAATCAGCCAGGTTTTGCAACATAGGTCCATATCAGATCCTTATAAGGAAGATGATTGCCCTGCTGTTTCTAATATCACAGTGCTGCATTGCTGGTATCCTTCAAGCAATTATTGCTTGTGTTTGAGGAGGAAGGGTTGAGGAGTGCTTGTTCAGTCAGGTGCACTCTGTACTGTATATTGCAAAATCATGTCAGCTGGGGTAAGAGGACTGCTTTTTGCAACACCACATTGCAATATTCTCCTCCTTCACTCAGGCAGGAGAATCTTTTTTTACAGTTAAATGCCATATACATGTCATATGTGGTTTCACTGCTGTAATTGTCATCTCCAATGGAGCAGAGCAGGCAAAACTGGCAGCACTCACCTGGCAGGCCACGCCTCCCAAAGAGGTGAACTGGGCTGCAAAAGCAGAGACTGTGGAGTACTCCAGCTGGATTTAAAAATAAAAGGTAGAAATAGTTTTCTAAGGAAGGAGAATTGATGATGTGACATCATGAACAGCACGGCTGAGGTTGTGAGGGAGGTATCACATCTTGCAAACCATGTGCTGAAACATGCGTATTTCATGAGGAGAACCAGAGACAGGTTTTCTCTCCAGCTTTCTGTGACTACCTCGAGGAGTTTTATCCAATAAAAATGTCTCCAAACGTCCAAGGAGACTGAGATCAAGTGTCTGCTCTTTGGCAGAAACTGAAGGGATCGAAGTTCAGATGCACTGTTAATTAATGACAGTCATTTTAGCTGTATAACCCTCTCCTCAGAAATCACAGGTCACTACTGAACTGAACAAATATAAATTCAGTAGAACATGATAAAAAGACGGATTCTGAGTATTCTTCACCACAAATAAAGTACTGCCTACTGTTTATATATGCTGTATCTCAGCTCCTCCCATTTGAGGCTGGGCATTGGCTGGGAGGAGGGGGGGGATGTCAGTCTTGGTGGATCAGAACAGTTCTGTGCTTCTCACTGCTTCCTGTCCTTCTTCTGCTAAAGAGCAACTCACTTAGAAAGCCTTGAATACTAATATTATAGAATCATACAAACATTAAGGTTGGAAAAGACCACTAAGATCATCAAGTCCAATTTCCAAGCCATCGAAAACATAAAAACCGTTTAATGCCAATGCAACTGCCTGGATATATAAAAGCAGATGAATACTCTTGAATCAGAAAGCTATGATTACACCTGGGCTGTCTTTGGTTTAAATGCTGTATCCACAGTGGTGTTAAATCTGCTTCAGGTAGAGCCAATTTTTGGCTCAGTGGGCTGAGATTTTTCCACTTGCTGGTGACTGGTGAGAGCATGACAGTATCTGGGATGCTGCTGACTTACGAGAGAAAGTCAAAGGTTGTCTCTGACGGAATTGGTGATGCTAACCCAGATGGGGGCCCTGAAATCACCTTTGGCCTATTTCTTTAACAGGCTAAAAAAGGGGGGGAGATTTCAGTGGGCTACAGTGGATAAACAAACCGTGGGCATGCAAGATGAGTAACTTGAAGGTAAACATACCAAAGTCCTTTCCAAAGCTGCTGGGATCAAAGTGAAATAAACGATAGATCCTGGTGGACTTCTACAAGGTCACTCAGGACTCAACAGGGAGTCATTTAGGTTCATACAAAGTCCAGCAGAAAAAAATGTCACTGGTGCAAATGGGCTTGCTTTTAAGAAAACAGACACGTAGACTCACGTGCCCATATGTGGCTAAGTAGAAGGGAGATGGGTGGCCAAAGTCTGTGGTATAGGTCTTTCTCACATCAGAAAACATTGAAATACTGTGACTTCACGAAAGTCAGAGGTCCTCTTTTATATGAGTATTGATCTTCCTAATAAACACTAATATTGAGCGGTAAGGCTACAGTTCAGATCTCAAGGACTTAAAAGGATATCCTTATTTATTTATTTTACACTGAGAGCCTTATAACATAAACATGAGAGCCCATGCCCCAAAGCTGTGCAATTCCTGGCTGCTCCAAGCCTGTACACCAAGCTACAGGCTTCATGCCTGGAGTGGAGCACAGGGCCTGCTCCGTGTGCCAAGCTTTGTCATTTGGGTAATGAGGAGGGGAAGAATTAGCCATGCAGGAGTGTGGAAGTTCAACATAACCCTAACAGCAGGAAATCTGGAACATTGGAGTGCCCTTATCATGCCAGCAGCCTGTGACTTGGCTGCTTTCTGCCCAGAGTGCCCTTTCTGAAGGCTGTGCAGAAGTCAGTTTTTCCAACCTGCACAGCACAGCTGCTAATTTTCTTCACAAAACTTAGGAGGAGACAGCGTGAACATCATCACTCACCATGTGGAAACCTTGTGGTTCCAGTGCTTGCCAAAGGTACTGCTGTGCAGGGAGCCCCACCAGCTCCTTCCTCAGACTGATGTTGGCCAAACCCACACACCTCACCTCCCGGGAACACGGCAGAGGCTTCCATCTATACAGGCTCTTTCAGACTTTTTGGGCTAAAACAGGGACTGTCACCCCACATCAGGGCACTCTGATGGGATCAATACATATTCTGCCACTTCACACTTCAGGGAAGCTGTTTGTCACAGTGGTGGAACAGCTCTCACTAGACAGTGTTTGGGACTATTTGAAAATGTTAGAATTTACTAAAAATGGGGAAATGATAACATTTACCCATCTTGGGGCTGTGTGCATTTGTACATGTGCAAGTGTTACAGTGGTGGTGGTGTTCTGCCTGAAGAAGCTCCTTGCACTGTCACTATGTGTTATTATGAACAGCTGCATTTGTCACTGACAATTTATTTCCCTTCTTCACCTTTTTTTTTTTTTTTTCCTTTCTCAATACCTGGGATATTACAATTAGGATCTTGCAGCCAACCTATCCATATGTCTTGGGATACCTCATGGATGTGCAGAAGCTGCATGGAGACCCTCAGTTCGTGAGTCATCACTTGGCTCCAAGTATTGGGAATTTAAGAGTTGAAGCTTTTGTGATCTATTTTGTCACTCTCTCTAAGACAGCTTCATTCTAATCGGAGAGCTTATTCAAGATTTAAGCCTTTTTCACCTCTTTGTACAGGGAGGTCTTATTCCTGCTGGTAATATATTTATTTGAGGCCCTCTGGTGGTTCTCCTATGCATTAACCTGTAACAATCAGTACAAGGCTTCTGACTCCAGGGGGAGGCGGTGACAGACGCTGGGGGTGACATCCCTGCTGCGTCCCATTTGGTTGTGTTGCTCAGGTAATAACGGTGGAGATTCATACTTGAAGTCCACTGGCATGTATAGGCCAAATGCTAAGGAAATACACACCTTCACTTCACCCTTGACACTGACTCACAGCTGAAGAAGCAGTCAGCCTCAATGGATGAGTAAAACAAATAACTGATTATTGCAGAGTTTACAATAAGCAGAAAGAATAAGCCCAGATAACAGCACAATAATCAGAAAGCCTGAATAAATGCACTGGAAATCACAGAGTCTTTGTCTGCATGTCTTAACAAGGAGGCTAGCATTAGAATTCAAGCCCACTTTTTCTGCAGTAGAAAGGTGTGAAGTTTTGTGACCATGGCTGCTTTTACTGTTGAGGGCAGAACATGAAAAATAGGAAGAATCAATGAGACAGAAGTGTGCCAAGCCAGCACAACATGCAGCCTCACCACAGGCTGTGTGACTCACCAGCCTTGTTATAGACTAATTTCCCCAAAAAAGAATGGAATTGGGCTCAGGCCAGCTTTGGATAGTGAGAAAACATCCAGTGAGAGCACTACAAGGAGCTCTCCTGTCCAGTTGGATGAACGGATAGAATCCAATTCTTCTGCCTTGCATCTGGAAAATGGGTAGGCAGCACTATCAGCGGCCAGTGCACTGCAAGCAATCTGTGGTCAACCTGAATAGACAAAAATTCGTGTCTTCTGTTCTGCTCCATAGCTGTTAGCAAAAAATCTGTGCTTGTGATTTTCAGAAATTAGCTTTTATTATTACTACCTGCTATTTACTGCTCTTACAGTCTGATGCCCTCAGCCTGCAGTTGTGCTGTCTGTGAATGAGATGCTACTCAGATAGGAGTGACTTTTAACCATGTCCTCTGCACAGCTGTGTGTGACAAACACTGGTTAAGCTTGGGTTGCTCCTGACCCTGAATATGTTAAAGGAGGAATTAGAAGGGGAGAGGGAGGCGAGAGGAATACTTTCTTTTTTTTTTTTTCTTTTTTTTTTTTTTTCTATCAGTCTTCCCATTTCAATGATAAGGGCTCTCCAGAAAAGCCTGCCTTTAAGGTGCAGCAGTCATTGTCCTGCCTCCCAGGAGACGCTCTACAAGCCATCGTATGGACCTTTCAGGGGAAAAGCTTGATAAAGGAAAGGAGGAAGGATCTATGGAAGGCACAAAGGCATGTGGAAGAGGATGGAGACATACAGATGTCTTAGTGGTGAAGGACCACGAGGAGTAAAGGCACAGAAAGGGTCACTTCTGTTAGGGACAGAGAAAAGAAGTGATAGAAGTAGGAGGAGGACAGGAGCAGCTGGCAGGAGAACAGAGGCATCTGGCTACCCACGGGCACAGCAAAAATGCTGTGCCATGTATATGAAGTCCAAGTTCCCTTGGTTATGCTTACTTGGACATGGATTGCATGCAGTTTTTCCATGTCTGGTACCAAATGCAGTTCCTGATCTGGACTCACCACTTCTGTAATCTGCTGCTGGATATCACAGAGGGGAAGAGAATTCTAATGGTGGTAATATCAGGGAGGCAGGCCCAGCTCCTCCCAGGAGGACAGGCTGGCTTTGCTTTGCAGTCACCTGTAAGCTCAGCAAGAATAGGCTATTCTGGCTGCTTGCCAGAAGAACCGTGCCACAGGAAGTCTCTGAGAGGAGATCCATGTCAGGCAGCTTGTATGAATGCTTGCATTTGTCTGGCAGTGAGACTCCAAATATGCCTGGTGGCTGAACTGTCTGCTGGTGGAGGGTTGGATTACTTGTTGCTTCCCAAATCAGAGGCTTGAGAATTCAGGCTGCACAGAGGTAACAGCTCCAGACTGACTTGGAAAGGTAAAGATGTGCCTTTACTATCACCACACCTGACATTCAAGCATGGACAGTGCTTGGGGACTGGAAAGACATCATGCAAAACCAAGCGGGATCCCTTTTACTCTCTCTCTCTCTTTTTTTTTTTTATTATTTTATAAAGGAAGGAAAACATAGGCATGCCAAGCCAAAACGACAGAGTACAGACAGGTGAGCACTGAGGCATCTCCCCACAGCCAGCCCTCATCCTGCTTCAGCTCAGCCTTCTGGCCAGTCCCAGCACACTGCCCACCCTCTCACCCGCTCACAGCTTTTTGCAGTCTGTTTGTGTGGCTTCACAATACTGTCATCTTGTGGGAGCAGCAGCTGAAGCCAGCAGTATAGCAGCACAGCAGCACTGGAAACAGTGCAGAGAGAAAGGGGAGCAAAGAGCTTGTTTGAAACAGTTGTGTGTAACAGTATAGAAAGTCCAAAGATCGTCAATCTGCTATAAAAATATTACACTTCATAAAACCATGTACTATAAAAAAATCTATTTGGAAATGCTGGTAAACATAATAAATATCTGTACACCAGCTGCCCTTCTCATACAGGAAACGTAGAAAGCACAAGCTTCAGAAGTTACTGTAAACATGAATGTGGAGCCTGTAAACAAAATGCTAAATCATGGTCCATGTTTTGTCAGTTTTGCCTGGTACTGCCCAGGTACCCCCTGCACACCTTGTTACCCAGTGGTCCCACTTCACCATCAGGATACTGCTCTCAGCTGGCCTCAGATCTCACCTGAGCTGCCTACAGAACAAGGTACCAATACAACAGTAAGGAGGGGCAAGGTTTGGCTACAAACAATCAGAAACAATCTTTTAGTAACTAGTCTTCAATTTCTGCACTTCCAAAGGCCTGCTTTCAATTTTCCCTTTCAAAATTCCACTTCATCCAAAAAAGCATGCATTTTCCCCATTTGCCTTTTCCCCATTTTCTCTAAACATTATGAGCATCACATCCATTTAGGTGACACTTTCTGCACAAGCAGAATCTACAGCTGTATGTACCTAGGCAAGAATTGTGGTTATACAGTTGAACACTGACCACCATGGTTAACACAGCACAGGGTGATGCAGAACACCCCATTCTTACATTCTGAACTTCAGGCTGCAGAACATTTACCCATGCCAGCCAACATTTGCATGCACAGTCAGATGCCTCGTTAGCTGTCTGTCCTGAGCACCTTGTCATTCACGTGCATGCAGGAACGCAAGGTCTAGCCTTTCCAATCTCATAGATAGCTTGTAGCTAAAATTTGGCTCTGGGAACTAGTGGGACTTTATTTGTTCTGTAGCATTCTCATTCTGCACAGGCTTCTACCCACTGTTCGCCTAAATGCTGAGGATTTTGGTTACATACAAATTTATTGTCTTCACTTTCTGAGTAACATTACTCAAGTTTTTCACTTTCAGAACTTTCCTTGTACCTGCTGTGGGGGCAGCTGTGGTGGGACCAGAGCAGGGAGCACATACTTCTACAGGGTTTGGATGTGTGCTTCAAATGGACAGATGGAAATGGGCTTGCACATTTTCCTTTGTTACAAATTGTACTAAAGCATCTTATCAGCATTATTTTAAGCCTTTTTATTTTAATCTAAAGGATATCTAAGCTTGTTGGCCTAATTGTGCATCTTTTAGGATTTAGACGCCAGGATCTCCCTTGGCTCTTGCTTAAAGGAGCAGTCCACAGATGTTCTCCAAGGGAATTTTGCTCCCGATTGTTTGCTTTGGCAAATTTTGCTACAAAATTCCATAGATACAGCTTCAACAGACCTGAATGAAAATCATTTTTGTGTGGCAGCTGAGATACCTCTTTTCTGTTACAGTAATCTGCTTTGCCTTCCATGTTTGTCTGCCTTCGTCCTGTCAGGGATCACTCTACAAAATCAGGAATTTCCTCTGTGAAAACTGATGATTTCACAATAAACCTCGGGATTTCTTCTTTAAAATCTCCACAGTGGCAAAAATACACACAGTCAGCACCATCTCCCCACAGCACATCATCTGAAAGCATATACCTTCTGGTTACTGGCATTTTACACAAACTTGTGGCACACTTCTTGAAGTCAGGATTTGCCTCCCTCCTCTGCATGCACAACCTGGTGTGGGTAAGCTGCTTGTTTACAAAGCCCACTGCCTGCACTCACCTCAGTGGAGGGCCCTACTGCCCCATGCCAGTACATATCACAGCAGAGTTGGTGCCTTGGTGTCTTGCTGCCATTCCCTGCCTGCTCAGATGCCAAACACTTGCTTTGCTGACTATGCTGACATCCTCACTTGGATAAGCTGGGACTGCATGTTTTTGATACGCACACACATGCATACATCTGGACACAATGGCAACAAAATCTTGATAATCAAATACCACTATGTGTAATTTATGGACTTATAAATGAAAATAATTAATGAGCATCAACACGTAGCATTGTGTACACAGCCCCAACCTTGTATGGTTAATAGGGTGATAGCTGGTGGGCTAGAAAGAGCTCAGCCAGAAAGAGATTCAAACTATTGAACTCCTGGAAGAGCAGCATCCTGTAAGCTTGGCTTACAACATAATCAGATGGAAAAAAAAAAAGCTTGAAAAATTAAGACTGAGTACATCAAGAAGGGACCAGACTGTTTCCAGTGACTGTGAGGAGAATCCAAACTGAACCAATGAAGGATGCCAGGAAATTTCTAGTGAAGACAAAAACTGTCCCTAGTATTTACAGCACTCTTTCCGCCCATGTACAATGACACATTAAAAAGACATTTTGTTGAAACAATTCCAATCAACTGGGACACCAGAAAATCCAGCCCCCCCTCCAGATGCCCTCAGCATCTCCATGCCACCTTGCCTTCCTGCAGACAGAAGTCACATCCAGGGACTTGGCTGGAGCATCTCTGCATCAGCCAGGACATCTCTGACAGCAGAAATGTATGAGACTTAATTAATTTTTAACGAGAAGAAAAGTGTAAAAGTAGCAAATAGCTGATATTGAGCACAGCTTAGCCAGAGTAGAGAATTAAGCAAATTATTCTCTGCTGCTTTGTAAATAAACATAGCCACACCTGTGCATGTTCCCACATAGCAATTCAAGCCAATTCGTCCTCTGTGTGAAGTTTCACAGCATTGTTTATTCTAGAAAAGAGAAGGCCTTCAAGAAGAGCTGCTTTGCAGCATTCCTGTGTGCACAGCACATAAACCTGGACATTAAATATTGGTTTAAATTATTAAGAATAAATTTAAATTTAAAAATAGACTAATGCAAACAAACAAAGTTCAGTTAACACTGGAACACAGATAGTTTTAGGAAGCATATTGCTATAGCAAACGCAAATCCTCTCCCCCTGGACACTGATGCCATGACCTGGTAATTTCACATGGTACCATAGTGCACCACTATCCAGCCAGGCAATTGCCACCTCTAGCACACAAAGCTCCATGTTCACGTTTTTTGTTTTTGTTGTTTTTTGTTTTCCTCCCTTCAAAATAGACAAAAACTCAATATAGCACATTAGCTTCTCCCCACAAAGCATCTTAGGTGACAAAATTCACTCAGAAAACAAAACAAAAGCATTACAAGGAAGAATCCTGGGCAGCTCGTGATCACCATATGCCACGATGGGTAAGAAAAACAATAAAAAAGGTAGCTCAGGGAATGAGGAAAAAGGTCCACTTTGCTGAGACCTTCTCAACCAAGTTTTATTTCCCTGAACCTGAAAAATCCAGGCAGTAGGGTACAGATTTTTTTTTATATATATATAAATATACATGTATATATATTTATATAAATATAAAAGCACAGCATCCTCCTGTTTCTCCTCCTGATTTATTATTGTTAAAGCTTGTGACAGAGTTGGCTGGGCCCTTCAGAAATGGGCACTCCCCACTGGTGGCAGTGGCCTTGCCTGCAGCCAGAGGCAGACAGCCTCCTTGTGAGCTGAGACCAGACAGACAGCTTTGTCACCTCTCATCCATAGGCTCCTATTCCACTACTTTAGACAAATGCTTTCCCACAGTCCCATGGGACTCAATAGTCCCCTTGGAGGACTATGTTTCTCAGAGACTTTCTGCTCTCAGAGGACCAGATCTCTGTCAAAGTCAAGCTCACGGTGTGCACTTCTCCTCGAGCGCTGCTGACATTGTTCCAGACAGCGCAGGGGCAAAGTGCAAAAGATTTCTTGAAATCAGAAGGTGTTTCCACCACAGACAGCTTGCTCTCCTTCATACAGCATAGCATTAATTTCCAGTAAGGTATTATCCATGTGTTTCTGCAGCCTTCAGTCCTCCTGGAGTGAATGTAGACCAGTAGGCAACCAGCCGAGCACTTCATTGTGATGCTTGTGGGAACCGCTGAGAACATTCAAACCTGACTGCATCTTCATTACAAAAAGTGCTTTTCTTGAGAATAAAAAGTGAAAACTATGTTCCTGCAGAACATCTTAAAGACTCTTCTAGGGAGGGATGGATGGAGCATATCTACTTTATTTGGCTTTACTTCAGTAAAGAAACAGACAAACCAGAGGTACCGGCAAAATTGGCACATCTTTGTGAAGTTGTTAAACTCAGGATTCTGGCTGGAATGTAAAAGAAATGATGGAGGAACGGCAGACTTTCCCTTATGCTGGACTCCTGCTAGTTCCAGTGATTTCATGTGCAAGTTGTCCAAAAAAGTTCTACTAACCAAGTAAAGATGACTCTCTCAAATAATAAACTGTGGGTTTCCAAGGAGGCCTTGTGGGGGTACTGCTACAATCTGGTTGAGGTAAGTCTTTTCATGCCCCTCCGCTGAGCCAGATTGGAGGACAATACAGGCTCCAGCCTTGGTGCCTGAGGTGTTCGGTTTAAAGCAAAGTAAGTGGCTGCCATTGCACCCTGTACAATAGAAAAAAAGAGAAAACATTGAGCTAAAATTCATTTCTTAGATGCTTCTTCCCTCCCTTTCCCAGTCCAATCCCTTGGGTGCAGGCCCAATTTCTGTTAAATGATAACAATGATTGCTGGCTGGCAGACTGATGTAGTGCCTGATTCAAACCAGTGGGCAGCATTTCATAGACAGAGTTCACTGTAACACAGCTGAAAGTTAACAGTATCAAACAGATGATGAGTCAAAAAGCTTTACTTGTAGTACAGTGCCATATTAAATTTTGCCTCTGTGGCAAACTGTTTTCCCAATTCCTCTCCCCTTTTCCAGAATATTTACAAAAGTCCCAGCTCTTTCTGCCAGAAAGGGATACCTAGGAGTGTAGGACATACCTTCACCAGGTGAACATCCTGTCTGCTGAGTTGATTTTGAGACAGATACTCCCTGTTCACTATCCATGGATGTCTCAACACTTGAACTGCTGTGAGACGCTGATGAGGGTCTACATGAAGCATCTTAGACACAATATCCTAGGTTTAAAAGGAAGAATAAAGTTAGAGGGAAAAAGTAATTAATAGCAGTGCAGATTTAGTAGGATCTTCTCAATGACACAGTCATCACCAGCCTGTACAAATGAGACAAGGCTGCATTTTAGAATTGCTGTATATTTTTTAAATAAAAAGTCTAATCTTCAAAATGCTCAGGTGTAACATCCAATTCTCAAATGATAATACAACTGAAAGATAATGTGGCAGGTATTCAGCTTACTGAGTGTTAATAATTATGGTGACTACATAAAGCAGATAAACTGCCTAGAGAGGATGCCATCTGGAGGCAAGTAAATTACTAGAATTAATTGCAGTTTTGTGACTGAATATATCATTGTTTTTCCATTCCATAATGCCAGTTGGTAAAACTGAAATCTCCTGGAGGAATACATAAACTGTGTCAAACTTTCTAATTAATGCCAGACAATTGGAAGCTCAACAGCTTTCCTGCCCATTCCCCTATCTCACAGACCAGTGCATAGATTCACACCCAGAAGTCACAGCACCAGTTTGAATTCCAGCTCCTGGGATTTCCAGGCTTTGTGATAGATGTGTGGCCTCAACTGCAGGCAGGAGTTAAAAATGCTAGTTTAAAAACTGCCTGCTCAAGTTTAGCTTTGAGGATCAAAAAGGTGACTCACATATAGACCATGAGTTTGTGGCATTGATTACCCTGCACTTCTTGTCAAAGCTCAGTTGCGCGACAAAAGAGCTGCAAGCTAATTTGAGAGTATGCACAATTGAAAATGCTACGTTATGCCTTGGTTTAATTAAAATAACTACTAAAATTCCAAACACTGTATCATGCAGAGTGGTATGAACAAACAAGCAAGCTCTTATTTCACAGGGCACTGAGAAATAACCTTTCTGAACCTCTCTAAATTGGCTACAACTGCAGACTGCCAGTCCATTTAGGAGGATTGCAAAAAATCTCAGGAAGCATCCACTGACCTTTGCAGTATCTGACACTGAATCCCAGTTTCCTCCAGTAAGTGCATATTTGCCACTGCCAATCCTGGCCAGAATCTCCTCTGGGGTGTCATCGGGCCCATTTGCAAAAGGAGTGAACCTATTAAAAACAAAAGTTTAATTTGCAGGTATTTGACTTCTAGGATCTAGTGATAAACACCATAGATTTCAACAGGGATTTTCTTCCAGAGTGAACTGCAGAACATGGTTGCTTCATTTTCACTCAAAAGATGCAGTGCATTGTCCCCTCATATTAAGTTGTTTTGCAGAGGAAAGACGTTACATTTTTTTTAACATAAAATTTCTATTATGCTCTCAGTTTTATTGAAGGCAATATACTTTTATAAAACTACACAGGCTTTTACTTTTTCTGTATTCATTTTGACTCTGTTTTATCCTTGATAGAGGAACCTTCATAATGGGAATAAAAGGTAAAAATAATGAAGGAGAAAAAATCATTTCTGAAATAAAAAAGAAAAAAGAAAAAAAAATCTTTGCAATCTATTCTGCAGTCCTTTGTTAATCATAACAAGCAAGTTTGCTGGACAAAACAAATTTTATGCAATAGGTAATTTAAAAACATCCTGATCTAGCCAGTCAGAAATCAGTAGTAACATATACTCAGCTTTACAAAATCAGTGCCACAGGGCCCAGATATTTTTTCTTCACAGACTGACAAGTGATCAGATTTTGCAGCTGACGAAAATATACCAGGCCAAAATTTATTCTGCAATGTTAAACAGCTGTCTACTTTTAGAAGGGGTATCTGGGATTTGTATACCTTCCCTTCCGTCTGTCTTTGCTGTCCTGGATATCCATCAGTTTGGTTCTTCTGCTGTTAAACAGATACTGGGATTTGGCCACAGCTTCCTATCCCCTTGTTTTGTAAAAGCACATTCAATTTCTCATGCTGTATTTTCTCATTTCCACCAATGTTTCAGATTTCACAAAAATTCAGCCCAGAAAGATGCAGGCTGTTATTCCATTCCCATCAAAGAGACACACTGAGAGTTCAGGACTGGCTGAAACTCCAAAGTCGGCCATTCCTGGCATTAATAGTATCCCAGACCTGTGCTCCAGCCCTTCATGTCTGAGCCCTCTCTACTCATAGCAACACTGGGAGGAGAATGACATCATGGGTGCAAATAATAGTCAGCTCCTACTGTTTTCCTCTGTTAAGGAAGACAAAAGCATTCACAATACAGTGGTGACACCTCAACTGTGTGATTTGTATTTCAGATTTGATCTGAAATACATTTAGAATCATAGAATCATAGAATGGTTTGGGTTGGAAGGGACATCAAAGATCATCAAGCTCCAACCCTCCTGCCACATGCAGGGCTACCAACCTCCATTTGGATATATATTTTTTAAGAACCACATTTTAAAACAAAACATTTTGATTGTATTGTCCTGTTTTTAGCTGAGACAGCCCCATTATATTTCAGATAATGTTGAGCACAACTGTACTCAGGATCGAAATAGGGCAGGAACTCCTGGCACCTCTTCTATAGTTCACAAGGCAAGTGACACAAATAACACAGTGACAGGACCTGTTTGTTTTCTGCATGAACTTAGGAATACAAGTTTCTTGCCACAGCTGAACAATCATGAAGTAGACTAAAGAGCTGCAAGCGGTCACTGCAAAGTTCCAAGCTGCACCGATAAATAGGATGTATATGCACATATCATAGCCTGCAGCCAGCAAGAGAAATGAAGTTCAGGGGCCTGATAAATCCAGCTTGGATTTGCACATGGTGTTTCCTATTCACTCCAGCACACCTTATTCTTATCCCACACTGGGAATTATTTCACTCTTTCCCTCAGTCTTTTTGCATCAATATTTAGCCAACCCATTATTAGGTTTCCTAATCCAAATATCCCCCAAGAAGCTCCTGCTGCCTGTTCCTGTCCTTGCTGGTCTATTTACTTTGCCTCTTCTGCAGCATATTTTTTCGAATAGCATCTGAAAATGATGTTTTGTTGTTTGTTTTTTTTTAGCCTTTTAAATTGCTCAATAACAACAACCATAGGAGAAGAATGAAGCTGAAGAGAATATATGTATTAATAGAAACAAATATATCTCTTCTTATGGGTAAGGTGGCCATGATTTGGCATACACTCCAACACTGCTCTCCCAGTGTAACACTTTCACACAACTTAAGTGGTCAGTGAACCTTTTGGGACTTGAAGTCTCAGTGAACATTTATGGGCCCAGGATATTAAAAACCTAAGCGGCTTGTAAAGTGTCAAGGACATTCCTATGTTTTGGAAAAATTTTTTCTAATTCTAGGTCTTGGCATCTGTTTTCTTGCCTCTTACAACTGGAGAACATCTCCCAGAATAGGCCTGGCAGTTTGCTGTCTCTATCTTACACTCCTTTCTGGCTTAATCACTGCTGAAGTATACCCACTGGAGGAAAACCTCTCAACTTACCCTGCCAGCATGGTGTACAACAGGATCCCCAAGCTCCAGATGTCACAGGCTGCGTCATAACCTTGGCGCTTAAGGACCTGTGTGAAGAAAAGATGGATGAAAAAATACAAGTTAATCTGATTCCTGAATTTTTGCTTCTGTGTTGCAAAAAGCATTGATCAGAGGTTGTATCAGGCAACATTTCCAGGGCTTGCACTAACACCTGGCTTGAAGAGGTGTCTGCTCAGGAGACAGCTGTTGGTAGCAGTGTGGGGCACAGAGGGGCTCAGACCAGGGTTGTTTGGTCAGTGTGCAGGCCCATCGTTACAGGGTCTGAGCTGGAGGTGGTGTGTTGGCCTTCAACATCAAAGCAAGGCAACCCTCCCTACTTTTTTCAGTGTTTTAAACATTTCTTGAAGAAAGCTCTTAATACTCCTTAATGTGTCCTCCAATCAGAAAGGTCACCAAGTTCACCGTGGATGAATCAAGCATAGGGCTAACTGACAGTGGAAGCATGTCTGAGCTTTGTTTGGATCTGATACAGCAACTAGATGCATAAAACTCATATTTTATGTCATACTCGTACAGATACATTACAACTGCAAAGAAAGCTAAAAGGCTTATCTTACTTCTGGTGTAAGCAAAGTGGCAGCATTTAGATGGGGATTAACAACTAATGTGTGAAAACTTTTCCACACAGAGAAAGCAAATTTCATGATATTCGGCAGAGATCTGAGAAGGATCAGAATTGGTACAGGATGGACAGTTAGACGAGCAAGGATGTAATTTGAATTTAATCTATGCAAATGCATAACAGAAGAAACCTATGTTTGAGTCCCTGCAGGTCCAAGTGAAAGTAAAGTCAACGACTGACAAGCACTGCTGCAATCACGGGAAGAGCTGTGTTTCTCTTTGGCTCAGAAAGACTCATGAGCCACCTCCAGAGCTTCTTTGTTCATAAACACAGACTACCATTCTGTTTACTTAACTTCAGTTCTGACACACAAGAAGAGTTTAGTACCCTTCTGGTGGATCACATGCATTATTATTATTATTATTATTATTATTATTTGCAAAACGCACAAAAAGGAAATGTACAAATTCAGCAAGTCTTTCTCTGACCTGGTTATTATCCAGTAATGATGTCAGCTATTTGAAGTTTATCACAGAAAACATCAAGTATTGCTGGAAAAAAAGTTTCAGAAAATGTTGCCTTGACAAATTTTACAAATGATGAGTGGTAAAGCAGCCATCTGCCATGCTGCTAGGAGAACATCTGCCACACTGAAATAATATGGAGAGAAAGCACACTTTCTCCACCAGTGACAAAGCTGGTAAAAATCCTCTTCTACCTTTCTCTCCTGTGCTTCATGTGTTCTCTCAGGCTGTTTTAATTGTTCCTATGTCTTTAGTTCGTGCATTCATTGCTCCTCTACAATGTTAGAATTTATGGGAAAAAAACCCAATCTTTTCTATTTGTCAAGCTCTGTTGCTTCTTGCTTCATATGTGAGACTGAATACCCAACATTTATCCCTTGGTGTAGGCATTCTTGTTGCTACTTAAGCAGTTACATTTTCATTGCTATCACTGTCTTTGTCTTTCTCAAATAACAAAAGGACAATAGAGTCAAATACAAATGACAGAAAAATTAGGTAGTGATGAAATTTAGAGAAGAAGGCTATTAAGCAAGTATTCACACAGCCCCAAAATGATGGGCAGGAGTTGCTGCATGCTATCATTCAATTTGCAACAGCTCTGCAAGACAACAGGGACATTGACTCTGTTCCATCTCCTAAGAAAGCTTTGATGGCAGATACTTCTCACCTGCAACAACATCACTCCATGGATAACAACAGCAGGCAGTGAGTTACTAGTGACATTGCTTTTCTAAAATGTCTCTTGAAGACTTTTGCAACTGTTGTTAAAGGAAGAAAATGAAGTTGGCAGGATCAAGTGCTGGAAATTTTGACCAAAATGGGGCTTTACGAGGGGAAGAGGGGGAGAGATAATTGAAAGATAACTTGTGTCCTAGAAACAAATCTAAGTGAAAGCAAGAAATCTAAGTTTAATGAAAGAGCTTTGCAAAAGTTTCTGCCCACTAACAAGGCTCTGGTTCTAAGAGAAGGCTCTGGAGAGAACTCACTGCGGCCTTCCAGTACTTGAAGGGAGCTTATAAGCAGGAGGGGGACTGACATTTTTCGTGGTCTGATTGTGAAAGGACAAGGGAGAATGACTTTAAACTGAAAGAGGGTAGATTTAGGTTAGATGTTAGGAATAAATTTTTTACTCAGAGGTTGGTGAGGCACTTGAACAGGTTGCCCAGAGGGACTGTGGATGCCCTATCTCTGGAGGTGTTCAAGTCCAGGTTGGATGGGGCCCTGGGCAGCCTGATCTGGTGGGTGGCAGCCCTGCCCACAGCAGAAGGCTGGAGCTAGATTTTTAAGGTGCCCTCCAACCCTAGCTGTTCTATGATTCTCTGGTGAACTGCTGGAGAATTTAGGGTCTAGGTCACCTAAAGAATTTGGTGGGATCTGAAATATATTCATGAGCTGCTTTTTAGCTCCACACATAGCAGGGTGTTGTGGTGCCCAGAATCAAACTTCAGCTGGATTCATTCAGTTGTGATAATGGCTCAGATGCTTCTCTAAATTCCTCCTATTTCTATGCATTTTGATTTATTGGATTAACAGTGTTATAAATACAGGCTTTTCTCAGCTGTAACACAAAAAGGGATGGATATGGGCATTAAAGATAATAATCTTATAATTTTTAATGAAAAAAAAAAAAAAAAGAGTTCAAAGATTTTGGAGGAAATCTGCAGAATGAAGTCCTTTTAGTTTATGCAAGAGCTCAGTAGACTGCTCACTCCCTGTTCACTCTCTGCAAACGACATTGCTCACACTAGGTGGCAGAGTGCTTCTTTCTTTCTGAGAACTTTCAACTTACCCAATATTCTCATCCGAACTACAAATTAAATGTTTCCACAATAAAGCAAGACTCAAGTATGCAAATATGTCATCAGCCCTCTGCCGCTATCCTTTTGTGTCATCATTTGGTCTGACTTCCTGCCTTCTTGGTCCGTGTCACCAGCATATTGCAGATGCTGCAGTGGGGCTCAGAAAATGCAGAAGCCAGGTCCAGGCTGGAGGGCAGCATTATATCACAAGTAAAATGTAAAAGTAGTGAGGCTCTATGTAAGCTCTCTGTCAGTTCCAGTAACATTTCAGTTAATCTCAGACATTTCCTGCTTTAGTTGGACTTGTCTTGCTCATCACAAACAACCTGGAGAGTGAGTTCTGCCTTCAGTTCAAACCAGAAGAAGCTAAACTGAAACAGCACTGGGCTGACAATGTTTGTGATTGCAGACACTGAAAAAAACAGCCCATCAGGAAAAACACCTACACCTATTTTAAGCACATTGTATCTTGGAGAAAACCTCAGTGCTCTAAATCTTACAAATGCGATTAATTTTTGATTTTGAAATTAAGCATCTGTGGGTGCCACAGATCTCTCATTACTCATTTTGATACAGTTCATATAGCTCATTCCAGTATCTAAAATGAAAAAAACATTCAGACAGTGATAAAATAACAACCCAATCTGTCTTGGCAGTGGAAGGTTTTTTTAACTGAAAAAAAATATCTGTTTGAATTTATACTGCCCCTGGTAATACTACCAGATTCTCTTTCTGATGCTGGATCCTTGTATCTTGTGGCATCATGGAAGGATCATGTACAGGAAGATCATCCCATTTTTTACTTCTCAGTTGCATCCATGCAGAAGAGCATTGGGTGGAGGACAGTTATGAGGAAGAAAAAGAGAGAGGAGCAGCACCCACTGGCAATGCAGAACTACCACTCCCTGGATGTGGAGTTTATTTTGCTTGTCTCTGTTTTCACATCTGTAAAAATAGGAAAGTAGCCCTCTCCTCCCTCACACAGTTGTTGTTAGCTCTGGTAGTGATGGGAACCTCAATGTATTGCAATTCAGCAGAAAAGGGCAGGTCAGTTCTGGGTTATTACTTGCATCAAACAGTGTGTTTCTCCATGAGTAGCTCGGCAGGGTATAGTAAGAGAAATGATATAAGAAGCCCAGAGACTTGATGCCATGAAGAAATTTACTCCTTGTTTCCAAAATGAGAGTAAGGACAGACAGGGAGGCCTGGGAGAGAGGGGTTTTGGATTCATAGAATTTTCCTATCTTTACTATTAGTCTCTGTATCCCCCGTAACAGTGAGATCAGTTCTTGAAAAGATCAGGAGGAGAGATGTTTCAGTGTCTCAATTAAATCATTGCAAAGCTCCTACCAACTTCATTGTTGTAAGGATTTCATCCACGGGTATTTCTTTTGGGTCTTACTCCTGATATTAAGACTAAAAACAACTTTCCTGAAAAAACTGACAGGAATAGGAAACTTCTAGTAATAAAAACTGTGAAAGTTCCTATTGCTGTGTATCTGCCCTGCTCCTCTTTGAAAGGCAATGAGAAAAGGGTGAGAGGGACAGAGGACTTCTTTCTATGTCATAAGTGTTAGCCGCAGCTTTGAAATGTGATCCTACCTCAGGGGCGACAAAGTTGGCGGTGTAGCAGGGAGTCATGAGCAGCCCGTTCTCTGCTCTCAGTTGCTTGGCAAAGCCAAAGTCACAGATCCTGATGGAGTCTGGGTTTCCTGACTCATCCATGTAGAGGATATTACTTGGCTTCAAATCTCGGTGCACCACCTTAATGAGAAAGCAGTGAATAATGAGTAAGGAGAGGAGGAGCACACAGGATTGGCTGCCATGTCTGGTTTGTTGTTTGAGTAAGTCAAGAGCTCGCACACAAGATGTTTCTGTTTTGGAGAAAAGCTGCACAAAAACCTCAGGTAAATAAAGGAGAAAAAAAAGGTTTAAAATCTGTTAAAATAAAAAAAGAGTATGCTTTGCAACCTCTGCTGAAATATGATGGAGCCAGCTGTTCTAAGGGAGGGCAATCTTCTTGAGGGCAGTCAAAAGGGCTGCTGTACAAACACACTGGCATCAGGGTCTCTCAGATAGCCCTGAAATATTCAGCTGTAAAGGTCACAATGAAATCCTGCCATTGGAGGAAAGGGTCTTCTTGTGACATAGAAGTGGCTAACATTTAAAGAGTAGGGCTACTTTTCACAAAAATCTTCCCTGTAGGCACCCAATGCTGCATATTTTACAACAGGTACTGCATTTCTGTGGTGGGAAAACAACCTTTACTGATTATACAACTGGAAAACTATCATGAAAACATACCAGTCCAAGCACAAAATATGCTTGCTTTAACCATGAAAGGAAAAAGAATCAAATATTTGACTAGTTATCCAAACTGTTTGTCCTTGAAAAGTGGAAGAGGAGAGGAAGCTTGGATTTTAAGTCAGCTTTCCAACAGCATGTCAGGAAACTTTCACATCAGCTGCTCAAACTGCCATTTCAATTTGGAAGCTGAGCATTTATTTTCCACCGGTCTCAGATAGATTTCTAACTGACTCAGATGTCCCATTGGAAAATCTGATAAAAGATACTGCAATAATTATTGCAATAAACAGAAAGGAATAGCAGTAAACAATTACTATTTCAGAAAGATATCTGAAAATCATTATAGTTCAGGGATGAAAACACCACTTTGACGTACTGCAGTTCAGATGCAAAATGACTAGAAAGGCTACAACCCTATTTTACAACTCAAATACAATTCTAAATGTGGAAAAAGAATGAAATATAACTTCACTGAACTCTGCTTTTTCGGGAAAAAAATATATCTATATTTTAGAGAAGGATAATCACAACCATTTGCTTTTACAAAATGTAGGAGTTTACAGAGGTTGCTGCAGAGAAGCAAAAAAGTAATGCTTACCCCCTGGGAGTGCAGGTAGTCCACAGTCCTGGTGATAGTGCACAGCACAGCGCTGGCCTCTCGCTCTGAAAAACACTTCTGCTGAAGAATGCGGTCCAGGAGCTCTCCTCCCCGCATCAACTCCATCACCAGGTACACATATTTCCCATCATCATAGACCTGTGAGAGTAATATAATAAACATATATTTTGGACTCAAGCTTCATCTAACTTGGTGAAGGTCGGCCCTTTAATCAGCCTATTGGCTTGTAAGATGTTGGAAGAAGAAAATGTCAGCTAATGCATGGGAAATGTGCTTCTTATGCTTAACATCAGAAAAGGCAACTTTATAACACAACTTCCTCATCACTTTTTTCTTGTGTCTGTAGCAACTTGCTGGTGTGTCCATGCAGAAACTCAGCCTTCCTGATCTGCTATCATGTCGGCAGAGTAGACCAAACTGCTAAAAGCAGCACAACTTCACACAGCCTGAAATGTCTCCTGGCTCTCACCCAAGCCTCCTTCCCCGTAATATTCTCTTTCCCGTTTTACCGAGTAATGTTTGCCATTTTAAATACCAATATTTCCCTTTGACTCATGATCAGCTAAATGAACTGTATTATACTGTTGGCCAAGACCTGCTTCCAATGATGTCATAGAGTTTTTATTTGCAGTTCTGGTGAGTATATTGGCATGAGCTATAACATGTACTTATTTTCAATGTCAATTGAAAGGGGGAAAAGACATTTCTTTGTCTAAGTTGGAAGATGTCCGTTTTCATGTCATAATCCTTTATGTAGGTTGAAATAATAGACAATGTTACAGTCATCAATGCCAAATGCTTTTGGAAAGGAATATAATTTCTCTTTTGCACAATTTTAAGATACTTTAATATTTAGGAACTGGGTGAGATTTTCTTGGGGTAAGTGATCAAAAAATGTGTATAGACTTCTGTAAGGTGTGAACCATAATGAGTTATTGGCTGGGAAATTACTGGAAAGTACTGCAAAACAGGTGTATTTTGTTGTTCTCCAGCATGGTGCAGCTTTGATTTTTTCTGCAGTTGATTAGACAAGACTTGGAGAGTGTACAACCTGACTTGTTTTTCCATTTGTTAGCCAATAATTTGTTAATGCCTTGTTTTTTCCTTGACTTCAATGTGTCTTGTTTTAGCTCCAAACTTAGAGAATTTTCCAGATAAGAGGTGAACCTGATCCTAAAGTGAAAATTCTTTAATATTGTAGTGCTCAGTGAGTACTCACATCTTTAAGAGTAATGATGTTTGGATGCTGTCCATATCGCAAGAGAATCTCTATTTCTTCAGAAGGGTCTCTCTTGCTCTTGTCAATTATCTGGAATAAATAAAGCACTGGGTGGTAAAATACCAGCTAATAGCGTTAAGAACAAAACAAAACTTAGATTAATATCTAACATTCTTTTACTAATAATTTTTCTAGTAAAAGCCAGCTCAAACATGTAAAAATGATATTTGAAAAGTCATGATTGTCAGGCAAAGTCCCCTGATGACTGGAAGAAAAGACAGTATCACACCCATTTTTAAGAAGGGTAGAAAGGATGACCCAAGAAACTACTAACTTGCCAGCCTCAACTCTGTGCTAGAGAAAATCACAGAACTAACTTTCCTGTGCTAAGGCACATGGAAGACCAGGCAGTGAAACAAGATAACCAGCATAGTTTCACCAAGGGCAAGTCCTGCCCAACCAACCTAGTGGCTGCCTATGATAGCATTATTGCCTCGATGGACAAGGGAAGAGCCACCGATGTCATCTGTCTCCTCAGTAAGGCCTTTGACATGAACCCCCATAATATCCTTCTCTCTAAATTGGAAAGATATGGATTTGGCAAGTGGCCTGCTTGATGGATGAAGATCTGGTTGCAACAGTGTGCCCAAAGAATGCGGGTCAATGGCTCAATGTCCGGATGGAGATCAGTGATGAGTGGTGTCCGTTAGGGGGCAGTACTGGGACTGATGCTCTTTAATGTCTTCTCAGTGACATCAACAGTGGGACTGAATACGCCTTCAGCAAGTTTGCAGATGACACCAAGCTGTGTAGCAGAGTTGACACACCTGAGGGATGGAATGCCATTCAGAGAGACCTAGACAGGCTTGAGCAGTGGGACCACGAGAACTTCACAAGGTTCAACAAAGCCAAGTGCAAGGTCTTGTAGCTGGGTCATGGCAACCCCTACTCTCAGTAAAAGCTAGGGGATGGAAGGACTGAGCACAGACCCACCGAAAATTCTCAATCAATTCCCAATCTTGCCCAGTCAAGAGCACTGATTAGTGATTCTCTTTTGCAGATGTGATAACTACAAACCAAAAAAATAACTGTAAAATAACCCAAAGAAGATACACTTCAAAATTCAAATGTAAATTCACAGGAAGTAGCAAAAAATTTGTTCTACTAGGAACTCATTAGGAATGAAATATTTTGGTAAGAATTTCTTATTTCTAGAAAACAGCAGCAATGCATTCGAATAACAAGTTTACAGAAGAATAATGGGTGACATTATTAAGAAACTCGCAATTCCATTATTGGATGTGAAGGCTTCCAACCTTAAATGTGATTAGCTCTCTGTAAGAACTCAGCACAGAGCACAGATTCAATGCTTGTTTGAAGAGCCTCGATTGCAATGTTTGAAGGGAAATGTCTTTTTAAAAACCTCTTTTGTTGATGGAGATAAATGCTTGTCTGTTTTTGCATGCAATTTCAATGTTTAATTATGGTGATACACATTTAAGTACATATCTAAAATTTAGTGCATCAGTCATATTAGTGCATACATCAGAGGTTTTGTACTCCTCATGATTGACATGCATTTGTACTGATAATGATGATGGTAGTTGCTTGTAGTTGCAGTATGCATCTGAAGCCATATGAGTGATTTAATTCTGCCTGAACAGCAGTGTGACAAGTTCAAGTGCAACAGGGAGCTGATCCAGGGAAATGGCAGTTGTCCACCTCTGAATAAATGAATGTAAAAATTCAACAATGCAGAGAGGAGAAAATCCTACTAGACTTCTCCTTAGAATAATGTTGTTCTTCTAGTTCAGTACAGACATTCTCAAAAACCCAATGAAATCCCTCATAAATAAAACGACAGTGGCCGAATGTGTCCCACTCAACCAATAAATAACATATAAAAAGATACTCGGGACCACATTCTTGGCTGGAGCAAACTAATATAGCCCTTGTCAAATTAATGGAGTTACATATATGTGTGCTCGTTAAGATCTACCTGCCTCCTACAAACCAGCAGAACAGCAAGTATTACTGCTACTGTGGGAAGCACCGCTACCACCATGGTGCTGCAGCAAGTGACATATTCTGGGTTGTTTTTCCTGTGAAAGAAGGTATCTAGGGCTGTGGAAAACTTTAAGCAGCCATTAATAAGGCAGGAATATAAGTACATATATACTGCCTAAAAAAAAAAAAAAAAATCCAAACCAAAATTAGTCCTAGCTATTGAAATAAAACTCAAAACATAACCTGAAGCAGTCTGCTAGTGATTTAGTAGCAAGACAATATGTAATGCTTCTCAATCCCAACATGCTTTATAAATATTCATCTCAAAACAGTCCTTTTAAATACACAGAACTTTTACTTCAGTACGTGCAGAAGCTGTGACTACATGGACAAGCTGCCCAAAGCACCCAACCCACCACTGCAGAGCCCCCATTGGGCAGGCCCTCGGCTGCCTCTCTGCAGCCCTGTGACACCATGCAGTCAGGATGGTTGCCACCACTCCACCATTTTACAATTGGCTAGAAAGGGGAAGGCTTTAGTGGGAAAGGAATGATGTCACTCAAATGACATATGTACTTCACTTATGTGACATTCACATAAAACCAGAACATTGGGTCCCATCCAGCCAAGGAAACGAGGCATGTGACACTCTCCATTGTTGCTCAGACTACTCATTATACTAAAATCTCAATGACTGACACTGATCCTGTCTTCCTGGTAATGACCACTCTCATTTACCCAGATGGTTATTTGAAGGAGCTTCAGTGTGAGTAGGGGCAAGGCTGAGACAAATAGAACCATAGTCAGCACCACGGGCAGAGGCCTGAGATGTTCCAAAATCTTTGTGAACACCTCTTCCACAGCCTTCCATGTTTATCCATGCGCACATCTGTAGATCAGTGCCAAGAAAATGAAGCAGCCTTGACAGTAACTTGAGAAGTGTTCATTAAGTCAGACTTCCTGATTGCTAGAGAAGGTGAGGGATGCATCACAAAGCAGGTGCTGAACTTCCTTCTGGGAACAATTTGAGGTCTACGCTCACCAGCCCCTCCTGGGTCCCACGGCTCTGCTCTCAGGGGGTTGGTCCCAATCTCCTTTCCAGTAGGCTTTCATCAGCAGCAAACCACTACCATAACAGACACAAACCAGGCACTTTGCTTTCCACTCCACTTTCCACTTTGTTAATGGATCTTCCTCCTGCTCCTTCTCTGGAATTTAATTAATCCCTCATTTTTAAAGTCCAGTTCTATTGTCAGTCCCTAAGCATGGAGAGGTTTTATCTCTGCCCACAGAATTATCCAGTGGAGACTGTGTGGACCAGACCACAGTACTTCAGGTCCATCTGATGTGGCCATGATCTTCAAATGCGATCTGACACATCTCTCAGAGCTACACTTTCAGAACAGCCTGTTGGCAGGTACTCTGCTCCAATAAAGGCCAGAAACTCTGAATTGTGTCCTACCTATACACTGAAGGCTGAAATGCTAGAAAAAAAAAATGCATTAAATGTTATAGGTATAGATACAAATACTGCTGTACTCCCAATGAACTCTTAATCACCTAGCTTTTAGCTAGGCTATTTGACTTGTAAAATTTCTTGTGAGACAGAGTATTTTCCAGTCTCTCATTGTTTCCCCTGAGATACTGCATCTTGCATGAAGGCAGCCTCTTTCCTATTCGTCTCTTATGGTGGACCATGAACCTCCTGCAACTCCTTGCACAAGGAATGATCTTCCTTGAGGAAAGTCACTGTGATTTGAACTCAACTAAATGTATGTACACCCTCCATTACAGACTTCAGGGAAGGTTTTCTCTGCTTCCAGCCCTGTGGTAATATGCAATGCTGCTATTTTTCTATTTCACTCTGTAGATGTACGGGGAAGAAAACCAACTCGGAAAAACATCATAACGTATAAATAACTGAAAATGTAACAGAAGTTCTATTGTACCTTGGAATAAAAGAGCTATGAAGTAGAGAGGTTTACTGTTGTCCTTTAGAAAAATAAGAAACTGATTTTTCCGGATGTATTGGGCACTCAAGGATTGCCTACAAACACTGTAATAACTGGAGGAAACAATTTCAGAGTAAAATGGGCTCGACACACGCAAAAGTATTCTTTGTTCAGCTTGTTCTAATGGTGATTTTTTTTGCGTTGTTCCTTGGCTAATGCATTCTTTGTCTATTTTACTGACCTGTTGAAAGAAAAGTTGTATTTTCTTCTGTGGAATTCAGGGTAAAAACCTTATGATATTTTAAAATGAGTCAAGCTCCATCAAGGGATAATACTAAACTCTTTCTCTCTTAAAGGAGACAGGATCAGGAGATAATATTTTCAAAATCCTATTTAGTATGTCTGGCCAGTTTTCACAAGTGCCGTCACAAATCCCCTGCATGGAAAAAAAACCACCTGATTCTTCCTTACTGATGGGTATTCAATGTCTCAGCTTTGCCAGGTGTACTGTTGAGTATAAAAAAGAGCATCAATACAGTTCTGTGTGAGTGGGTCACTGAAAATGAGCAAGTACAAAATATACAGTAACTATACAGAGAGTATACATTTGCTGTCTGCAGTTTTGTGGAGGTATTTTTGTGTCTCTGACTGTGCAGATGAATTTCTTCTTCTGGAGCTAGCTATGCCATTAGCAGATGTTACAGTCTTCAGCTGTCTGATACCACCCACCAGCTGGGATTTATAGCCTTCATAGCCCTGCCAAAGAAATGGTATGTGTGAGCACTCCCTTATCTGCTTTGGGCAGAATTAGCCTTGTTAATGCAAATTGCCTTTTTAAACAGCTGAAATTAACCTGGATGACCTTGTGCAAGAAGGATGACTGTTCTTTACACAAAGTTCTCCATCACTACACTTGAGATACTGGAAAAAGGTAAGAGGTAGGAGGTGACAATTTAACTGCTTCTGCTGTCTGGAAAATGAATAAACTAAAAGAAAAGGTAAGAGAAAAGCAGTTGTGTGAGAATGAAGACTGAAAAGAAACATGAAATGCAGTGATGGGAACAGCTCTGATACTGGGCTTAGGAGAAAGGATGGGCTCTGGCCAGGGTAAGCTGGAGCGAGAAGCAAGGAAACTGCTTGCTGCTGTTTGAGTCTTCCTGTGCTGGGGAAAAAGGTCTTTATACATTTTTAATGAACAAACAACTGCATTAAAACATTTGCTTGGCTCTCGCTTCTTCCTCTTAAGAAATGTGGGACATAAATGTTCTGCCTAGTCATGTCAATCAAAATGGGCCATCTTCCTCAATTTCCCTGGGAAAATCAAGCTAAACGTGCCAATACTGGCACTGTGGTTTAAGCCTGTGAGTGCCATTACCATAGGCTCCAAAAAATAAGAAATCAGTTTTAACGTATTTATTCCACTGGAAAACTTCCACTTGCAGTGGATCAACCACAATCAACAATAATCAGGAAGCATTAAAGGTACAACCTGCAGCACAGGCATAAATTAAAAAGAGGTTGTGGAGCTCTGGTGGAATAGATTTTGTGGGCTGTGCTGCATGGGTATAAGGTGTAGCTCTCCTGGATTGCCCTTTTTGACCTCAGTCCCAAATAGGACTGGTGCTTGTCTTTTCTTCAGTGCCCCCCATGACCTTTCCTGGCAGCTGAAACTGAGACACAGGAATGTGAACTGGAAAAGCTGAGCCATGGGCACAGTCCTAGACTGGTGCTCTGGTTCCAGCAGCAGAGTCCAGCAGGTCAGGCCAGAGACCTGAGCACTGCAACACCTCGAGCAGCCACAGCTGAGGCTGCCAGTGCGTTCAGGAAGCAGGATGACTGAAAGAATCTTTTGATCAGCATGAAGACTTTGTGCAAAAAGCAAAGAGGAGAAAGAGGGCTTTGTACACTTTCTAAAGATGCTTTATTTTCTGCTACCTATCTTGAATTTTTCTCTACAGCCTGTCTGCAATGTAAGTATGGGTTAATCATATTTAAGAAGAAATTCATATAACAGAGTGATGGTGTGATGCAATACTCCCTGTAGGAATCCTTTTTTTTTTTTTTTGTTTCCCTGGGAGGAGAGATGACCACAGCATTTCTACACCGTATCTATGGGCTGAATTCCATATCTGAAACTCAGTGTACCACTAGTGAGTGGAATTATAGATGGGATATTCATCTTTTCTACAGAAAGGTAGTATTACAACACAGACATTATAAACCGACAGTTTCGTCTCCAGCATTAATTCCAACAAAAGTGTCACAGAGATAGAGTTCTGCAGTTTTGTGAGCCGGAAAATGTACAGGTTTCAATTTCAGTAATATTTTCTTCTAAAAATAAGTCCTCTTCATGCCAAGCATCTGTTTTAATTCGGTCCCTTTTTTGATGTCAAATTACTAAAGCTGGAGGAAAATCACTGCAGAAAGGCTAACATTATTTAACAGACCATGGTATAATTTTACATTTAACATGTCTCCAAGGAGAGCTATTCCAAGCCTAATAGTTTCTGAGGGACTATTTGCTGTGCTATTAGTTTTGATTAGCTCCAGAGTTCCACTTCCCTCATCCTTGCTTAAATCTTTCAGAAAAATAGTGAAGAAAAAAAGTAACAGGCCTAATTAGCACTGCTTTTCTGAAATAAGCATTGGCCATTGAATCAAGATATGTAGGTGAGGCATTAAGATTTCTGAAGGCATGCCCATTGCTGACTTAGCACTCCCAAGCTGCCGACTGCAACTTTAGTACTTATTAATCACAGCCTATACAGTTGCACACATTTTCTAAGCAATGCAAACACTAACAAAATTTGTTTCAACAGCACCCGTAGAGCAGAAAACTCATTTTAGAGAGAAACCTGCAATTTTAGAGGCAGAATGGTTGAGTGTGAAAAGCTCTCCACTGTTTTAGGCTGCTCTGCACAGCCCTAGCACACATCCATGGATCAAACTGATGAGTTTTCAGTTCGTGAGATGACTGCAGCACTACTCCCACCTTCTCTGACAAAAAGCTTCAGGGATGAAAACCACGGTGTCATATTTGGATGTTACAAAAGGGGAAGATTATTACATCAGTATGGAAGACAAATGCAAGAAACAGTTTAAATGGCCCCAAAAGAGAAACAGAGCCGCAAAGGACAAAATGCTGTCCAAAATGCTTAGATGCTTGGCAAGCAATCTAGAGACGAGAAACGTGATACTGCTAAACTACAGGAAAGCTGATGCCTGACCCTGCGTCTCAGAAAAGATCCAGTTAGCACTGAAAAACAGCACCATTCTTGAGAAGCTCAGCAATGTCAAGGAGAGGGGCACTGTGAGTTTTGTGACTGAATGGGAGGGAGGCTGTAATATCTTTAAGCTGGAGGGCTGTACAGACACTGAATATCTCAGATTTGCCCTGAAGCACAAGTTTAAGTGCTGGTCTGCCCACACTTCTGTATTTCTATCTGCCTCCTCTGGTTATCCGTTGAGACTTATGCAACACCTTGATCCCATTTAGCCAATTGTCACCATCCAGCAATGGCTCTTGCTGTTACAAACAAAATTCACTGCTTGTAAAAGTGCTCAGGGTGCTCCTGGCTATTTGCCCTGCCCTCCTCTAAGCCCTTCCAGCACAGCCCCACACTCTTCGCTGGTGAAGATGTAACTGAAGGATCCTGTCTGTTTGAGATGTGCTTCTATTAAGAGCTGACTTACAGTGAGAGTACCTGGCAGAAACCTGAGCACACTAAATTAAAACAATAGAAAAGTGAGGCTGAATGAAGCTTGGCAAGCATCCGACTAAACTCAAATCTTACAAAATGACAACAGCATTAAATATGCTCTATTGTCTCTTGCTATGGTGAGTATGTGCACAATAACATTCTGCATGGAAGTCAAGAACTTTGAAGTTACTCAAAATGAGACAACCTGGAAAGCCCTCAAAATACACTCACAGAACAGATGCAAGATCCTCACAGAAAAATTTCTCCACTGCACTCCTTTGCTATTCCATCCATTTTACTGTGATCAGTTTTCTCTCTGCAGCACATAATGAGGACACTGTCTCATGCTGTCTATAAGCACTCTTCCCATAGATTTCTATTTGCAGTCTGAAGCTTTCCATGCTGGTTCTTTTGCAAAGTGCCAGATGAGCACCCCTCTGGAAAACTGCCCTCCCTGTGCAAATCCAAAGCAACACCGAGATTTATGCCTAAAATCATCTCTGAAATCTGTACCTCCCACATAATACTCTATATCCTATTGAGTCTGTTGCCACACTACCAGCTTAAATATCCATCAGACAGTGAAAATAATCTGAATAACAAGATTTCACAAATCTCAGCTTCATATGCCAAACTTCATTGGCTTCATAATCGTTCTCTCTAATTTATCAAGGTAAGAAATAATCTTACAATTCTGACCCACATTTTGTAAGGCTACAACTCCACTAATATCAGATCTAATTTCTTTCCATGGGAGGGGAAGAACACCTCAACCATCACTTTAAGAGTGTATTACCAACCGCTCTCACCACCACACTATTTTCCTGTTTCCTATTTTCCTGTTTTTTTCTTTTTTAGCTTCAAGACATTCTGTCTCGTCATGTTGCCTATAGCAGCTGAGTTTTTATCTATCAATTATATTATCTTACAGATATTAACGGATTTTGATCACATCAGCTGCCTGTCCTCAACCATATATATTTTGTAACTCTCTTGGATACTCTCTTGCAATTACTGCATATATTTTACTACTTGTTTTTTCAGATTTTCTCTCCTTTGTTTATAATCTACTTTAAACCATGGATACTGAAATATCTCTAACTTCACTTTTTTTGGTATTCATGCTCTCTACATTTAGCACTAACCTCCTGACACAGGCATAATATAAGCTATGGGAAAATCGTTGTTGTGGAACCTCCTGCCTTCTGACAAGGATATCTAACTACACCAACCACCTAAAAATGAGCAAACCAAGACTATGAACATCAATGGATGGGGAAAATGAAGTTTAAAGGAAACATGAAACAACTCTGGAATTCATTCATCTGGTGATTGTCACTGCTATGAGCACATAAGTAGAGGTATATAGGAAATCTAACTACACAGGCCTGCTAAAAACAGCTCTCAGGAGTCACTGTCTTCTGTTTATTGATAGCATGTTGACATCACTTCTCCCGTTACCACTGGAGAAGTGCATTTTTATAGCTCTTTAAATCGAACATTCTCCCCAGTCTGCCCATACAAAACATGCTGAGATAAATGCACTTTCAATGCTTAGTAATTACCAGAATTATATATGAACTGTAGGATTTACTAGATCTCCAGCATAACCTAACCTGTATCCCAGAGGCAGACACAGACAGCAAAATCTAGCCTTTCTCACAGCTGGGAACGTTTGGAACCAAATAGTTTGTTAGTGCATTACAGAGATAGGAAAAAAAAAAGTCATGAAATTCACACATTTGAGATCCAAATTCCACTGCAGTGTTGTCATCTGCAAAACTGAAGTTGTCATTTGGGACTATCTCTGCTGTATGCTTTGTTTCCTCAGAGGAGGGGAGAAGGAAGAGTGTAACCTGTCCTTTTACCCAGTCATTTGCCCTGGCTCCAACAACATAGGAGAACTAAAAATCTGTAAGATTTAACCAGGTAGATAGTCTTTTGACAGAGAAGAAAGCAGTTGCCTTCAAGCTGTTGAATCTGGCCCCCATCCCACCCACCTCTGCAGTGTTTGGTACAGATAATGTAACGGGGGGTAGAATAGGCCATAGCAGCAGCAGTTTTTACTTAGGCTATTATCTTCCAGTAATCTCTCCTGGAGAGGGGAGAAGTCAATCTAAATAGAGAAATCTTGAGATGCAATCAGTTTTTTTTTTTTTTTTTTTTTTTTTTTTGCAAACTTCATCTGGCTTCAGTAAGAAGCATATTTGAAAATCCAGCTTGAAAGCTTCAGTAGAAGTAGAGATCCAAATTTGAAATCAGTGCAATGATTTTAAATGAAGCAAAAAACTTGTGACATACACTAATTGCATCAAATCTCTGGCAGGTTTTGAAAAGTCAGATATATCCAAAACTTACACATCTCCTTTGTTTTCCAAAAGAGAGCTCTTTTGGAGAATGTGTGCAAGTTTCCATCGCAGCCTTTTTTCCGTGCATGAAATCCCTCCCATCTGCTCTAGAATCAATCTTCTTATAAATTGACTTACTTTCTCTAGATAGTAGATAATGATGCAATTGAAATAGTTTAATCTGATTTTCTTTTCCTTCTGATCTCGCTGTTACATTTGTACCCACTTGATGCTTGTAATTCTGATTGACACTGACAGTTCCCTTTGTTATAAAAAATCATCCTACTGTAGTGAGGATGATCGATATTCAAGCAGAAGAATCTGAAACATTAGAGATTCATCATAAGAGAAACACTGTGGGTTTTTTTCCCAGCTTTCTTCTGTATACCAGAGTTTTATAAAACTTTCCAAAGAATGAACAATATTTATGTATTTCTTAACTTTATATTCCCAACTTTCCCTTGGGAACGGGATGGCAAAAAAAAAGCCTAGGAGTAACATTTTAAAAGTACTTCAGAGTATGTATGTGCAGTAGAATATTACACAAAGGTTTGCTAAACCTAAATCTACCTACACTGACACAGGCTTGTTCCACTAGTTTCAGGTTAGACTTAGCATGCTGGAAATCTGGCAGTATGATATTGAAATGCTTTCAGTAGTACAGACGTGTTAAGTTTCAATTCTTAAACATTATATTTAGGAGCCTCGATGTAGGGCAGGTCTAGAATAGACACAGAATTTGTTATCAACATTTCATTCTTACAAATGGCTTGGAAGAAAAATCTCTTCTGCAAGTTCAGTGAATGGACTCTGAAGGTAACCCAGAGCCCAAAGGTGCAGACATGTGTCTGAAGGGATTTTCAAAAGTCCCTCAGTGAGTGATGTGCCTCATCTCACTGAACACTGGAAAGAGTTAAATTACAGATCTGTTCAAATGCTTTTATCATGTCAACAAAGAGCATCTTTAAATTGCTAGACCTCTAATTATCTCTATAAGATGGTCTCCAATTAGTTGCAGATGGCCAGCAAAAGCAAAAGGAATGAAATGTTTCTGACAAATACATGCTGCTTCTGGGTTAGGAAAGGTTTTGTTTTTCTGTGTGGATTTTCTGGCAGTAGCTCTGACTCATGTTACTCTGGCTCAGTACTCTGTTGTCTCAGTATGGCACTACAAAATGATAGTAAATAAGGCCTGGTGAGCAGCAGACTCTATGAAGGGATTATTTACAGGATGACATTACAAACCCCTTTCCACAGTGATGCCATCACGTCATTTCCTTAACTCCTTCATTATTGTCAGTATTCTTTGGGGAGATAGGATGATGCTCTCTGACGTGTCAGCAATCAGTCTTTACTAGAGAGCTTTTAATGAGGTGTTACCAGACAAATGGGGAAACTGCCTATTGTATGAATGATCACTGCAGATATTTTTTCCAGAGAAAATTATGCTTACTGAAAGAAATCAAAAGAATGTAATTACAGTGATTTTTATAGAGAGAGTTAAAAGATGCATGTCAAAAGGGACTGATACATAATTGAGATAATGTCAGTTGCAACTCCTGTACCATCTAATTACTTGAAATGGATGGCATTGTGCAATCTTTATGAAAGTGAGTTACTTTGATAACAAAATGATACAAACTTGATATCAAATAGAAAAAAAAATGAAAGGATAATAAAACCAATATATTTGCAGGAATAATAATCAAGTAGGGAGCAGTCAATACGCTGGAAAGACAGTACAAATAGAAACCCACCAGCCATCTGCAACTCAAAGTCTGTGCTACACGTTTGACTCACTCTGTATTGGAAACTGATATGCAAAGTGAGTTGCCTAAGCCTGGTGGTCAAAATCAAGACCTACTAGCATAACAAGAAAGCAGCAAGAACTTAAGGAACAAAGGAATAAAAAGAGTAAATTAATAAAAATGGAAGGGAGCATAAGCCTTGCAACAAAAGTGCTAAACTCTTCCAAGGCATTGGGCTTCTCCATGTGTTGAGTTTGCTCTAGATTCTCATAGGTACTCCAAACCCATAACTGCTAAGTAGGTGCTGGACCGTCTTGGATTCAGGCACTCAGACATCTTTGAGGATAAAGGTCTTCATATTTCATTTTTTTGCTGACTGTATTACACTCATAAAGCTGTTAGCAATTCTTGATATACATAAAATATTAAAACAATTCATTTAACTCACATTTTGTTTACCACAGATGTCATTTATTTCTACAAGACCTATATTTACTATAGCACAATATCATCTGTTGAAAATTAATAGGTAATTTTTCCATTCATTAAAAATGACAATCCCATCATGTTCCTGTGCAAGCCCAAGACCTGCTTGTAGGGCTGTGCTCCTAATTATGATAAAGCTGTTGTTTGAACAATGACATCAACAAATTGTGAATTATTAATGGTTCCCAGATTTTTGTGAACACTACTTGGAGACACCAAAACTTTCATGGACTTCAATGGATACTGAATTATCATCCATTTTGTTATAGAAAATAAGACTGTGTAAATACTTCATTATTACTCTATTGACTACCTGTAACTCATTTATCTTATGACCTGCAGTTTGGATCACTTTAAACTCAAGTTTCTTATTTAGTTGCAGAGACACTGTCTCATTTACAAGCTAAGTTTTTCTACGAACTTTAAGATACAAAAAGTAAACCACCAATACTTTATTTGAGATTGGTGAGATTGGTCTCTTTTCCTAGGTAACTAGTGATAGGATGAGAGGTGGCCTCAAGTTGTGCCAGGAGAGATTCAGGAAAAATTTGTTCTCTGAAAGAGTGTTGAGGTATTGGAACAGGCTGCCCATGGAGGTGGTGGACACCATGGACACCACTGTCCCTGGTAGTGTTCAGAAACTGTAGAGGTGTGGCACTGAAGGACATGGTTAATGGGCATGGGAGATGGGCTGGCGGTTGGACTTGGTGAACTTAGAGATCTCTTCTTATCTTAATGATTCTGTGATTTCCTGCAAGTTTAGTAAATACGTCTCTTTGTGCACTGATTTCAAGGAATTACTTTTTTGTCTTCTGCTCATTTAAGCAATCTGTTCCATGAGATCTTGCAGAATTAAAGGATCTGACTTAATTGTCCGTGTCTTTCCAAATTCATTAAACCCATTTAATCCAATCTTACCACTTCTTGGTACAAGAACAAAATCACTAAATAATTTTCTAGCATATGAACATTTTAACTACTACACCTTTCTGCCACAGAAAATTTAATTTTTGTAACTTTTTGCTTGAAAGTACATTGATTTCTTGACACATACACTAAACTTTTTTGCCCTCTGTAAAACCTACATGCTATTAACCAATAGCACTTAACTAAGTTTAAACTTAGCTCTCTGAGCTCTTCCAAAGCAGTTCTACTGGGCAGCCTTTCTTTCCTATTATAACAAATTCCCTCATACATACATTCTTGCAGCTTCCTGGCTGTTGGCTGCTGTAACATATGGGATTGCTAGAACAAGTTTGAAATTCACTTATCTGTCTTTAATATTCAACTTAATTCTACCAAATTTATATTTTGAATCTCCACTGAAGCCTGTCATTTGTGCCTTTGTGTAGCATGCTGGTGCTGAACATCAAGGAGAGATAAAGAAACCTGATGATTTGAAAGTGACCGTGCTCTTTACTAACAAATCTCTCTTATTACAGTAAGAACTATCAAAACTAAATTTAAGAAGAATAAAATGTTATTTTGCAATCATAGGATATTCAATTTTGCAATCATTTTGTTATTTTGTTTGTTTTGAATGATCATATGCTAAAAATCATATCTAGATCGTGAAAGCAGCAAGGCTGAAATAATAAGTGGGATTTCAATACAAGACTGTAAAGTTTTGGTTTTTTTTATCCTGGAACTTTACTTTATTAAAGCATGAGAAATAATGAGGCTTATCATGAAACCTGTCATCTTTTGAAAGTAAAAAAGAACAACATAAAAAAAAAATAAGCCAACACTGTAAGACTGATCACACTTCTGCATAGACTGGCAGAGAAGTCTCAACCACGTGTCTGGCATCAACCATGTGATTTTCTTACCTTCACCGCAAACTCGGTTTCTGTTGCTTTATGAACACACCTCTTGCACACGGAATAGGAGCCAATTCCTATGTCCTCCTTGATCTCATATCCATCTGTAAAGTGAATATTGTTTCCATGTAATTGCTATAGAGAAAGACAAAATAAACAAGGTAATCAGGACATGGGTACATAAGTGCAAGGACTAGCCTAGTTATTCACAAAGTGCTTGATCTCATCTTCTCCACAGCTGGTGCGTTCTAAGTCTAATTAAAAAATATCCAAAGCTTTTTATCTAAACAAGTGCGTCCCAGCCCTTTTTACCTTTTTCTCAGTCTGTAAAAGGGAGTTTTCCATTTAGAAGTAATACTAAAAAAAGGAGTGATTTTGTAAACTATTTATGGAATGCAGACAACCACTTCCTATTAAAAATTCACAGGGAACTGCAGGCCTAAGTCTCTTGAGAAATCCACATTTCTCGACTACAGAAACTTATTCCTAATTACTGAAGGGCCAGATAATTTGGGCAGGCAGATTGATTAGGTGATGATACCCTCCCAAAGCCCAAATTTAAACCTTGCTGCAAACTCCAGGACTGAAGAAATCACCAGCACCTCTAAAAACCCTCTAGGACCGTCTGTCTAAAAATGTATCCTCACTGGAAAAGCCCAAACAGAACCTTGTCAGACATGTAACTGTGTAAGACATGCACATATTATATTCAATACATTTTTAGAAGAAAACATAGTTACATTTTTTGAGATGTAATTCTTTGGATAATAATTCACTTAGTGGTGCAGAAAAGAGCTTTTAACAATAAACTATGAATTATTAAAATAGGGATGAAAGCTGATACCATAAGCAAGGACTCTTTCCCTTGAGGCATATGTATCTTTTGCTGTGGGTAAGAGAAAAGCTTTTTCCTTGTGGGAAAATCTGCAGTGTCTGTGAGCTGCCCTCTTCTCTCCTGATTCACTGTTCCTCTGATGTGCTGAGCCATTTGTAGCAATTCATTTCTGGTTTACTCCAATGTGAAATTACAATTGCTGGAGAGAATGTCACAGGGAAATGACAGCAAGAAACCAAGAATCTGGAAATTCTCCTTCCACTGCCAATCCAGTCTGGGTTATGTGAGTATGACCAGGCTCTTGTGTAATTACAACAGGAACACTGTGGCCTCCCTATACCCAGGAGCTTGGGCTCCATGTGTGTGGGAGCCTATGGAAATAATTCATTAAGCCTCTCTGCCAATACTGACTGTATCCCATAACTCTAGACAAAACTGTTGAGAATAACATCAGTCACTAAAAAACAACACTTCATTACCTGCCCTGTAATAGTGTTTCAGGTATGCAGAAGTACTTTTCATCTGAGCTGTGATAAGGCGTGATCCCTATTTCCTGTGTAGGGCAGTGGAGAATGTGAACATAAAGATAAAAGCCTTCATGAAAAAATATATCTAATTTTCCATCTCTTACATGAAGCATGGAAACAGATGAGGGTTGGATGAATCTGGAATGCTGAGGCATTTTAAATACACTGTGCACATATGTACCTGCCCTTCAGGTGCAAAGTTTAACATCAGCATCCGTACCTGCACAATTGGATGAACGGTGATTTTGTGCACATCCTGCTGTGCAGGCTCCTGCACCAAGTTAGAGGCAACAAAGCTGAACCCTCTGAAAAGATGATGAGCATTGGCACTTGGAGGAACACCTGGGGAATCTGTAGAAGGAAAAAAATGACCTCATGAGTGGCATAAAGGATCAGAAAGTAATAGTACAACAACTGCAATAGACTTAGTCACCCTGTCAGTCAGCTGCACACTCTGCTGAACTGGTAGACATGTATTTATCTAGTTCACCTCCATAATAAAGACTCTGATGTGCCTTCTCCATCCCTTTCCTCTGGATGTGAACAGTGCAGGGATATTGTCTGCAAGATCACTCCTCTTGGATACAGAGGTTTAATCATGGTTAATTTTCATTCCAAAGTGAAGCACCGTCTGTGTCAGGAGTCTGCATAGGCAGAGAAGGGACAGTATGACAAGGACAGGAGAAGGATGGATAGCTCAAAGCAGAGCACTGCTTTGGATTAGCAGAAGTTCTCCAGGGAGTGGAAAAAAGCTGCGGGATACTTTATCTGTCCTTTGTGGAACATCTTGACTACAGAAATTACAAAGGATAGAGTAATGCAACGTGATGTGTGGATAAGGAGAATGCAAAGGAGAAAAGACTTCAAGCAAGTGTAAAAACACAATGCTCCCAGAATGGTGGTTTGCAGTCTCAAAGGGATCTTTCTGGAGCAGCTTTAGGAGCTGGGATCTACTCCAGGAAGAGGCTGGCTGACTTGTCCTCAGGTGAACAAACTGGCTGAGGGTGTTGAAAGTAACCTCCCCACTCCAGGGGAGTTCAAAGAGCCCTGAATTGTTCTGCCTTTGGAATGAAACAACTAGAGAACAATCTCTGGTACGTTTCTCTCAATGAGAGAAACATCCTGCCAAAGCAAGAAGAGAAGAGGAGCTTCCCTTAGAATTCTGAAATGCTTTAAAGAAATCTTTCTCCCACAGTATGTGTTTTGTCCAGGGCACTTTCATAAGCAGTAAGACCAGCAATGCAAACTATTCCTGGGCATGTAAACTGTGAATATTCTTTATTCCACTTATCATGTGATTTCTTAAATGCAACACGTGGTTTACTATACAAGGTTCAGTTTTTCTGAAGCCGTAATATGGTAGAAACAATTGATCTGCTCAGAAAAACAAAACAGAGACTGCAGCTAATTTTATATCTCTACAAAGTCTCAGCTTTGGCTGAAGTTAGAAACAAGCACAGCAAGTCTAGCCTCACTCCAAACTACGTGGAAAAGCCTATTCTTTGGTAAAACAAAGTGGGCGATTTGTTTACTTGTGCGTCAACGAGAACAGTCCTTGAAAATATATGGACGAATCTCATCAGATCTCTTTCATCACTGGGTACTTCTTACAATGGCGTACATACTGGAGTAGTTTTCCAAAATAGATTAATAAGGGGAAATAGTATTTATTTTGAAAATGGAACGGGAATAATTCAAATCTTGAATATTATTGAACTACAGAAGAGTTGTGACTCAGCTCTAAACCACAAGTGCTAGGTCATCTCTATTAAAAACAACTGTTCCTTCTTAATTCACTGCTGATCTCTTTATGAAACACCGTATAAGAACAACTGATTGCTTGCTGTTCAGTGTTAAATATTCACTACCACTGACTAATGTGCCCATTGTATGGACTGGATGTTAATACATTTTATGTTTTATGTTAACTGTGATAGTTAGGAATCCTAAATCCTTTTCCTAGTCTTGATAAATATTGAATCATTGTGTATGTCTGACACACTCGCAAGCACCAATCTCCTATAATGGCTATCTTCCTAACTGTGAAAGCTATAATGCTTTGTCCTTCCTGAGCATCTTACAGTACTACAGTATTCATAAAGGCCTAATAAATCTGTAGTAATTTACTTCAGCATGCTTTGCTGGGGTTAGCAAACATTATTATTTTATTTGCAGAAGAGGAGATTTAGATACCTGAGGTGTAAATTTACATACATTTTCTCAGCAGTAAGGCCAGCCTAAGAGCCTGCACTGGTTGTGGAAAACTGCCCAATCACTTAAAACAGTGCAACCATTAGTGGGCTGAACTCTAAGTTGGATTACTGCAATGATCTTGGTTTAATTCATGTTCAAATCATCACTTATAGCCTGGATCACTTCTGCTCCCTGTGAGGCTCCATAGACAGCTGAGTCAACATAAATGAAACATTTATGTGGACTTCAAAAATAAAGTGACCGGAAAAATTGACTCAAACTCAGATGAATCCCTGAGAAAAGGTCATGTAAAACTGTACCTGCAATGATGAACTGTCAGTATTGGAACTGCACCTTTAGAATTGTCAGAGGAGAGCTTAGGAATCTGCAGAAAGCTGTTTCAACCTCCAGACTAAAGAAAGCTTTCTGTGAAACAGCAAACTACTAGACTGGCAAGTGACTGGTTGCAAAACTTGGACTAAACCTGATTCTAGGCAGTAGAGCTCATTTAATAATTGAAGAAACATCTATGGAATACATAATTAAAGCCTAGAACAGTTACATTCAGCTAATATAAGCAACAGTAATAGCAATAAAATAGCCAATAATTACATTGTTTCACTATAAACAATGCAGACATATTAATGTGGAGTTGGTGAAATGTTCCTGCCTTTTCTTAGAAATGCAAAGCACTCATTGCTTGCTGTTGGGTATCACAAAACCCAGCAATTCCACAGGTGATCAGACTTTTTGACTCAGTGGAATGGGGAGGGAGATTATGACTGAAATGAATCACTAAAAAGATCCATCACCCATGTGCCACTGTGCTAACCTGTGGGGGTCCGAGATGTGAACTCCGGATCAAAGTGGAAAGTGTCTTCTGGCCGTCCCACTGCAGGCTTGAAAGGTGGCTTGATTTCTTTTCTGTACAGTTTCTAGAAGAAGAACAAACCACAGTCAGCAACCTGGCAACAAATTCTGCTACTTCAATACTCACATATAGGCTTCCCTGCCTTCGTGCGGCCTTTGTTAGCCCAGCGCCATCCTTGCAGGACTGACAAAGAGGATGATGAAGTCACAGTACTGGCTCTCGTTTAACTGGCAGGCTTCAAATCTATGCCCTGGCTGGTCCCTGCAGTTCTTAGTTATCAGGACTCAGAATGTAAACACAATGTTTCTGGTCAAAATTTAGACCATGAACAGTCTATCTGGAGCATCTGGAAATTTACTGATCTTAAGGGCAGGATTGGAACATGCAATGGTAACATTAGGAAACCACATATGGGTGAGCTAAGCATCACATTAGTGATAACAAGCTCAAAGAACCACTTGGAAGCAGTGACTGCTTTAGCATTTTTTGTTTGTCAAGAACTAGCAATATGTTTGACACCCTGCCAGATGGAGCTGAGCAACAGGCCTTGCTGCTTGGAGCTCACAACCTAAACAAGAGATTTGTTCTTTTGGTGTATCTGGTGAAATGGAAGGAGCTCACAGAAGAAGATTAGATGAAATCCATCCAATCTTCCCATCTAAAGACAGTAGGAAGAAAACACTGCAGAAGGGAGGGAAATCACTTTAAGGGTGAAAATGCAGATTGAGCAACTGAGCAGAGGAACAAAACTAAGGAAGAAGTTAAGGAAGAGAGGAAGGTGTACAATAGGTAACATCTGAGTGAGTTTTTGCTGGGGAGTGAGGGAGCATGTAGAGGACCACCTAAGTAACAGGCACCATATATGTACACTAATACCTTGTCTTTGTTACAAGGGATCTCCTGGCCTCTTTACTCATACTTAGCAATGTTAAAGAAACTGTTCCACTCTGTTCCTTTGCAAGCATTCATATGCACACACACACATTCTGGAAGATGAATAAACTTAGTATGTCTGAAACTGACCCAAAGCCTACAGAGGTTAAAGAGTCCGATTCATTTCAACTATCTTTGCATTATCTGTGCTTGAAGTGGCCAAACCTGAGCACCATGCTGATGGCAGCACAAGGAACAAAGCTCCCATTTGACTCCCTGCCCCATGTTTCCATCCCTAAGTTTGCTCCCTTTCTGGCAATGCTTTTGTTCTCAGGTTTCAAAGAACTGAATTTGTTGCCACAGACAGTTTCCAATAATTAGCATGCCTGAGCAGAAATATTTTGTTTCTTTCAAACTTTCAAATCATGATAAGAGCTGGAGAGCAATTTAATGACTGTTTACAATATATATATACTCAAGGTAACTTTTGAAACAACTTCATAATGAGCTGGTTTTCCAAAACATTTAATGGAGATTAAATATATGCCTGTCCAGCTCTCTGCAAGCAGGAAGACTTTTTTTTAACTGTGATTTTTGTGGTGAATTAACTTCTATAATATAAAGCATGTGGTCAAACCTAATATATATACGCATCAACATAATTTAAACTTTATTTTGCATAGATAAATAACAGTTATTGAGGCAGGACATTCTGCAGCATAGTATTAGCATTAGTATAAAGCAGATGTTTGTGGCTGAATTATGATTCCTTGGAAAAGTGGAATGGCGAGGTTGGAAATGACTGCAGTAATTAATGGCCATTTCACCATAAAAAGTTCCTGCTTGTGCAAAATTGCTCCATATCTTCTGAGAGAAAAAGAGATACATAATTGTTGTAAGCCACAGTGGAAAGCTAGTCTTCCAAATAATTAAAAGCCAATTGTGATCTTAAGCAGGAAGTGTCACTCATCAACTGAAAAGTATAAACCTATTAATTAACATACACATTTTTCTGTCTGCAGGGCGCTTTAAAAGAGCACTCAGCACCTACTGTGGGTTTTCCTCTTGCTAGGATTTAACCTTGAGTAAGCTATTTGCTTCCAGCTTCCTTCTATTTGTCTTAATTCACAACTGCAGTGCCTCTACTGCAAAAAGCAATCTGGTCACACACACATGCTTCCTCCTTGAATTAAATGCACTCCTCATCCTGTGAGGTCCAAAAATGGGAAAACATTTTAGAACTGTACATCATTTGGGAACTGCACTCTCTTTTCATTATCATAACCATATTCTGCCCAGCCTCTCAATTCTTCCCTCCATCTGTAGTTTCTTAAGTGCTGTTGGATCTACTTTTGTGTTTTGAATCCCTAACCCACATCCTCCTCTACTGAGGAGGGATTTGAGATTCATCATGAGTCACATGCCACCTAAAGATGTGTAATCACAAATCCGCTTGATGGGAGGGGATGGAAACAAAGAAGTTGCTTGTGTGGGAGAAAGGAACCTCCTGAGTGCAAACTGGTTGACACCCTTTTCCATTTCCTTTTCCACTTGCAATTGAGTTTGTTTCCAGTGTTTCTGACTAGGTGATTAGGAACAGCAAAAGGTCAACAGCCTAAAATATTTTTCATCCCAGCTTTTAGAATCAGGTAGCTAGATCGAATTGTGAGGAACAAGAATGTGCAGAGCAGAGTCATCTGCAGGCTTTGCTATCCTGGCTCTACTGCTCTGAGAGAACCACTACAACCAAAGCCAATTCATTGAAGCAAACTAAACCACAGTGCAGAGTTAAAAGTAAGGCTTATTGCAGGCAGAACACATCTTTCTTTAAATGGCCCATATCCTGCTGACGCCAATTCACAGGCAACACAAACTCACCTAAGAATCATGGCTATTGTTTTCCATAAAAATAGAGAGCAAATCTCTCAGAGGATTTGAGATCCTTCTAGTCTTTCCAAGAATATTTCTGATTTTAGGTAAAACATATTAACTGATCATGTCTTGTCACAGTCCCAAAATTATTTGAGGCTAGTGGCATATCTCTTCCACAATGATCTCTTCCAACATAAAATCAAACAGAGTGGCAAATGACATACCAAGATAAGTCTGGAATATTGTATTTGACCATTTTTATCTGTCTCTCAAATAACTTCTGGTGATTTTTAAACAGCTATCATCCTGCCTGCTGATGACACTAAGCCGAGTGGTGTGATTGATAAAGCAGAAAGAAGGGTTGCCATCCAGTGGGACCTTGATAAACTTGAAAGGTGGGATCTTGTGAACCTAATAAGGTTCAACAAAGCAAAGTGCAAAGTTTTGCACTTGGGTTGAGATAATCCCAGATATGTAAACAAACTGGGAGAAGAACTCCTTGAGAGTAGTCCTGCTGCAAAGGACTATGGGGGCCTGGTTGATGGAAACCTTAACATGAGTCAGCAGCATGTGCTTGCAGTTCAGAAGGCCAGTGGTAACCTGAGTTCCATCAGAAGAGGGCTGGCCAGCGAGGCAAGGTGATTGTTCCCCTTTACTCTGCCCTTGTGAGGCCCCAGCTGGAGTTCTGCATTCAAGTCTGGGGCCCCCAACACAGGAAGGATGTGAAGCTTTTGGACAGGGTCCAGAGGAGTGCTGTGAAGATGGTCCAAGAGCTGGAGCACCTCTCCTATGACAATAGGCTGAAGGGACTGGGCTTATTCAGCCTGGGAAAGAGAAGGCTACAGGAAGACCTCATTGCACTTTCCAATATTTAAAGGGAATTTATAAACAGGAAGGAAACCAACTTTTTACACAGGTGGATAGGACTGATAGGACTTTAAAACTAAAGGAGTTGAGATTTAGATGGGGAAGTTTTATACTGAAAGAGTGGTGAGGTGCTAGAATAGGTTGCCCAGAGAGGTTAGGGAAGCCCCATCCCTGGAGCTGTTTACGGCCAGGTTGGATGGAACTCTGGGCAGTCTGATCAAGTACCTGATCTTGTGGCAGGGGGGTTGGAACTAGACAATCCTTGAGGTCCCTTCCAACCCAAGCCATTATATGATTCTGTGAACTCTAGTCACAAGAGTCCTGGTTTGGACTTCTACAAAACCCATAGAAGAAAATGTATATGTGATGTGCCTGGAAAACATATTTTTTTAAAAAAAAGAGGAAATGGTTTAACTATTTAGTCATTTTCTTGACCGAGCTTCTTTGATAAAAAATTGAATTATTCCTCAGACACCTTTCAGAAGTAGAAGGATGCTACCCTCCACAGTGATGCGCTTGTAGTGCGAGGATACATCTACCTGTCATAGAAAACCCAATAAGCAGACAAAAAGATGAACTGCCTTCTAAAATGTTTGTTCTCTCCTAGATTAATGGCACAATGCTATTACCTTCAAATGATAGAAAAGCTAGCAGAATTCAGGCCTCCAAACAAACTTTTGCTGTTGGTAAAATCTGCCTTAAATAACACAATTCCAGTTCAATTTGATCTCTGATTAATATTAGAGAAAATAGAACTTGTGTCCTCTTTCTTTCTACTTCTTCCCAGCAGTAGCTGACAGTTCATTTTCTAGTGTGCCATTTGCTCCAGTTCTAATTTAGTCTGTCATCTAAACAAAAAACACTGCTTTTGTCTCACTCTTCTGCCTGCAGTCTGCAAAAATGAATTTCATTTTTCATTTTCAATGAAAAGCCAGAAATTCTTTAAGCGTGACCTGGAAAGAAGAAACAGTAACACAAATAGCAGGAACCAGGCTGTGCTTTCTAAGATCCAGTGATTGAAATTATCTGAAGGCAACTCATTATGGGTCTCTTTGTGTTAGAGAGATAAGAGGACAAGGGCAGTAAGCAGTTAAAAGATCTCAGAAGGAGATGGACAACTGAACTTCCTATAAATCCCAGGTTTGATCACAAAAGACAATCCATTCATTTAACAGAAGAGCTATCCAATTTGTGTCACAGTGCCACCAAAAAGCTTTAGAGCAGTAAGACAGGCTTTTGCAGAAACCTTCACCTATTTTTCATCCTGGGAAGTGGGGACTTGAAGTTTTGTTGCTAGACAACAATAGTGTAAAAATAACAGTCATACAGTAATTAGCTCATGCTATAATTTATGTTTTGGCATAAATACTCTGATTAGATTCTTTAATTCGTTCAGTGCTACCTACACAGAAAATGTTACACCTGGACTGAAGGACAGTGCCCCAGAATATGAGAATGAGCCAAGATATTGTGGGAAAGGACTAGAGTAGGATGATTTTCTATAGCCACGTCCACAGTTGCCAGGATTGCATCTATTGCTTCTGTCGTGCTTAGCATGAGCATCTGGAGCATCATAACAGGGCTCCTTACATCATGTATGTCATTTCCACTGCGTTCACTGCCTGCATCCAAAACCAGACACTGTGTCTGGTTGTGTCTGTCTAAAGACAGTGAAAGATGGGAAACAAGTGGGAAATGACCGCTCCAACAGGTAAACATTTCACTGATAGAGACAATAAGCAAGCCTGTATTCAAAACCCAAGGGAACAGCTCTGACAGTAAATGAAGATACGATTTATACATTCCTGCCTTCAATTCTAATGACTTCATCAGTATAATATCTAGACATCACATATAACTTGGAAAGAAGGAACTAACTCTCATTTCTGTTTTGAATCTTTTCATAAACTGATACTAAGCAGATTAGTGTTCTTTTTCTAGTTAGCATGTCACTTCTGTTGTAGGAAAAAGCTTCTTAAAAATGACCTCTTTTTACACTGGTTTTCTAGAAGACAATAACCCACTGTGATCCTTTGTGATAAAGGGGCTTCGGATATAGGATCATTTTACTACAGCCCCTGATAGTTTCTATGCTGCCAATTGCAGTAGTTCTGTCTATCAGAGTTGTCAAGGTGCCTTAGAAGCTCTCCAGGAGAATTGCCTGTTGTCCATGGAGGCTTTTATGTTACAAAGATATAAATCAAATTCACATCCTGCCTCATCAATGCTGTTGTTTGTTGATTCTTTTTTCTTCAATCAGAAGATCAGCACTAAACACCTATGCCTGATCCATTTCTGCTCTCCACACATGCTCTGCTTCTGTCCATAGAGAACTCGTTAACAGCTGGATCACCATCCTAACTCCAAGTCTTGGCTTTAGCTTGGGACTGGTGTGGATCATATCACTCTGAAATGCATACATTACTGCCGCTGCACCTATGTGTACAGTGCCAAGATCTCCCTGAGTGATAGTAAAATTAGGAATAAATGAGGAACTATATTATAAAGATAGTTGACCTATGCAATAATGATTCATCTGTATCCAAGAGAGTGCAATGAGAACTAATCAGATAGGATTAAAATAAGTTTTTACAGCTATGTTTTACAGTTCAGTTACAGTCTAAATAAGACTCATAAGAAGTTAATTATACTTCCCTCTCTAGCTCCAAGTAATGCTTGTGCATATCTAGCCTGGTCATGGAATATGTTTCCCTTGCCTGCCCACATGAACTTACTCAAATGATGGAGGACTGTGAAAATTCCTTTGGATGGGCAAGAGTGGATCTTTGTCAAGATACACTGGCTCATTTCTCCATGATTTAAGGAGATGCTACACTAGCAAAAGAGAAAGGAGAGATGTCATCACTGTTCCAATGTTCCCATCTAAATTAAGATTTAAACACCTGCCCCAAAGGTGAAGACCATGGAGATATAAGAGGAACAGAAGCAGTAATAGTATTAATAAAAACCCTTTCCAGATTCTGTTTGTTTGAATACTTTTAGAGTTGATAAAGTTGCAAAGCATCTTATGATCAGTAAAAAGCAGAAGATGAAGAAGAGTCTATATTCCAGAACCTATGTAAGAGGACAAAAATACAGTGGAGCCATGAAGAAAAGTCTCAAACTCCACTTTAATTGATCATCTTGTAACATGCTAATGACTCATGCCAACTCTTCAGCATGCTTTTCAAAGTAACTTCATGCGGTTTTCCAAAATAAATGATTCTGCAGGCCATTTAGAGGCCACTAGAGCACCATAAAATGTGCTTTCACAGAAGAATTAGCTTTATTGAAAAGCCACGGGCAATGGTTTGAAGATGGCTGTATGGCAGACATTCACACTGTTTTACCAGAATTTATTGTAAGAACTGAACCAGTAAGAACGGTGACGTGATTTAAAGAGACAGAACAATACCATAACACAAGTCAGACAAAATTAAACAAGAAAATATTAGTGAATGCAGAAAAAGGGAGCTCTGATGCACTGACAGATGCCAAAATCATGAACAAAAAGTATTTGCCTCAAAGCTTCTTTAAAAAAGCAAGGCTTAACCTGCTGCAAGTCTGAGTTGAATATTTAGCTAAACTCTACTGCTAGCTTTATGAGCTGTATCTGATAGCAATAAAATAAATCCTTGTTTACCATTCTATGAATCATGTCTGTTTGACATTTCTTATTGGAACTATGTTATATTTGATAAAATGACTGCTGTTCCAATTTTGAACACTGATGTTAAATTAATGACTCACCTCAATAAAACATCAACCACTTGTGAGAGGAGTTGCTATTTCCTGTACTGGTTGGCTGTTTTGTATGCCCAGTAATGCAAAAGCATTGCTCTGAAAATCCTCTGATTTAGTACATTTCTGTAGCACCCATCACAGTATTGTAGAAGAGTCAGATCCTGTCTGATATTAACATTGGCGAAAACAGACAAGAAGGTGTTGATAGAGCCACCTTAGAAGATTTATTATTCCCTGGCATGATGTAGCACAACCTGCTGTACACCAGCCAACTCCAGTAGTTGTGTTTGGGAAATAGTGAGCCTGGAAGTCTTGGGGCTGCTTGGAGCTGCATGTGCAGATACTTGAAAGAGAGGATCTGGAGCTACTCTGTATAATTCAAAGAGAGAAAAGGATTCCTGGAGGTTCCTGACATTGTAAAGAATAAAACTAGGATTTAGTCCCACTTGCCAGGTCCAATGAGAAAGGGCAAATATATCAATATGGAACATAAAAGAATAAAAACGGAGAACATCAGCCTCTCTTCTGAGCATCTCCTTCAAATCCAGTTCTTTGGCTCTGTTTTCCTTTGCAACTAAAATACAGAATCACAGAATACCAAGGTTGGAAAAAACATCTAAGATCATCCAATCCAGCCGTCCACCTATCACCAATAGTTCTCACTAAACTATGTCCCTCAATACAACAGCTAAATGCTTCCTGAACATCTCCAGGGTTGGTGACTCCCTGGGCAGCCCATTCCTGTGCCTGACCACCCTCTTGGAAAAGTATTTCTTAACATCCAACCTGAATCTTGCCTGACGCAACTTGAGGCCATTCTCTCTAGTCCTATTGCTTGTTACGTGGGAGAAAGAGACCAACTCCCACCTCTATACAATCTCCCTTCAGGTAGTTAGTAAGATCTCCCCTGAGCCTTCTCCAGACTGAACAATCCCAGCTCCCTCAGCCACTCCTCATAAGGCCCGTGCTCCAGACCTGTCACAGCTTCATAGCTCTTCTCTGGACACGCTCCAGGGCCTTGATGTCTTTTTTGTAGTGAGGGACCCAAAACTGAACACAATACTTGAGGTGCAGCCTCAGCAGGGCTAAGTATAGAGAATATGAAATATTACAGGAATAGTTTCATTTAAAGCTCATCATTTCACTCTGACTCAGCTTTCACAGTCGATGCAGAGTTGAATGTAGAAATTATTAGATAAATAGCCTCACATAGTACTGTGATAAGACAGCCCATCAAACAAAACAGAAAAAAGTAGTCAGAGAAAACTGAGCAGCTTTCTGTTTCTTTCATATTTAGATACATAAAAAAATATTTATACATCACAAGAGATATAGGAACCAACTTAAAAAGCTCTAGATCCTATGTTAGAGTTCACTTAACCTTTCTGATAAATGGGGAAGTCGGACTTACAAATTTAGCAAAGAAAAATGAAAGAATTAAAAGGTTTCTCCACTTACGTTCCAGTCTATAGTAATAAAGAAAGGGTGACGTTTAATTTCTTCCACTCCATCGAATCCAGCACCTGACATGAAAAAGAAAGAATCAACATAATGTCATGTTTAGTAGAGTGCTGCACGGCACATCTTCTTCTAATTTCCTTTCCAAGTCCGTTTTTTAAAAACCAGAATCACCATCCCAAATTTTCTTTTAATCAAGAAAACCTGAACAGTACAACTGCCATAACTGTATAAACAAACAATGGCACTTCATTAATGAAAACTTGATGGCTGAGGGTTTTATTTTCCTTTATGTGAGTCTGTTGCCAAGATAGCTCTCTTCGGGCTTCAGGTGAGATGTAGGATTTCAGATGCAGCAGAGCACAGGGACTAGCAAGGAGGAATTCCAAAATGTCCCGATGCTCCCTCAAGGCTATGGCTGCCTACTGCCACCAACTTGCTGTTGATTGCCTAATCTCTCTAATCCTCCTCTACCTCTACAGGTAGGAAAAGCTGCAATACAAGAAAGTTCCCACTCAAAATACCAAAATGCTCCAATTGATTTGAGATAAGGCAACATTTTAGGTTTCCCCTTTTCAAATATCATATTCAAATTTGCATGAGCATCAAAGTCATCACTCTCAGTGGTATCTTTCCTTCACTGTTAATAGTGTTAATTTCCTCTTAAGTTCACTATTGAATATTTTAGAAAACTACTCTGAGATCTGGTAATGAATCTTAATCTAGAGAGACTGCTATTTTGTCAGTTTTGTTGAATTTAATTGCTTCAATGCCATCACAAAAAAACCAACAAGTATTCAGTAATAATTAAACAACTGTCAGAGATGACTTAGGATGCTATTTTGGGGGGTTTGATTAGACTTTTCATCATTTTTTCAGTTGAAGAAATAACACTTGGAAGCAAAGGCTTCACACTGCAATTTTGAAACTGGTTTTTGAAAGGTACGCAGCACTTCTTTACAAGGATGCTGAGTAGCCTGGGTTTCTGAAAGGACTCAGGATTAATAAGCATCTTGCAAAAGGCAATCAGAACCTCACAGGACTCAGTTTTTTATGTTTTTTTATGTGGTATTTTTTAAATGCAGTATTTGTAATGAAGAATCAACATTACAAGCAGTTTTAGAAAGGTCTTGTCAACTCCAGCTTTTGTAAAATGTGACATCTGCTCTCCTTGTGTACACGACATTACCAGTGTTTGCCAAAATGCACTGATCAGGAACAGCTTCCTACAGTCTGCTTAATGTTCACTGATGAGTGAATACAAAAAGCAAAGACTTTATGAACATAGTATGCAGGATTATGTCAGGCCTTCTGGGTAACATTTCAAAAGGAATACAGGTCTGATTACTTCCCTATACTGGTAACCTTATAGTACAGACAAACATGAGTGACGCACATGAGGATAAACAATCCTAGCTTGATATAAAAAATCATATGTGCTGAGGTGACCTTTTGGGTTATGATGAATAGTTCTAGAAAAATGTATAATTAAAATCTTAGAGAGACTAAAGAGAACAAACACTGAACATCACTGCATCGCTATATATATCTGTTGTACACCCGCAATGTGAGTGTGGAATATAGCTGATTCCCTCATCTAGTAAAGGGTATATTTTTTATAGGTAGAAAAGATCAAAAAGGCAGAGAGGAAGAGTATGGAATGACTGAGTAGGCTGACAATTTTTAATGTGGAAACACATGACTGAGAAGCGTATGGGACAGATCAAAAAGTCATGATTGCTTGGAAAGTGGGGATGAGGATCAACCATTCCATATTTTTTCCAGTACCTGATTCAGATCAGGAAATGATCCTAGTAGGAATCAGGTACAGAGCATCCTGGAGGTCTTTCTTCAGACAGCAGCCAGATGTGTGATGTGGAATTCCGTGAAAAAGAGGACACGGATATAAAATACTTATATAGATTCAGGAGGAGACCAGAAAAGTGTATGAAAAAGACATCTGCTGAAGAAATCTGCTTCACTGACAAACCAAAGGAGGTTCAGGAAACTCCTCGCTTGAGCTTAAAGCAGGTGGAGACCAAGAGAGAATTCAGGTGAAGTGTTACACGTTTATCTTATTCTTGCTCTTTGTGATGCAGTTTATGACTTCTAGTTATTCACTAAGAATATACTAAGACTATACTGAGAATAGACTAAGACAGTAACAACACTTATTTTATGTCTTCCCTAGCTTAGTGTTTTCCATGCATAGTCTAAGTCTATACTAGATATCCCAAGCTGAATCATTCCAATTTCAGCAGTTCCAACAGAAAGATGAAACCGACAAAGTTACTCTGAAAAGAATTACATTTAGCAACTCTTCAGAGAAGAAATATCTGTGATAAATGTCTTGTGCTCAGTTGGTGGTGACTGGAAACTTTGTAATGTGCATTCGATGTTCTTTACTAAATGAGGATGAAACTCAAGTGCCAAACCAATGTCAGAGAGCTAGGATAAATGCTACAGACACTCCTAAGTTACTGGTAGCATTCCCTAGGCTGAGGAAAACTGGCAATATATTCAATCTTCTCTGCCCTGTTTCACTTTTTCCTGTTTTGTAGGCTTATGGATACACTACTGTGTGATGGGAAGGAACCACCTTTTTAAGATGACCTATTTGAAACCCACACTTTTTTTGTTCCTTTTTTTTTTTTTTTTTTTCTTTTTTCTATAAAAACACAGAAATCAGAACCAAGCCACCTTTAACTACTTCTGTTTGTGGAGGACTGAAGTGTGCAGTAAGGAATGCAGCAAGCAGTTGACATGGGTATTTGTTTGAAAAATTAGCATTTCCCAATTGAGGCCACCTTGGAGCTCTGGCACAGAAACAATACTTTGTTGGGAATGTGATGGCTTGTCTCCATCTTTGGCTAGCTTAGTGTATTAAAGAGATTTAGGATGGTAATAGCCTAAGTTTGCAAAGAGCAGTGGACTTCTAACTCATAGCAGCTGATTTTACATTGCAGAGAAGACTCAGTCCTTCCTGCAGTTTTCATTCCCTGATCTTCCCTACTGGTACAGCTCACATCTGCCTCCTAGCCCCTATGCTCTGGCTGCAGGCAGTGGCTTATGACCCAGTCCCCTCCAAAGCAGAAGAGACATTGTCTGAGAGTGTTAGCCTTGGGGACAGTCCAGAGAGGCCCTAGGGGGCCATCCTGGCCCTGTGTGGAAATCAAAGGGAAAAGTTACAGTGGAGGTGCTTATAGTACCACCTCTATGGATCCATCCTGAACATTTGAGGCCATTCATCTACTGCCAACAAATCTACAGTGGTACTGGTAAGATACATGCTTTCATAGAGAAAACAAGCACAGAAGTCCCATCTGGATTCTCTTACTTCATGGAAATGAACAGTTCTTGGAATAAGGATGAGGACTGAGAAGACCACTGAATTGCAGCACATGGTGGCACACACTATGGCACAAACCTATCACCTTCCTCCGGACTTCTATTTTTTTGTTTGTTTGTTTTGTTATTTTTTTCTAACTTCACTTCAGCTACAACTTTGTAATCAGATCTACTTGTGAAGAATAATCTGCAACATCAAACCTACTGCCTGCAAGTGCTGCTCTACAGTCCCACAAGGGTCCAAGATGATAAATGATGCTTTTAGATCAAACTGCAAGGTTAAACACATTATAGAGTACAAGGAGTTATATAAAAGTTGTCTCCTATTAATAAGTGAGAACGTAATTACCTAAGATTGTTTTATGCCCGTAATAAAAGTGTCTACGTGCAGTAACAGGAAAATGTTTTATTTGTAATTATTTTTGATGGTTGAATTATTATGGACAACATGAGCATTGAAATAAAATAAGGGGAAAAAGGACGACAATAGGAAACTTGATTATCTGAATGTTCAAAATGAGCAGAAAGATTTTCAAGAATTTTAGTTTCAGCAAATAAAATATTTATTTTTCTACAGCTTTTCTTCAGATATTTTGAAATTCATTCTAAGGTTTACAAGGAAGATATACACTCACTCAATGAAAAAAATTTTTTTTTCATAAAGATCATCATCTCATGCAATTGAAACTAATTGGGACTAAGGAAAAAACAACCACTTATTTGGCCTCTCTGCTGAATCTACTAGCACATGCTTTTACTTTATACTATCTTGACCAAAATCGTCAATTTTGAGGACTCTGAAATCTTTATACCTCTCAGCAGTGTAAAGAGTTCCTGAAATACTCTACATTAATTCACCCACCTGAACAGATCCAGACTTTTGGGGATATGAGAATTAGTCCATTGCTTAATTACTATCAATGCAATAAACTCATACTTTTATCATACAATTTCCTTTCTAAGATGCTTACATCTTCTTTGCCTGATATTCCAGTTAATCTGCTGTAGTAATATAAAATTATGTGCATTCATAATCTGCAATTTGTTATATTTATTCAGAGCAATACTACCAAAGCAGTATTATGCAGACTATTTGTTCGGTAGAGAATTTAGCTTCAGAAAATGACAGTGCCCATAACAAGGGATGACGAAGAATGCAATAATTTCCATTCCTTAAAATTTTGTTAGAAAGAAATAGTATGGTTATCAGATTTTAAAGCAAAATCAGAGAAACAGGACTATGAACTTCCTTCTTTCCCTTCAAAACTCCACTTGCCTTTCAACTTTAGACTATTTTTCCTCTCCCAGAGAAACATACAACCTACAAAGCTGAAGCAGGCTTTGTATTTGCTGGTCTCTGTTCAGCATTTAGGCCAATCATTTAAATATTTCTTCTTCAAATATGTTTTCATCAATTCATTCTCATTCTCAATCAGTTAAAATACAGAAAGCCTTCTGAAGATTTCTACAGCTACATCTAAAGTTTTGGCCATGAAGCTATAAAGCAAAAGCATGTGCCAGTAGATTAAACATAGAGGCCAAAGACATGGTCATTCTCTCCTTATACTGTAGTTGAAGATGGAGAAGATATGTTCTGCTTTGATGCATAGAAAAATTTATCTTTCAATTTAATGAGATCATAAACTTTAAAAAATAAGTTTCTCCTTCATCAGAATGAAAAAATACTGAGGCTAGAATTGTCCTAGCTTATTTCTAATGCTAAGGAACTTTGTTTATTTAACTGATTAACTTTTTTTTTTTCTTAAGGACTAGTATCCAGAACTGCCCACTGACTTTACTGGAGCACGTTTTGGTTGCACAGAAAATTGTGGGAAACCACAAAATGAACAGAGCAGAACAAAACAAGAGACAGAGAACGGAAAGAAAGCAGAAAGAAACAAAGGAAGGGAGGAAAAGTTTATATTTGTTGTTGTGTCCTATCTTCCTGAACATGGATTAAATGTGGAAATTCCAAAAACTCTAGTTTTCTCTAATGTGAAGTCAATTGCTTGCAGAAGTTGAGAAAATGTGTTCTTGCACTTTCTCCTCTATCAGTCTACAAGAACTATTATTAGGTCAAGAGGAAGGATCTATGGGAGTGCATAATTTTTTGCGGGTCATGTGGAGTCCTCCCAGGAGGTGTGGGGTCACAGCAGCATGCCAAAGGACAGGGTCTCCATTCCTAGCCAGCCCCACAGGCCTAAGCACAAAAGTCCTGCAGAAGGAGTTACAATGGAGAAGGAAACCAGGACACTGCTCTTTGGTTTTTCCTTTTCCTTTAAAAACAAATTATTCCTCTACTGATCTAAAAATCTATGAGAAAGCGTGAGGCAAAAATAAACCTTCAATTTTTTTTTAACAGAACAAGATATGATTTTCAAATGAAAAAGATGACAATACTATTATCTGGGTATTATTCACTTGATATGACTATTCTTATTTTTACACATAAAAACTGAATGTTAAATTTTCAATGACAATTATGTGCCTGGCATGGTCTGTGATCTAACCAAATGTAATAAATTCCTTAATAAAACTCCCAAACAAAGGCAGAGATGGCATAAGATACAGAACCCAATATATCCCTCTAGTTTATCACAATTTAAATTGAATTACTAACAAAGGGGGAAAATATGTCAGTGAGAAAGGACATAATATGTCTAGAGCAATAAAGAAAACCAACCATTAAAGTGTTTGTAGCAACCAAAATGAGACAGCATCAAAATGCATTTTAGAACAGGGGAGCTCATGATAAATTTTACTGCCTTTATTTCCCCCACTTCTGATTTGCAGCTCATCTACTCAGAATAAAACAAAAAAGATCCCTGCCATCCAAGTTCTCTACATTATCATATGCATGAGTTGCCTTACACAGTTCATAAATGATGGTGGTTCACTCTCCCTCTTCCTTGAAAAAGAAAATACAAGCTAATAACATGTTTTGTATTCCAATGCTTTGTCCGTGCTCTTTCCAAATTTCTCTAGTATTCTGAAGGTTTCCTGCATTCTAGCAAGGCATCTAAAATGCATGCATAATGAAGAGGATGACTCCCAGGGAAGATGGTCTGAGAGAAATGATCATCAGTTGACAAGACCAAGCATATGTAACAAATGCATTGATTTAATGCATGTGCGTACCTAATCTGTTAGATGGGTTCCTTTTGAAGAGGGCTCGCAGCAGGCTCTGGGCTTCTATGCTCAAGAACTGTGGCATTCCCAGCTTGGCTCTGAAAGGACACAACACTTGAAAAGAAAATAGATTTTTCAAAAAATTTTCTGCATCACACTTTGGTTTAAAGAGCAGCATAGCAGTAGTTAGGAGGAGCAAGCAATGAACTTGCTGACCAAAGGCATGACTATCTAAACATACCACAATACAAACTGAGGGACTGATCTTGTTCTGTTGAAGTTAAAGTATGTTTTATCACTGGCATCACTGGAATAGATCTAATGAATCTCTTAATACTTTTTTGCAAAACCTTAAGAAGTATTTTTCCTATGGAATTAAAAAATTTTTTTTAGTATGTTGGAATAATTTTGGGAATCCAGAGAAATTTAAAGACATGAAGTATCATGAAGATAATACTAATAAATCATATATTGATTAGGGAAAATAACACTTTTCTCTCAGTGATTCACAGCTACAGAGAAGACATGTAACACCACTGATAAAGGATAAGCTTCAAGCTCTGAAATACTTGTGCTGCACGTAACATTAAACGAGTAGGAAATTCTCTAATGAAAAAAATGTGAAACCCTCAAAAAACAGAACATAAGCTGTCCTCCAGAATCTATCTCCACTTCCGTATGGATAATGATTGTATAATTCTGTATTACAGACACTAATACATATTTCTTTTGTAAGGCCTGTTTGGTAATTCACTTCCTGCTATTTGCTCTGAAGACAATTTTAGAACCACACATAGGATTTAGCTATGAATGCCTTACAAAGCTTTGAAAAACTCATTATGCACATTATTATTCTCTACCTTTCATATACCTTGGACCTACAGGCTGCCCCAAGTGTATAGCTAACTCATAGTTAAGGGAATGAAATAGATTTTGATACTCACTTGAGTATAAGAGCCATTGTCTCCTTTCTGTCTTTTCCCTGGAATGGTAATGACCCTGTCAGCATCTCAAACTGTGGAATAAATGATAAATTGAGTAAGTGTTGAGACAGCCTTAATAGCTCATCACACACCAACCATTTTCTGTTTATTTCAAACAGAACTGAAAAATTGAGAGGGAATGGCCTAATAAACAGTAGTTATGGAAAAAATGTCACAGCAAGTCTAGATTACGCAGAATATTATGGACCAGTATGATTACTTAGTTCAAGGGTCTTAAATTGTTTACACTGATACTTGATGGTAAATTTTGGTAAATTTGGGGAAAAGCATCACATGTGCTGCTATTTCCAGCACTGATTCTGTGGCCAATATTGGAGACAAGATGGATGCTATTGGCTAACCAAAACTTTAGTTTGAACAAATACAGTTGTTTTTAGGCATTTGGCATAGACTGTGCTGTGGGGCAAATGAATTCACCATGCCCTTCTGAGGGAATTACATACAGCTGTGTCAGGGAAGCATCACGTTGGTATGAGGAAGAGGTTCTCCACCAGAGGCTAGGAACTAGAACAGACTCGCCAGGGCAGTGGTCACAGCCCCAAGCTGCCATAGCACATCTGGACAACATTCTCAGATGTGCGGTTTAGATTTTGGGTGGTGTTGTGTGGAGCCACGATCCTCATAGGTGTCTTCCAACTCAGGATATTCTTTTTATCTGAGTCTTATCACCTTTGTTGATTGCATATTTGCACTACTTATACAATCTTGTCTATTTGATTGATGGTATACTTATACAATCTTGTCTAATATGGATTCGATAGCAGGTCCTTCATGCAGCTCTAGACGCAGTGTTTCATGGGGCTATGAGTGGTAGCTGATGAAAGTTATGCATCAGCAATTAAAAATAGAACATAATTCATCCAAGCATGAAGGAGGACAGTGTCCATTAAGAGGAAAATGAACAGTTATCCACTTGTATCTGAGATTCAGGCTTTGGATCTCTTCTAGGATAAGTACCTGCTAATTAATGCTCGTTATTGTAATTAAATACCTCTTAAAGTAGGACAGTCTCTTCAACCATTATGTAGTTTCTGTAACTTATTGCACAAAAGCTTCACTGCTCTCTCTTATCTGAGATTAAATACAGCTGTGCCATAAGAAAACTATCTGAAGGCATAAGAAAATTCTACCTGTGAAACTGTTAAGCTAGTTTTGTGAGGAGGGTAGATGAGAGGCTTAGAAGACAAATAATTAATTGATAATAATTAATTGAAGGACTTTTTGCATTACGAACAAATTACTTCAAGATAATGAAATATGAGCCAGCAGCATGGAAAAAAATATTTTAAAAGGTTTGTATGACTGAAAAATACAGACAAGATTTGGAAAATGCAAAGGTTTTCACTCCTGCTTGATTTAAGAAAGTCAAGAGAGCAGTTGCTTGACAAAGGAGGAAGAAAGCAGCTTGTCTGCTAGAAAGAAACGTGATAGAGTAGAATTGTTGAAACTGCCTAAATGACAGAGAGCTCAAGAGCTATTTTCAAAATAACTGTGACCTGTAAGAGCCTCTGTCGTGACAAAAATGGTCATATATCCTTGTGACAAGGGGCAGAGAAGATCACTTCCCAGAGCAGTAATGAAAGTGGCACATATTGTACAAAACCCTCATCATGATTTCTAAAGATTTTCCTTTATGTTCTAGGCAAGTATCTAATATTCACTTACGCTTGCTCATGTCACTTTGCTGTTACAATAGATCTAATTTAACAGCACTAACAATGACTGCTACAGCTCGTTTATTTAGACAGAAATGGGCTTGAAGCTGCTGATGTATATGATAACTGATACATGCTATTGCTTGGCCAATGGCTTTGTGAGAAGATGACAACCGTAGTTCCAACCCACCAGGACATCAGAGACAGATCTGCAAACACACTATGTGTGCAGGGCCAAGCAACCTGAGGGCAAGAAATTCAGATGCAGTGTTGAAGGAGGAAGGAAGGAAAGAAAAAATAGAAGTTGCAGGAGGGAGCAGGGGAAGTCACTTGTCCTAGAGGCTGCAGGGAGTATTTACCACACTGCTCCAACAGCTAGCACTTTGTTACCAATTTTACAAGTCTAATACTGAGACTAATGCAGATTCAGGAGGAATGCACCTAACATCAATATTTAAAGTGAACTGCCTTTATAGTATGGTAAATATACCAGAGCTTTTGACTACAGTGAATTCTACCGAGCAGCAGCTGAAAGAAAGCACTGGTTCTTATAAATGCTGCCTTGATTCTAAAATCTGTTCAAGATTAAAAATGAAACAATGAAACTGAAGAAAACTATGAAAAAATAAATATAGTTAAAGCTGCTGCACAACACTCTGGTTTCCTGTTTTTTTTTTGTTTTTTTTTTTTTAAATATCAAGACCCTTGCTAAACCTAAACATGAAAACAAGGAAGTCTTTGCTGCTAATGTTTTACATAAGTTCAGAGTCATATGGGTCATGATAGGTTGACTGGGAGCTGAGCCTAGGTGTGAACAAACTTTACAGCATTTTTGGCTATTAAAGTGAAATCCATAGTTTTGCTGGGAAATGCACTCTTCACTCTTCCCGCTTCCCCATCTGTATAAACCATCTGTTGGTTTGTTCCTTGCCTCCCAACTACTCACTTCTTGGGTATTCTGGAGAGCTGCCCTCTCAAAGCCAGCACTTCAGAAGACATTGTCTCCTTCCAGCTTTGGCTTCCTTTCCATACCAATATTCAGCAAGAAAGGCAAATATTCCCTATTCCAGTTCAGCTGCCTGTTAATACAACCACAGAACAAACTTGGTGGGAATGGATACGAGAAGTGATCCTGTTAGGTCACTGAGGAAGAGCAACTACAAGAAAAATCCACAGCCTGGGGTAACTGCCAGATGAATATTCCTAGCAGATGGAAGGACAGCAGACTGTGCAAATAATCCTAGCCCAAATCTGCCTGAATATTGTGAGCCTAGGACAGAAGTTGAAGTTACAAAAGAAACTTGATATTACTCAGATCTGGATAGTAGAGACACTCTTATCAGAACAGCTGGCTTCCCCTCTCAACACTTTCAGCGATTTTCCAGGAAGTTGGGAGTTGGTCAGGCACTCGGTTTTACCATCTGTAAAATGCTTTATTTATCATTATTAGCTATATATGAAGCATAATGAATTTTATTTTGTCCAAAGGATTTGAATACCTTCACATAGCAACTAGTATAAATGTTCAAAATATGGTTCATTAAGAATGCTATACGATGTAATGGGAATAAAACAAGAATATCATGATAGGATTTTGTAAAAGACCTTATTGCTTTGATGTACTATATTGTTTTTTCCAGAGCCTGTACAGGTTAAAGTGGAAACTACCCTAAAATAGAGTATGTTGGCTAGCAAGGGGAATATTTTTCTTCCTTGTAAGGCCTGCTTGTGCAGGTCTCTTGATGCAAAATTTCTGAAGAATAGTGTTAAAACTGAGCAACATTCCATCTAAAATCTTCAATACAATAAGTAAGATTCAAGAAGGCAAAAAACAAACAAACAAAAAGTCTAGACATGATAAACCACAACTTCCCCAGCACATTTTTAATTGGATACAAAACAGTAAAAATCACTTATTTAATAAGAGGCAAGTACTTGCAGAACATTTGAGAATGGTGGCAGCTTTTCCAACTAGCATAAAAACAGCTTATCTAACAGAGGATGCAAGTGATGAGCAGAACCCAAGAAACAGTGGAAATCCTTGTACACTTTAGTGTATGAAAATCCCCTCACCGTAATCAGTTAATTTATAAAGAGGAAAAAAATGTTGAAGTGATTAAATATATTTTTCTCTGAGGTGTCCAGAGGCTTAAAGCATCAACTTACAATTAAAATAATTTAACTCTCTTTAAATGGATTTTTATATTTTCCATTTCTAACACACTGAATCCGTGGGAGAGGATATGAAGAAGAGAGATTGAGAAAAAAAAAAAAAAGCCTAGCAAAAAACATGTGGCAAAGAGCCAAGTTCATTAGGAGGTGAAAGAAAACCAATCTATGCACCAAAGACATCAGTGTTTCTTTTTAACTGAAGAAAGATAGTGAGAAGGCACAGATATCCTCCAAGAGTAAACGCATGAAAAATTTAAAGGGTTGTACTATATTCATTATATAGGAGACATAACCTATTGATTTTTCTGAACAAACACGTGATTTGAAAGTGCTCAACATCCACAAATGGCTTTGTGTCTCTAAGAGATAAGGATGTCCTTCTTTTACATTCAGGTAATTAATTGCAATCTTTACCTTAGATTAACTGCTTTCAACCAGCTAGATCAGCATGTAGGCTCTCTCCCAAAATATGCTCACTAGTTTTCACATTGCCACCTGTTGTTACTTTTGTTGAAACCATTTGCTTGCTTAGGGTAACAACATTTAAATAAACTGTCATTTCTGGAAGGGCTTATTCCTATCTGACTTTGGGATAACATTACTTTTTAGCACGAATAACTCCTTTCTATCATGTTTTTCCTTGTGGTACATTTCTAGATGGTATAGGTAGTTCTTGGATTAATGACCACCTTAAATTAGTAACTTGCTCCTGCAACACTGGATCAAATACTTTATTAAAAGGCACATGAAAGTGACTTTGTTCAGAAATGCTGATGTAAAGAAAGCAGATTAATGGCAAAAGAATCATTGAGGTACTATGAAGCACTCAGAGTGCCCTCAAAAATACATTGTTTTAAAAATATACTTTACAAGAAAAAAAAGTGTACACTCCTGAGTTTCTCCAAGAATATGCCCCTGACCTCTGAAATTTCCAACAACAAGATTTGTGTTAGTAACTAGGTAGACATTTCTTCTGAAATGTTTGCACTCTTACAAGCTTGCCCTGCTCTGTTCCTGTGGAACAAAAATATTTATGGCTCAAAGCAACCAACTGAAACAATATACCACTGACGGAAATGAGACAAAGGAGAGAATCTACGGCAAATTTTAGCTCATATGCTGCCAGGGCAGCTTGTTTCCTATTCTTGATGCAATGAAAATGATCAAGTAATTATCACACATCTACTTTCCTATCAACCCTTAACTGCTGAACGTGATATTTGTTATCTCAGTGACTGCTAACTTTCCAGCCACCACTCCAACAAAGAAATACAACTTTTCCATTACCATGAGCACACCAAAAGACCACCAGTCGGCGCTCTGAGTGTGTCCTCTGCGGTTGACCACCTCTGGGGCCATATACTCTATTGTTCCACAGAACGAATACGCCCTCTTGTCATGGTCGATGGCTTCTTTACTCAGACCGAAATCTAAATTAATTGAAATAAAAATACTTGTCAAATTTCTAAAAGGTATCATTAACACCTATGCACTTAAACTGTCCAAATAAAAAATGGTTGGAGAATACATGAAACAGACAATGGAGCACCCATCCATCTGTGGGCACATTCTGTGTGTAGGAAAGCCACAGGTACACACACAGTGAAGCTCTACCTACATGACATACCTGGGTGACATTTGTTAATATGTCTTGAAAGCACATGTACTTTTTTTTTTTTTTTTTTTTTTAACCTATCACTGAGGTTCAAAGCAGAAGAGAATGTGCAAGTCAGCAGATTCAGTTCAAGAAATAGTTCAAGTTCGGCAAAGAAAATGCTGGTAAAGATTCTTAGTTTACTGTAGCATTAATAGTAATAATCCCAGATAGGAAATGGTGATAACACATCTCACACAAAGGGATGGCTTTCCAAGATGTCCTCTACACAGCTATAAATTCAGATAATTTAATCTGGAATAAGAAGTCATATGGGAACATCCATCCATCCATGTTGGCAGGCAGTCAAGAATGTAAGCTCTATCAGTCAGGAGAGTGATTTTACCAAAAAAACCTATGTTTTCCATGTGCTGCGAAGACTGAGAGCATGACAAATTGCCATAAAAAAGAACAAGCTCTTCTGCTTGTTAAGTTTTCTTCCTTCCTTTCTTTCTTTCTTCCTTTTCAAACAATGATAAAATTGCATGCAACATACTGCAAATTAAATCAGCTTGTAGGCATTAAGTTTCCTGCTCCTCACATACCTGTTATCTTAATGTGGCCCTCTTCATCAAGAAGAATGCTGTAAAACAAAAAGCAAAGATACTTTCACTACGTAGTCACAGATTGCAGTTAATAAAAATGTTTAAGACAGGTAATGAGATGTATACGATTCAAATACATGTGTAAACAAATCCTCACTGTATTATATGCTTCCATAAAGAAAAATGATCCCCCAAAGCCTAACTGATCTCATGCCTGAAGCAATCACTGCCTGAGGCAGTTGAACAGGGAGCCTCCTCTTTAGTCCATAGCACGCTCAGGATGAAGATGTGAGCTGAGCTCAGAAAGAACATGGTGTTCAAAGCAAACACCAACAGAGTATTTGCTTCCAGCAGGGGACAGAGCTATAGGTTTTCTGCTGTTCTTATAATAATAAAGGCAAGTACAAAAATAATGAGGGCTTGGACTCACTGGGTCTAAAATTAACTCCAAAGGTAGATACATAAATGCTAAAGTAATAAAAGTGATTTTAGAGCATAATGAATAGTCACAGTCTAGCTGCATGGATCTCAGCTCCTGCTAATTTATTCTGTCAGGAAGCATAAATGAAATTTCAGCCTGGAAGCCAAATTCAAGTGCTCTCACGTTTGCCACCTGCCAACATTTCTTATTCTCACAAAGGCACTCCAACATTTATATAAGAAAAATGACTGTTGTTCACCAAAAAAACATTGCCTTTTTTAAATTTTTTTTTTTTTTTTTTTTTTTACAGAAAGAAGAAGGATCAGTGAAACTAAGAAATAATAAGATTTTGTTAAATTTAGTCCCTATTAGTGCTGAAACAGTAATGAGGATGGTTTTTCATCAGTCCTAGTTAGATTTAGTGCATTTGTGCTTTCAAACTGGTCTAGCAAGATGTCAGCTATTTTTATACTTTCATTCTCTTATAGAGTCACTTTGGTCCATTTATTCAGGAAGAAATTAAGACAGAAATGAAGCTAACACATTGGGAAAGGTTGTGTGTAACTCTTGTTAAAAGTTTCCTCTGCGCTGAAACATAATTGAAAAGAGGTGATCTTCTGCCATTCATTTGTGTGTTTGGAACAGGCTGTTATTGTGTAACTCATCAAATAAAGGCCAGCAGCTGAGTCACTACTATATGTTCAATAATTAAACCTTTTCTTCTCAATAAAAGCTTCTTTTCTTAGATTTTTTCTCTGCAGATTTTTTTAAGAGGCATAAAATTTAAGTACCAGAACATAGCAGGCTTGCTTACATGTATTTTTGTGACCAAATTAAACACCTGCCAGCTTGAAATTGAGAGAGAATGCCTGAACCTCACAGACCCAGCCCTGCAATAGTGGTTGAGGAAGCACAGCTCACAGAAATCACCCCAGATTTTGTCCCACGCCCATTGAATCCCTGTGAGTAAGAGTGCAAATCAAGGGGTATGGAATTTTCCCCAGAAACATCAATTTTATATTTCATCGACTTCCTATGGAAAATTCATGCTGCTTTTCTATGCAGCAATATATGGTTTTCATATCTTTCACCTCCATTAGAGGTATGAAGAAAGGCAATAGCCATGCAGCTATCAGACACTTGGGCTGAGTGAGCCAGAAGTATACAATAGACTTTCTCACACTAAATATTTGTATGAGCAGCTAAATGAACGGATCCTGCCTTGCTAGGGGCATATATCCTTTATCTTTGAATACTCTATAGTTTCCTTCTGTCCCATGTTCCCTAAATCTGCCCTTACACAGAACTCTTGGCTGCCTTCAGCTTCCCTTCGCCCCTGGCTATATGCGTGGGACAGCTGGGGGTTTCCACATTTGCCATCTGCCAATGCATACAATGCTATGGTTATGAACTGAAAAATTACTTTTGATGTAAAAAAGAAAGTAGTATGCTAACTGGGAGAAAAATATAATTGCTGCAGTGAAACAGCTTTGAATGACATTAAGAAGCAAAGTGTTCACACTACAGCAACTGACAAATATTTTTTCTTTGACTGTAGAAGCAAATTTACTCTCTGATCACCCTTTCTGTCTTCTTTTATCTCTATCATTCTACTGCTGCTTTTTATCCCACAGTGTCAAATAGAAATTCTATTGTGACAATTAAATTATGTTAGCTATAGTTTGCAGGATCAGCTAAACTGAAATAAGCTACTGCTATTTAGGAGAAGGAAAAAAGAACTAGAAGTTGTTAATGTGATCTGGCCTTGAGCAAAATCTTTCTACTCAATCCATGTTTTGAAATTACAATAAGAAAAACAAGAGGAGAATATCAAACTAAGCTATAATTCCATTGAGTGATAATCTTTCATTACCAGATTTTTCCATTTTAGATGCTCAGTTTAAGATTTATGTGTTTACAGGATGCTGCCATTGTCAATTTATTTCTAAACAACACTTCAAAAAACAAACAAACAAAAAAAAAACACAACACCACTTTAGCCTCAGTATGGTCCAACAAAAAATTAAACATTTTTAGCTAATCTCAGTTTAAATGTATGCCTTGAGTAATAAAATCTGAAAATCTCCATGTCAGAGGCTGGGAAGCTAGCCTAGGAGCAGGGGAATTACGTTCTCCCGGCTACAGGAGAAGCTCATGGTAGAGTTAGGACTGTAACTAACTCAGCTGTTAGTTGTTCAGTGTGTTTTTTCTGCACAGAGATAAAAAGCCTACAATATTAGTTCTTGATATTGTTTCATATTCTATTTTAGAACCAAGGCCATAGTAGCTCTTTCTCCTTTCTCTTTTTTTTTTTTTTTTTGGTAGAGTCAAGTCTTCAAGGCTTCATATTGAACTCCAGTATAACATAATCAATGGTTCTGCCAAAGCCATTAAGATCATTTGTTTTGTTTTTAATGATTTAACTTCTTTTTCCAAGTCAGCTCAGTTTCACAGGAAATTCAACCCACATTTCATGTTTTTTAGAAATTGTAGCCAAAATCTCAGGTTGGAAAGAAAATCTGAAATTTCACAAAGAATATTAAGTTTGACTGTAGGCTTTGGTCTGAAAGCACTGAATAGAAAGAAATATACAAATATCTCCCAGAGATGAAGATTTTCCTCAACTTTTTAACATTTCAGTGTATGCATGACAGCATACTGTCTCAAGAAGCTGAACAGTCTTAGACTGAAGTCATCTGCGCTGTAGCTTCATCGACATCATGAAGCCCCAGAAAGGGACAGCTTGTTTCAGTGGATGCTGATAGCCATTTTATAACAGAGGTCTTGGCTCCTTATCAATTCTCAGATCTTTCCTCTCTACACAAGACAGCTATGCTCACGAATGAATTGCTGTGGTTTATAGTATGTTCCATTAAATGCGAGCTGTTATATGAGCAGCTATCTGTCCCTTTTATGGACACCTGTGAGCGACACAATGTAAGCCACCTTGTAAGCTGAAGCCTTTACAACAGAACTATATCAAGGTGTAACTGGGTACCTGGAGATAGAATAGGCAAAAATAAATAAAATGCCTGTGCATTCACAGAAGGTAGAGTTACTTCTAAGCCATTCACACTCTTAAACCACAGCATATATTTCATACACTACTTTAAAATAATTTCCCACTTTTCTGGTTCAGTACAGTCACATTTAATAGCTTGATGCTGCAGTTCTTAAGCAGAAACAGGCCTCACTGTGTAAATGAGGTCTCACCCATTTCATCAGCTTCAACATGACCAAACAGCACCTTGTTCCACCAGGGACTTCACTGAAATCACCAAGAGAACTCAAGGAGAAGAAAGCGGCATAAGCAATTTAAAAGCATCATTATCTCCTTGTTCTGCACAAGATTTCTACCAGCAAAATCAATCGTTTGCCTTTTTAAAAATAAGTACAGCTCACTTCATGACAACTCCCAGAGTACGTATTCTGGCTGCACTTAAACTTAATTCATAGCTTTGAATTGTTAATACGAATTTTTGTTCAGGGAGTCCTAAAAAAAAAAACAAAACAACTGAACTGGACATTTTAATGTACTGAGGGTTCTTTCAAGTGGTCTGAACAGTGCTATTTTATAACAAATCTTCTTTGACATAAACAACTCCAATGAGCTTCAATTTAGGATACTTGCAGAGCTGACAAAAGCAATCTCAAATTTATTAGCAGTTACTTTTGGGAACTTCTGGGAGGATGGCAAGAGCACTAAGCAACGAAAGGATGAATGTAGTGCTTATCTTTTAGCAAAGGAGGAGAAGGACAACATATTTACAAAGTAATTTATCCCAATTGCTTTGATTTGCAGTCTGATCTGGGTGAGTAAATCTTTTAGAACAGACTAATAACTTCTCGTGAAGATGTGGTGCAATTCTGGAAGTTCTACTTCAGATGAGATATGGATCAAGAGAAGTCAAAGTGGAGGAATGAAAATGACTGAATGCCTAGAAAGACTGGCTGCTAAGAATGTTTTCAGTAACTGGGCTGTTTAGGCTACAGAAGTGCAGACTGAGGGTATGAGGACATGCTCAATCCCCCCCAAGGCTGCTGCTGAGAGCTGAGTGTGCTGCCTGGGGAGTCTGGAAGGTCAGGCCAAGGAGCATGGCCTATAGCTGCACCAAAGAAATGTCAAATTAGCTGCTGAGGGCATCTTAGGTTCTAGATATCAGCCATACCAATGATAGAACAATGCTGAGAGCCCTGTTAGGGAGGCCGTGGATTCTTCACCAGCTTTTTTAAGATGCTGGTTCAGATGCAACACATCTGCAGCGACCTTAATACATTTGACCCTGGCAAGGGCGAAGATGAAATCATCCTGTGATAGTTCTCATTTTCTAGTACCATCTCATCTAGAAAGCTATCCTTTTCTAGCTGTTACTTAAAAATATGGAATTTTCTCCCCTTCAGAATGAATCTTTTTTTCTGCTACCTGTTTTTCTTTTCCAAACTTTAAGTTTGGAACAGCCACAGGCTGACATGCTTTGCTGTTTGAGACATGACCATACGTAGATTTGGTATTTATAAAGCCATTTAAAAAGTTTTGTTTTTTTCTTTTTACTTAAACAGATGCCATGATTTATTCCCAGGTATAAGCATCAGTTACACCAGTCTGGGTTATTCCTACTCAATAATGGCAATAATAATGTAACTCAATACTAAGGCAGTATCTATTTAACTGTACATCAAGGACCATACTAAAATGTCAGGTTGTAAAAATACATATAAAAGTACATATAAAAAGCTAGGAAATAACAGAATGAGGGCTGTCACCTTAGTTTGACCTCAATCTATAAAGGTCTTTAGTTATATGGCGAGTCTCCCTGTTTTCTTCCAGAGAACTCCTACCACAAGTGGCAGAACAGACAGACAATACCCAGGGATTTTAGCAAAGCTGTAAAGTGAAGGAGATGGCTGACTGGTCTTAGGACAGATAAAAATGCAGAGAACTGGTTCCCAGGTTGGCATTTTCTGTGTGGCAGTGGCAAATCACTCAGATCTCCCTTTATATGTGAGCACTAATTTCCTGATTCACTGATCCCTGAGAAGAGACGCTATATTTTGGTCTGCAAAAATATTAAGTACTGTCACTTGCAACTGAATTCAGACAGAGATGTGCATTAAAATACAAAGTGACACATAATGCTGAGAACCCTGAAAAATCACGTTGTGCATATTTCACATACAGTGAATAGTTTTCACACACATTTAAATTTTTCCTTGGTTTCTAACTTCTTTTAAAGCAAAAAAAAAAATAAAAAGAAGTCTGGCACATGACTATAAATGTAGCAGCACTGTGACTTATATTTGAATGTACAGGCTCATATTTGGATAACTGCTAATAGCTGCTTCATATATCATATGCTAGTATAAAAAGGAATATATCTAACATCAGAAAGAAAAGTAGATGGTTCATATTAACACTCACTAAAAACAAAGTTTAAAAAAGCTCTAACTCTAGTTAGAGATTCTAAAGTTCTTAGAATCATTTGAGTTGCAAGAGACCCTTAAAGGTCACCTCCTCCAAATTCCCTGAAATGAACAGGGAGTTATTCTGTAATATACATACCTGTTGAAGCTGAATTAATAAAGTAACAAACCTGAGCCCAAAGAATTGCTGGCAGATGATGCAACAGCATGTGGTGGCAGCAGCTGTGGCATGAGATGCTACCCACCTGCATCTCATATCACAAAACCAACTGGTACCTTTATTCCTCTGCTGTTTAATTCAGAGTATAACAGGTGGAAATTTTGACCACCTGAAAGGGTTTCCAGCTCAAAGGATTGAGAGCTTTTCTTAGGTTAATCAATGTGAATTCATATTGTACTACTACTATCGCTATCGTACACTATCATACAAAGTTTATATCACATACTACTATGCTGAAGATAACTAGCCTCTTCTCCTTCAGCTTTTCACCTACAAAATCCAACTTCTGTTATTACTCTTGATTTCTTATTTTTTCTGTGACCATGATGGAAAGAATTGCATATTTTTTAAATTTTTAAATTCCACAAAAGGAAAAGGTTTGTTTTGCTGTTATAATTTGGAAGTATAAACAGCCAAGCAGACTGCTCTCAGTGGTTATCATTTTAAAATGTTTGTGGCCATTGCATTGAACAGGCTGAAAGTTTGACATGCTGCAGCCTGCTTTATTGGAGCTGGCACAGGAGAAGCAGGCAAAGCACCAGCCAAGTGGAACAGAATAAAGGCAATATCACATGACTTCCAGCCATAGCTCTGTGGGTGTCATTTAGTCTATTGACGTACTGCAAAGGAAAAAGAGAAAGGAAAAATCTACAGAGCACCACATTAACAACAGCAAATAGCTGCAAATACCAGCTAGAATCATTCTGGGACAACCGTTTTAGTTGTTAATAAAAATGTTTTTTAAAAACTGGTTATCATCTCTCATGAGGCACCACACACATCAGTTTTCAGAGTCTCATTTATGTTAAGCAGTGAATACAGTAAAACTGAATGGTGCTACCACACATTTTGAATGATCTAGAAGTGGATTTGCTTTGGACAGTCTCTATCTCATGAAGGGGAAGGCCACATTAAATAATGCAAATCCAGAACAGTGATACTGAAGGGAACAGAATATGTCTTAACCCTGCTTTCAGCTCACTCGTTAAACTGAGGCTACGTCATACTGGACCACAGTCAAAGTATTTAGCCTCATCTAAAACAAGATAATAGAAAGACTCAGAGACTGGAGCTGTCAGGTCTGGTGCTGAATTTATGCCTTAGCCTTGTGGTAGAACCAAAAATAAACACAGGTAAAGATTGCAGTGCTTCTGTTCCAGACATTGCAGGATCTCCCAGTTATTACCAGCTTGGCTGCTTCTATAATTATTACAGCACCACTGCCTCAGCTGTTGCTCCACCGATTCACCACTTCCCATGCTTCACTGGTGAAAATATATGATCCTTCCCTACCTTATCAGCTACACAGAGGGGACAAAATCTACTCCTGATGGTTAAGCTCTCATGCATAGTCTTTCACGCAGGAAGGAAGGCAGAGTCTGGTACTTTTTGATTTACTAGCAAGATGAGGAGCAGAAACAACCTAAAAGCTCATGTATTTATGTTTTAGCTCAGTCTTTCTCATTAACTTACTTTTCTGGTTTTAGATCCCTGTAAATAATTCCAAGCCCATGGAGGTGGTCTAAAGCCAAGGCCAGCTCAGCTAAGTAGAACTTGACATCCTCTTCTGTAAACATCACCTAGAGAGAAGGAAAAGAAGAACATGTCTATTTACTAGACAGTGGTGGGCTGGCTTGCATTAAGCAGACAGAGGGAAGGAATTGCCTAACTCAGGAATGCTGGAAGGCCCATCATATCAGGTTCAATTTTCCATAATTTGTCTGAGCTCACATTAACAATTCTTACCAGATTCTCCTTATAAAACAAAACTTGATCTGCTGAGTACTCCTGTTCCTTCAAACACGCTGCTCTCATTCATCTGTTTGATCTGTTTAGATGACATCATGTCACAATAATATAAATAAGGTTCTAACTCCTTACCCTTTGGAAGTCAGCGGCAAAATTCAACATTCAGCACTACAGCCTTTATTGTTTTCATACCTCTCAATTTGCTAAAATCTTGGCACTTGACTCCTGAATTCTCATAGAATAATACGAGGAACGCCTCTGAGGAAGTGTAACGCTTCTTGTTTTAGAAACTGAAACATATATTTTTCCCAAATATGAGCAGAATACACAGCATGAAAACACTCTGAGATAGATTTAAACGCCCATGGAACGCTCCAAGGAACCTCTAGGCGCCACCAGACTCTTACAGAGAAAGATTCCCCAGTTTTTTTGCAGGAGGGAAAGGGGCTCCCCTACCCCCAGCAGAACACTACTGAAGTAGTCGCCTGAAGCATAGAATTCTGATTATGGTTTTCCAGGTGGAAATATCTGATACAGTGTGCCAGAGGTTTTCACCATGGTACTACTCAAGCTTGTATGGTTTGGGATAGCATGGGAGAGAGCAAAAGAAAAAAACCTGGCATATCCTTATGCATGACAGCTAGAAGAAGTGTCCCCAGTGCAAAGGAGCATCTACAACAGTACCTACGCTTTGGCTTTAGAAGAAGAAACAGCTTCCCCCTAAGCCAGAGCCAGGGACAGATCCAGTGCAAATGATCAGGGAGCATGACCTCAGGCTGAACCTTAGCAATCCTGGTGCAGATGCCCTGAGCAATGATGTGTTGGCCAACACACAGGGCTGATGGCAGTTGTTGTCTTTCAGTAGCTACTACCAATACTGGAAAGCTTTGGATTAGGTGAGAAGAAACTTCTGCAAACAAAACAAATCACTTAGCTTAGATGCCAAGAAAATCCTTTTGTTCCTAGAATGGTTCAACTTTTACTGTATCCCAGATGAAATTTACTTCTAATTAAAGTTCAATATGCACAGCAATAATAATGTAGAATGAGAAGCTGGTGCACTGCATATGCAAATACAAATACTACATATGGCACAAGTAAAATGAGTCATCTCAACACAAATTTACAATTTTTTGCTTAGAGGTGTGGTGAAAGACCCATCCTTGGAGACACTCAAGGCCAGGCTGGACCAGGCTCTGAGCAATCTGGTCTAGGTGCAGATGTCCCTGTTTTCATTGCAGGGGAGCAGGAGTAGATGGCCTTTAAAAGTCCTTTCCAACTCAAACGATGCTATGATTCTATGGTAAAGAGCTGCAAAGTATAGGTAGACAAGATGAGCTGCAAACACAGAAAAGAGATGTACTAGGACTGCCAAGCTAACAGATCTCATTATTGATAGCATAAAGCAGAGAATTCAGTGCACTGAATTGTGAAAGCTTTGGGAAAACCAAAAGTGTCAAATGAGTACAAAATCTGAGTCATGCTTCCACATTCCTTCACTGTGCAGAATGTGTCAAGAACCACTTTTTCTCTCTTCTCCCAGGAAATCAGAGAGATTCTTTAAAGACAATGCAGTGTAACAAATCTGTACTTCATAATGAGCAGCAGGAATATATTTTTATTTTCTTGAATCTTTTTCATTCTGTTTAAAATAACTGATTCCATATAGTAAATACATAAACAGGTGCTATTACTTGGCACTGCCATAAACCCACTGCTGATGCCTTCCTGCATTAGCAGACAAGTCTGGAAAGAGAACACTTGGGCTTACAGCCCATGGTGGACTCAGCAGTCTGCCTGTCAGCCCATTCCACAGCAGCATTTCACCAGCTGCCACTGCCAGCCAGACTGGGTTTGTGGGGTGGAAAATGCAGCTAGGGAACTTCTGCATCAAAGTTCTATTCTCATAGTCCATCCATAAACTCCCCAAAACAAAGAGAGACTCCCCTCCCCTTCATCTTATCTTCAAATATCCTGTGTCAAGTGGATACAGATGCCTCATCCCCACAGTCTGGACAGTGACCAAGAGCTGAGGACACTACACTGGTGACATCAAACCCTGGAATACAGATAACTCTTGGGACCCCAAAAGCTTCCTGGTTCCTCCCCGGAGGTGGCAGGGCTCCCTTACCAAAGCACTACTTCTGCCTGCAGGACTCACAGACAGCTGTCTCCAAGAAGCACTAGGAGAAACAGGCGAGCACTAGATGAATGTAGATATCTTGCAGCTACCTCTCTCTGCTGGCTTTAGTGAGACACAGGTTTGGTTTTCTAACTATCCTATTCTTCAGCAGCAGCATCTCTCCACAGGCAGGAGCAGAAGGCAGGGGACTGATCGAGGTCAGGGAGGTGAGGAAAGCAGGACAAGCAGGTGACAATCAAACTGCAAGCCTGAGGCAGGGCATGACCTCCAACCTACTGCCAGCAGCAACTGCAGCAGGTGGCACTGTCCTGCTGTTGACTGATGCCCTAATCCTCTGCACACCTTCTGCAGGGGTCAGACCATGACTGACAGCATCTCTTCCCGCTGGCAGCAGTTGTGCTTTTACAGCAGCTCTGTGCTCACATCCCAGGCAAAATGTATTGGAGATGGGCTGCTCAGATTGCCTCTCATCACAGCCAAGTTGTATTTGGTTAGCAATGAGCCTGAAACTATTTTGTTGTGATGATGGCTACTAGTTTTCTGTGGTAGTAATGCTTACTGCCTAACTGCTTAATTATCTGTGGCATTATTCAAATATAATTAATAAGAACCCACTTAGAGATGCAGGATGATGCAGCTCTACTACATATATAGCCTCTATCTATCTATCTTTCTATCTATCTGTCTCTTGCTTTTATTTATATATAGCCTGTATGTATATATATGGACTATTTTCAAAGCCCTTTATCATTCTCACCAGCTTCACTGGTTTCTGAAAATTGAGAATAGAATTTCTTTTCCAAAGTTAAAATCTTTCTACTTACCTCTTTGGAGAGTCTTGTGAAAAGGTCTCCTCCCCGCAGGAAATCTAGTATTAGATACAACTTCCCCTCTGTTTGAAATGCTGCATTAGAAAAAGACGGAGACATTGGAAATTTGAATCAAGAGAAAGTCTCCAAAGAATAAATATTGTTGACTGATAGTATATCATTCGTGATATTAGTTCTACTGTCATTTTTCACTTAGAGAACAGAAGAATTAACTTCTCTACAGCAATAAGTAATCTATCTTAGATGACAGGGAAAACAGCATCAGCTGAGAGACAATGATGTATTACTAAAATATTCCATTCAATTCTAAACACCTATGAATTCATATTGCTTTATATTGTACAAATACCAGAAGACATGGAGTGCTGTGCACAGTGAGGAGTTCCCTGAGCAAGGCAGAGCCTGCACTATTCACAGAGGGCTCTTTACAGCCCTCTGTAGTAGTAATGGGCCTGGGGAGCTCCTGAGGCTGAGGAGTGCAGCTCCAGGAAGACACTGAATTCACAGTCACTAATATGCTGATTATTAAAAATAGTTCCTCTGTTTTCTTAGATGATACCTGACAGCAGGTGAGGGGGTTTGCAGATGTAACTAACTCATCAGCAACTCCACTAGCACAATACATCACACTACATTTTATGTCAAATGTATTTTGATGGATAAATGGCTAAGAGCTACTTATACTAAAATTCTATGATTTTAGAGACTGTCATATATAGGCAGCCGGTACCTATCTGAAATTATAACACATCTGGTTACAATTCTCCAACAAATTTAAGAACAAACATGAATTATACTTTATCATGGTTACCATAATGAAGCTTGACTATGAAAGGATGATTTACTTCTGCCAAAATATCTCTCTCCATTTTCGACCGTACCCGATCTCGAACTATAAGGAAAGAACAAAATAAGAAAAGCAACACATTAAGAGGCATCATGGTCTGCTGGATACAGTACTGCAATGAGCTTCAGGTGAGCTGGGTCCTGCTTTCCCTCTCTTAAGGGTTTGTGGTATAACCATTGGCAAACCATGTCACACTCTGGTAGCCCCTTACTGTGCCTGTCTTGCATCTGCAAAGGGTGAGCTCTTCAGGAGGGCGCTGCCTCCTCCTCTGTAGAGAACAGTCTGAACCAAAAGCACTGCAGTGTTACAAACGAGGGGAAAGTGATCGTGTTTTGACAATATGAGAGTCAAAACTGTATAAAATCAATAGCTCTATCTCACTTAAGATTACACCAAATGAACCAGTCTCAGAGCCTGCCAGGCTAACCTTGTGCAAATTAACATTTTGTATTGTGCTGATGCTAACAGTCTTTATTAGATATCTCTAGAAAACATTCTCTGGAAATTATTACTATGAACTATCATAAGCCTCCAACAATACCCTTAAACAATCAGTAATAAAGAAAAAAACTGATTAAAAATAATAAAAAACGATTTTCACACATAGAGTAATAACTGTGGGAAAGCAGTGAGAAAAACAGTTGTGGCTGAGATGAGACTAAAAGAAAAAGGAGTTAGGGAGGTGAGCTGAGTTCCCAGTCATCAAAGTGAAGATTTTGGAGCAAGTACCTTTAACAATGTTCAGATGTTGAGGGGTATTCAAGCTCTCAGATTGCCAGCTCTTGATCTTAGACAGACATTTTTCAGTCAATCACTATTTTTCTAAATCTGCAATGGAAGTATTAAAATTTTCTTCTCCATTACACAATGCCAATATTTTTGCAGCCAAAAGCATCCATGAGGAATGCTATGTGACTATTTTAGGTGGTAAAGCCTGAGATCTTGGTGAGATGCTGTCATCGCCTGCATGTATTGTGGATCTGTTGAGAAGCCAAGCACTTCCAGCGCCTCAGTAATGAACATACTATAACAAAACCACATACCCTGCTGCTGCACATTAAGAACTGATGCACAGAAATAGGACAAAAAAATCTGATCCGAAAACCTTAAAAAGTAGTGGAGGAAAACTTGAATTTCTTGCTGTTTTGATGCTTTCCTTGTGTCAGTAGCAATGTATAATTTGCAACCTAAGTTACCTTGTAGATAAAAAGCAAAACAAAGAGATCTCAGAATCTTAACTCATTATCTCATGAATATAAATTACACTTCATACAATTAGAAAATGCTTAACATATGTGAAGCAAGAGCATTCCTCATGCCGTAGATCCAGATCCTTGTGATATGCAGAATGCTCCCAGGCAGGAATTCTTGGTGGACAGGTGGGTGAGTGGGATACTTCCTATTAGGTTTGGTTAGATATCCTCATAAAGTGCCTCTCTGTACTTCTATATGCTCACACAATGACATATCCTACAAAATCCACAGGATATTTTGAACATGAGTTGGGTGGTTTACCATGCACAGCTGGATAAAAGCATCAATCATGCTGCAAAGGCAAAGAACAGCTATTCTGTTCTGCAACACACACTGTCATTCATCTATCTGTTCTATCCAGCATTGACTGTAGCACTGAACAGCCACAGACTTAGGTTACTCAAGACTGGGAATGTACTAGCTGCAGAAAGAAGCAGTTATCCATCTGAGGGGCAGTCCAGCATCAGCAGCAAATTTGGAATTTTCTAGCAGACAGCAGTATGTCCTCCTACCACCAGTACTGCAAGCTCTGAACAACCGTGCCACTGGATGGTTTGCTGAACTCCTTTTCCTCCCATCCTGCTTGCTGCTGTGGTGGCCTCTGTTACAGGAGTTACAGGCTGTGGACATGCAGGGTTACAGTGTCAACCTCCTTCCCCATGTGCACAGCCTAGGATCATGGGGATATTAAAGCAAAGTCTCTGTCATTGCAAGAGACACCTAAATCTCTAGTCATGGCCTGATAGCCTCTGCTGAGCCTAGTCTGCTCCAAAGCTGCTGTAATCACTACCTTTGCAGTGTCAACCAAAAGAGACAGTTGGAACCTGTAATTGGGATTACAGCTTGGCACGTGTGTTGGTGATCTGCCCTCAGCATCTTCCAGCATCAAAAGCTGCTCAATTTAGATGCTCTGAGGGCAGAAGCCACACAGGCCCAGATATTTTAATTAATTATATACTCTAGGAAGGCAAATCCACAAGCTTCCTTTCCTTTCCTTTCCTTTCCTTTCCTTTCCTTTCCTTTCCTTTCCTTTCCTTTCCTTTCCTTTCCTTTCCTTTCCTTTCCTTTCCTTTCCCTTTCCCTTTCCCTTTCCCTTTCCCTTTCCCTTTCCCTTTCCCTTTCCCTTTCCCTTTCCCTTTCCCTTTCCCTTTCCCTTTCCCTTCCTTTCCTTTTTTTCTTGGTCTGCATTCTGTTCTTACTGATTGCCTCCATGTATCTGGGCAACATTTGATTTCAAACTCCAAAGTCACCTCTCTAGGATACTCACCTGCTCACAGCAGCTTGAACACCATAGCACACTGTCTTATGCAGCACATTTACTGTCATCACATTTAAAAATGTCCAACATTTCACATGATAGTTAATTATACATATATTAATATTTAATTAATAATAAGACATGATATTCAATAAACACGCAGCACAAGGCCCTCTTGCCTTTTCTTTTCTGGTTTATTATTAATTCTGCCATAACAGGAAAGAAGATATCTTTTCTCTCATTCCATATACAGCAAGGAATTCCTCTGTTGTTCATTCCACTTACACTGTTGGGACTGGGGCATGTGAATCTCAAATTCATCAGGAAAAGTTTTAAGAAGGGGTAGCACTTGAACATAACATTCCTACAACACAAGGCTTCAGCTCAGTCTGACTTCTCTGACTTCATCATTCAAGTACAGTGGGCAAAAAAATGCATCTTGGGAGACTTTTTCTAGGATTCAGTGGTCCCAGCCTGCCCTTCTGAGGAAGCATCCCTTCTAGTTCATATATCCTGGTAGTTGGGTAATTAGATTAATTCAGTGTGATCTGAATTAGTTCTGGCTGCTTATTTGGACTGCTTGATCTTACACAGGGAATCCAGCTGTAAGGGGAGAGAGGGACAGGGTCTGAATAGCTGCGTTGGTGTCAGGGATGACAAGGACTAAACTTTAGCAGTGCGCATTTTTATACAGTCATCAAGCAAACATATACATTTTTGCATGGTCTCATTTTGGGATCAGTTAATGTGTATCACAATGAAGTTCTCCTTTCATTTCCAAAATAACTGAATCTCTGGAAAGGACCCCCTGGCACAAGGCTGCTCTCAAGCTCAGAGCTTCTGCCCAGCCTTTGGTATTGATGGGGATTAGATAACCTTAGCTACCCCCCCTGCTTTCGACCACTTGAAAGGACTCAGAGCAGCACACAGAGGGTAGGTGCAGGTGGCTTTGGCAGATTTTGCCTGCACCAGATGTTTACTTTCACAAATACAATCCCATTGGAACTGGTGCTAAACTGCTAAACTCCTGTCCTTTCTACCCATGGGTTTTTTTGCTTCTCCTTAAATCATACATCAGATGGAAGCAGAGCACACAACCTGGAGCAATGAGCATAACGTCATAAAGATTGTTTGCATGCTTTTGGGCCAGCTAACCATCCCTGAACTAATCCCTCATGTCGTAAGGCAGAAAAGACCAGACTGGTGGGACCTGCAACAGGGGAGGAAGCACCTGCTACCTTGAAATAAAAACAATTCCCATTTCTAGGTATTAATGAGATATGAAAGAGAAATGGAGACAGCTGCATATGCATGCATATAAACTCAGCTTGTTCTGTATGTCTAGCTCTGAACATCAAAGAAGACAAATTTACCGTTTATTTTATCTAATGCTTAAAGAGGGGGTTTAATTTAACATATGAATTTTATTTCTGAGGCTATTTCATTTTCAACAATCATGAAGTAATGAAGGGAAAGGGGGAAAAAAGGAAAAATACATTCAGAGCACCTTCCAAGGGGAAAAAATATCCTTCTCAAAAATGGATTAGCAGTCTATTTATTAAAAAAGAATATAAAACCATAATCTTATTTCCTTCACTGAAGTTTTTACAATATCAACTATGGTTAAGATTTAAATTCAGAAAGATAAACTAATTTTCAGCCAATGAATTTCATGTTTCTCACTTAGAGACCAAGAGTCAGTGCATCTCTAGCAATAGGACTGTCAAGCAGTGCTGATCTAGGGACTTTACTTGATGTACGAGCAATGACATTGTATCTGTTCAGTAGGCTGTCAAGTTAAACCCAAGAAAGCTTTTAATTAGAGAAACCATGGCCTGCAAAAGCTGTTAAAGGGGAGTTATAACAGAGATACTAATGTATTTGGTATAACACTGATTAAAACGTATAGTTAATTCACCATAAGGGAAAAGTAACTTGCCATATTTCTAGTGACAAGGTACCTGAGTTGAAGTCACAGCTTCATGAAGTTAAAAATCACTCAGACATCAATTTCAGTGGAGACTGAATATTGCTTCTGGGATCTCTTCGGCTAAAGAATAACTTCTAAACATTTTTATTCAATTTTACTTTTCTCATTGCTGACCAAAATAACTCTTAGTTCTATTAAGATTTTCCTGAAGCTATCATCTAAATCTTACCTGGAATACAGCTGGTATTTCTACTTCAAGAGCAATATATTTTAGTATAAATTGCAGTGCAGTTTTTAATGGTTTTGCTTGTTTGTTTGTTTTGTTGTTGTTGTTGTTGTTCTTGCATACAGATTTATTGCTACAAGGCATGAGCCTCATACTAAGTCCCATAACCAACCCATGTACCATACGTATCTAAAGCTAAAGACAGTGCTACCATGCTTCAAGAGCACCAAAGTGATAACTTATTTTTCTTAAGAGAGTGGTTAGTGTGCAATTCCCTATATGACTCTAGTCCCTGTGTGAATACCCATGGCCTGCTGCCCTGAGCCACAGGAGCCAGGTCCCTCCCAAGGACCTGCTGGAGGTATTTTAGGGCTGCTCCTGGTATACTGGCTGCCTCTCTACAAGCTCCAGTCTCTTTCTCCTGTGTCACCAGGCTGATATTGACCTTTGAAAGCTTAAAGATTTTTGAACCTAGGAATGTGTTAGGTGTCCCAGTGACATGTCCTTATGGCCTTATATCCTTCCTGACAACTTCAGCTGTAGTGCTACTTAATCTCGTGACCCAGAAAACCATAGAGAGACTCTCACTGCATGTATGGCACCAGCAAGTGTCACTTCAGAAAGACACAAAAAGAATATACCTGAACAATGAAAAGGCTTCAAAGTTTGCTTGGATGCTTAGCAAAAACCTTCACTGATCATAAATAGTTTACCCACACCTACAAAATTATCTTTTGTTAGGAAATATCCTTGCTTTGGTGGAAGGGAAACACTAATTAACAAGCAAGAACAGAGGAAGATAAAAACTACATTAACTTAAAACATCATTAAAAAGTATTGTTAGCAGGAGAAATCAGTGTGTAAACATTGGGTCTAAATTTCATCCTTTATGTTCCCTAGAAGTCAGTGGAACAAAGGCAGAAATATAACTCAGACTTGGGAATATACAGTCCAACTTCAAATTTTTCACTTAGCACTGTAACATGCCAATAGCACAGAAAATCAAGTATATATATGAAATTACACACAGCATTCTTTTCAAATCCTATTTCTGTTATTTTCTTTTTCTTTTTTCAATCCTGGCTGCTGTAGGCAAAAATAGAGACCTAGATTCTAATTACAAATCCACAGTGTGAGTGTCTAGAAGACAAAGTGCTTGTGTGGTGACTACTGACACAAGATATGAAGAAATACAGATTTTCCAAAAAAGACATAATCAGGTTTCACTGATTCTATTTGGGAATATTATTTGCATTACTGCATTTCTGTTCCATGCAGTATTATACTAAAATCTTCTAAACAGCACCCTTTCATGTCCTACCTTCACACAGGATTATTGCAACACAGAATAAAACAGAAGACTGTGCTGTGGCCACCTGAATGCAGAAGTATACCAGTAAGGGCATGAAGAAATTCTACAAACATTTTCTGTGAGATGCGTATAAATTTATGAAATTTATTTTTCTGGAAGAAAGGTCCTCTGTGCCTCCAAAAACAAAACATCACAGAGATAAGGAAAGCTCCTTTACAACCAGAGCTTTACTACTCAGCCCTAGAGCTGCTGCAGCAAAGGCATAAAACAGAATTACAGGGCATGAAGCACATCTTTGTAGAAAAGCACTCTGAAAAATCAATATGGACACAGACTGTTTTTAGGAGACCAGAGTCTAGAGGAGGTCATTTTGTTCTCTCTTTTTTTTTTTTTTTCCCCTTTTATATAAAAGAACATATTTTGCTTTTAAGAGATCAAAGACTTTGCTTTTGTACTTTTTTTTTTTTAAATTAAAGATATTCCAAGCCCATCTGGATGCTTTCCTGTGCAACATACTGTAGGGACCCTGTGTTAGCAGGGGTTGGACTCAATGATCTCCAGAGGTCACTTCCAACCCCTGTGATTCTGTGACTCTGTAAAGTAGTTTGAATGCTTTAGTATTGAGACTAAGGACAGATGTATCTAAATTAATTTCAAACTTTAAACGTTCAGATTTGAATTATATTATTTATCACCAAAAGTTCACGATTCTCTCCAAATTTTTGGAAAAGTTCACAGAATTACAGAACTGTATGGGTTGGAAGGGACCTCTAGATATCGAGTCCAACTGCCCTGCCAAAACAGGCTCCCTACAGTAGGTGAATCGAGAAAGCCTCATTCCCTACAGCATGATGATCTACACAGTCTTGGTGCTTTTCTTCCAGCAGCAATCTGAGCTCCCTCCTGCACCTTTCCAAACACCCTGCCTGGGCTTTACCTACCACCTTGGGGCCCATTGCTACAAATGGGGCTCGGATCTCCTCCCTGCTGGGACGCAAAACAGAAGATCTCTCCTTGGCAAACACTTCCACACACATTGCAGGAGCTTTAGCATGTTTTAGCTTTATGGTTGAAATTAGCCAGTGAGCTCAACCCCATCATTAAAAGTGCACCAACAGACAGACCAGCAGAATAATCCTATAAATCTTGTATCTTTACATAGAGGTAAAATTTGAATTTTTATATATTTTGAAACAGAGCTGAACCAACTGGATATGCACAGATGTGAACACATTTCTCCTTCATCCAAGGTATGTAAGCAGCAGATGTGCAACAAAATCAAATAAGCCAAATCTTACAAGGACACAACACCAACAAAGTCAGAATTATACCCCTTGAAATCACATAAATCTGTTCTAACAAGCACTGAAAAAATGCACTGAATAAAGGACTTGATGAAGAGAAGAGAAAGCTGACAGTTGCTAGAATGGAACACCCTCAAAAAAGCCAGAACCTACATATCTGTCCATGACTTCTGGGAAGCTGAAAGCTTTCAAAACCTCTGCACAGCTGTACCTCAGTCATCATTTTCTGATGTAAGGCATCTGTTTTACTTAAACTTATTTACCTTAGTGGACAAGTTATCCTGTAAAATGATCCGTGAGACAACATATTTCTGTTCTGCTGTAATCTATCCGTATTTTGTATTATATTTCCTTAAGTTGAATTGATGTATAATTATTATTATAATTGCAAGCAATAGCAACAATTTCACTATTATCTTTTAGAGACAGGTAATAATAATCTATGCTCTATGAATAAGTATAACTTCCAAATGAGAAACCAATAAGAGCTGGCCTCAGAATTCAGAGACGCCAGTAAACACTGCTCATCAGAGGCTCTGGAAATGGTGATAATCCAAAGGGAGAAACTGGTGGCTCATAGTTTCATAGTTTCACAATAAAGAAAAGTTGATTAAAACAGTTGGGAGACAGTTGGTCTTTTTTCAACCTGTGTAAAATAGACATTTAAAACTTAGTACTAACTTAAAAGAATCCAACAAGGACCATTTGGTGGATCAGGAACTGGCTGGCTGGATGCAGCCAAAAGGTTGTGATCAATGGCTCTGTGTCAGAGTGGAGGCCAGACACAAGCGGTGTCTCTCAGGGGTCAGTCTTGGGACTGGTGCTCTTCAACATCTTCATCAGTGACATAGATAATAGCATTGAAGGCACCCTCAGCAAGTTTGTGGACGACACCAAGCTGAGCGGTGCAGTTGATACATTGGAAGGAAGGGAAGCCATCCAGAGGGACATGTACAGGCTGGAGAAGTGAGCCCATGAAAACCTAATGAGGTTCAATATGGCCAAGCACAGGGTGCTGCACCTGGGTTGGGGCAATCCCAGGTATTTATACAAACTGGGGGAAGATCTCCTTGAGAGTAGCCCTGCGGAGAAGGACTTGGGGATCCTGGTGGGTGAGAAGCTGGACATGAGCCAGCAGTGTGTGCTTGCAGCCCAGAAGGCCAACTGCGTTCTGGGCTGCATTAAAAAAAGGGGTGGCCAGCAGGGACGGGGAGGTGATTGTCCCCCTCTACTCAGCTCTTGTGAGGCCCCATCTGGAGTACTGCACCCAGGCCTGGGGCCCCAGTACAGGAAGGATGTGGAACTCTTGGAGAGGGTCCAGAGGAGGGCCACTAAGATGATCAGAGGGCTGGAGGACCTCTCCTATGAGGAAAGGTTGAGGGAACTGGACTTGTTTAGCTTGGAGAAGAGAAGGCTCTGGGGAATCCTCATTATGGCCTTCCAGTACTTGATAGGAGTGTATAAACGGGAGGGGGAACAACTATTTAGGAGAGTGGATAGTGATAGGACAAGAAGGAATGATTTTAAACTGAGACAAGGAAGATTTAGGTTAGGTATTAGGAGGAAGTTTTTAACACAGAGGGTGGTGACACATTGGAACAGGTTGCCCAAAGAGGTTGTGGATTCCCCATCCCTGGAGGCATTCAAGGCCAAGCTGGATGTGGCTCTGGGCAGCCTGGTCTGGTGGTTGGCAACCCTGCACATAGCAGGGGAGTTGAATCTAGATGATCATTGTGGTCCTTTTCAACCCAGGCCATTCTATGATTCTATGAAAAGCATATACAGCTCACAGTCCTACAGTCCCAAGAGGGATGAATGTTCTCCATCACAGTTCCCTAGCTTCACAGTTTCTTCTGCCAGGCTCTTGCTCTCTCGTAGCCATTGCCATGCTGCAGTGCTGATGCTGGACAGTTAGCATACAGCTAGAAAGAAGAGGCAGCACCAAGCTTCATGTTTCGTGTTCATGAAGCATTCCAGTATTAAATGAGTGTTTGCCTTCGGTTTGCTCTTGTGATGTTGCTAAGTCAACAAAGAAATTGTTTTTCTCATCTTCCTTGAGATGGAGATGATCCAGACTTCCAAGAGCTGCTGGTTCTGGCTGGGTAACAAGCTTCATCACTTGCCTTCTGAGCTTGAAGCAAATCAACAGCTGGTGCTCTTTGCTCCTACAGTACACCTAATTGTACATACAGGCAGGGCTGATTAAAATTTACAGACTACTTTACTCTGGAAGTGTGAAAATTGGCTGCACTTTGGCATTTTCCACAAATATTTTTTACAGCTTATCATCAAAGGCAAAACTAACGTTTTTCTGCTTGAAAATTATTGGGAATGACCACAGGCTCAAAGGTGAAAATGTAGAAATGTTCCCTCATATGATAATCCTTAGGAAAAAAAAGAAAAAATATTCCTTTTATTTAGTCTCTAAAGTCCTAAAAAGCCAGTAGCATTGAGAGGGAAGTTCGCTCCACTTCAGGACCTTTGAGAAAATAGAAAATCACTGACAGAGCTTCCAGCTCTGATTTTAAGCCCACTGAGTCCCATCTATTTTGTTTTAGGAGCTCCCAAATTTTCCTCAATGGCTCAGTATGAAATCTTCTGCTTGGACAAGCTGGGATGTTAATGGAAAAGAACAATAGTGTTTCATACACTATTAAGTGAGAATTCCTGGAAGGAGAAAAAATGTGGTGTTATCCCTCTGTGGAGAAAGCATGTACTGGGATACTGTAATTTGCCACCAGGTCAGTTTAGCTCATAGGCTAAACTAATTCTGGTAAATGCCTGCTGTAGAGCTGCTTGAAACTGGTAATTTTGCACATTTTTAAATATGTTTTTACTGTGGTTTTTGATCTGAATTGGAACAAAAAGCCTAAATTCAGCAAGTTTTGCCAAAATTGAATAGCAAAAATTTGGTTTTGGTTCATCAAAGTACTGTTTTGCTAAGGGTTTTTAATTTCAATTTTGACCTATTATTTCTTAAACACTAGTTTTGACATACAACCAGCTATAAAATCATTTTTAAAAAAGAAACATAGAGTCTGCCTGCACTGAAATGCTTACTGTCAATGATTTTTCAAATGCAATTTCGCCTAATGGTCTGTTCCTGTGGATAGACAATGTACCAGAAAATGAACTATATGTCTTTTATTTGTCAGTTGTAATGTACATTCAGAAGAAGACAGAATATTAAATCAGAAGAGTTAAAGGTGCTCTACAGAAAAAATAAGTTCACCAAACCCACCAGAAGTTTTTAAACAAAACTACCCAACTACACATCTTCTAAGTGTGGGGTAGTGACAAAAAATAATAAATAATGTTTTTGTGACTACCATAAACTGAGAGTCATTTGCTAGCTTAATTCTGCTAGGGCTAAGGCAAGGCTGTGGTTCGTTGGTGACACAAGTTTCTTGGGAAGAGCATGAGGCAAATGTTAACACTCCCCCTGAGCTAAGCAGCCACCTCACTCACAGACACACTAAGCTGCCTTTCCACTCTGAACACTTGCTCCATGAGGTTGTTTGCACACAGTAAACACAGAGCCAACCTTCCTTGAGCTAAGGAAATATTTTGGATGAGCATTTTGGGTTACTAAATTCTAAATATTTTGATTTGTGAAATAAGAAGCTAGTATGTCTAAGACATCACTGAGGGAGATGGGATAGTAGCTCATAATCTAAACACAAGGACTCTTGTTTCTTTTAAGAGATCTGAGGCCTTGTCAAAGCTTCTGTTTGTAAACCATGCAGGAGAAACCATGCAAACAGCCCACTGAGCTACCTGCACACAGCACAACAGGGAGTTTAGAATACAGACATTTCAGGAAAATTTCAGCGTTTAATGTCAGTGAACAGACAAACCAAACCTTCACTTTGCCCAGGCTCACACATGCTATGCAGACATGCTTTATGTAGCTCAGCTGATACATTTGCCTTGGAAATGAGCATCTGTGTGATGCCTGTCTGTCACTGTGAAAGCTCCCCAACCCAAGCAGCAAGTGGAGTGTGAAGTCAAGGCACGGTCAAATCCTAAATGAGAGCATAAGGAAAAGCCTGGTATCATGTTGTTAATGAGTTAGTGACTAAAGTGCTGCAACCAGGAAAACTTGTCCACACAAACAGTGAGGGTAAAAAGGCCAATGGAATCTTTTTTTTCCTATTAGGAGAGACGATGCACTGCTCAAACAACTGCAAAAGGTTTTTCAGCCTGGACTCCACTACCGTATAGGGAGCCCAGTGGAAGATATGATTAAGTTCAGAGAGTTTCTGGGTGAAATCATGGCCCTAAAACAGTCAGTAGTAAAACTGCCATTGACATTAATAGGATCTCACCATCTACATCTCCAGCCTTGTATACAGTTCTGAAAATATCTGCGACTGTTTGAACTAGAAGAGGAAATCTTCCGTTTTCCTATGTCACTGGGTAATTGCCAAGAGCTAAACATAAACCTTAACAAGCAATGTCTAAAAGGGGACAGGAGAAGAGCAGATAAATATTTAAAGGAAGTAAACACGATGGATAGAGAAGAATTATTTATCAAAATATAAGGAAAGAAAGGAATATAAATAGAAGGTGCATATAAGTATGGGATGTGCCAGGCAAACCCCAACAGAACGAACCACAGGAAGCAGAGAAAAGAGCTGTGATTGCAGCCTCGTCACACATTTTTTAAAACAGAATTGGGAATAAAATTCTAAATAATGATTTAGCAAGATACTAGCCTGCTCTGGTAGCAGCAGAAAGGGGCTGCATCTTGCACTGTGTGATGCTTTGCTGCAGGGACTCCATCTGAATAAAGATCCCTTTAAAAAAAAATCTAGCCCTCACTAATGTACACAATCATTTGGGTGAAATGTCTGACTGAAACAGAGCAATCATTTACATTAGGATTAATGCCTATAAAGTTATGTCATAATATTTCAACAAAGCAAAGGAAAAATAGAGAGCTAAAAAGCCACATGGGAATGGTTAGAGCCGAGCATCCCTCTTCTTTTGCAGCCTCAAGAAGAAAGCAGCTGGAGGAGGACAATGTTACTGCCTGCTTCCTCAAGGTGCAGAGAACACTATCTCATTCCCATCACAATTCTCAGTCATTGAATAATAACCTCTGGAGTCCAACTGAAGGCCAAGAAAATTATGAAGATACTGGAGTATCTCTCCAATGAGGACAGGTGAGAGATCTGGGACTGTTCTGCCTGGAGAAGGCTGGCTCAGGGAGGATCTCATAAATGTCTATAAATACCTGAAGGGAGGTTGCAAAGAGGACAGAGCCAGGCTCTTTCCAGTGGTGCCCAGTGCAAGGACAAAAGGCGAAGTGCACAAACTAGGACACAGGAGGTGTCAGGCAGTACTTCTGTGCTGTGTGGGTGATGTAGCACTGGTACAGATTGCTCAGTGAGGCTGTGGAGTCTTGGAGATCTTCTGAAGCTGTGTGGGCATAGATCCAGGCACCCTGCTCCCCTGCTAGGTGTCCCTGCTGCACAGCGATTGGAGCAGATACACCCAGATAGCCTTGCCAGCCTCAACCAGTCAGTTATTTCCTGATTCCAATGTCAAAGTGTGCTCCATCTGAGCATGAAGGCAGATCTGAGCTAATGGTGTTGATGCTGACAATTGCCCACTAACTAGGAACTATGTCACAGCATAAAAAAAGATGACCAGGACACAGTGCAATTATCCGAGTAATTCAGACTTTGCCTAAATTTACAAAAATAATCTTCCATCAATTTAACATCAGTTAAATTACTGTGACATGGAAACTTTTCAAGTGTGTAAAAGACAGACACAAGCAGATAGAAAATGCTATAGACAAAATAGAAAGGAGGTCACTGTCACTGATTGCTGGCCTCTCTTTGAACATCACAAAACCCTCCAAATTGGAGCAAATGCCACAGGCATGAGGAAACCATAACTGACATGTACAACCCACATGAAGAGTATAAAACCACAAACAATAATTTCGCTTCCGTTGAAACAAATCCCAGATGGTAGCCTCCTATACAGTGCCATATCCCTTCTACAGAGTCAACTGAGTGCTAGTATACCTCCAGCAGTAGGTGTGAACTGCATGCCTGGCCAGCTGCTCCATGAAGATTTGCACACAATCAAAGGAGGAGAACTATTGCCGGCCCAAATAACCCCTACTTCCTGTGGTCATTCTGATTTGAAATGCCATCAAATGCCATTGTTGACCTCTGTCAATCTGTCCTCATGTTTGAAAGCAGTAACATTTTCTTTTTTATCATGGGAACCAGTAAAAGCAGTGGGATGCAGCTCCCAGAGGATGGCTATGAGTTCGGTTTCCAGCCAGCCATAAAAGTACTGCAGTTGCAGGCAGCTGAAATTGGTTAAATGGCAATTACATTGGATGTTCCAACTGGTCCAACTTATTCAGTGAACTGAACAAACAACAAATGTTTTTCATAAAGATAATGGCTTTGTACCACAGCCAAAGACTTTCGGAGTCCATTAGTGATGTTAAAAATCCCAGGGATATTTAGCCATTGTATTTCCAATTTAGCTTTCCGCTACAGCTATAATTTTATGTAGAAGTACAGTTGATTCATAGCTCTGATTATTTCAAATAGACATTGCATTATACAGAAGAGACATTGCCTAGCAATTTCTTGTTTGGGATTCTTTAGCTATTACATTGCACAATGCCACAGATATCATTTAAGTGGAGAGGAGTGTTAATAACATCATCATTAGTATCTGACTATTACTTTTCATATGGACATCAAGCATAGTGAAGAGGAGGCTGTCACTATTAGGTTAACACTGCAAGTTTAGAGATTGAGAAGAGGAGCAGCAGTAATAGTTGGTTGGTGTTTGTGAATCAAGTTGGCAGCAAAGACACAAGCAGAACCAAAGTCTTGGAACTCTTGAACTGAGGTACCAGCTCCTACACCAAACACAGCCTGCCATGAAAGAACAGACTACGTGACACTAATTCAAAGAGATGAAGACTGAAAGCACCTAAGCCTGTAGTAGCCAAAAGAACAAATTTTCTATAGATTCACATAATTTACAGACTGGAGATAACCATGGGAGATAGTGCAGGATTAAAAATGGTTCTCAATAGTCCCTTCACATGCTGCCAAGTTGACTCAATAGGTCGCCAATAGTAGCTTCTCTTTTCAGCACTGGGTTTCTTAAAAATAGAAGCACAAGCAAGCAGGAAGCCTACAAGCCCCCTTAAAGGCAGTGCAAGATAAATGACAAGAAAACACAACATAAAAACAACAAATAAGCCTCAACATTAAGCCAAAATAAAAACTGAAAAGCAGATTTAAAGGTTCCTGATTGGTCAGGGAGAAAGGCAAAAGGAAAAGGGCAGCAGATAACGTAAAATGGTGAGCACTAGTACTACTAAACCCAGACTGGCCTAGGTACATCCTGTCCATCAATACTATGTTTAATTCTGAAGCTAAACACAGAAGAGAAGGAGAATGGAAGTTGACAGCTGTGGGCAACCATAAGAAACTGGAAACATCGTGCAACAGTGCAAGGAGCAGTCACATGATGAGTAAATCCAAGGACTGGCTTTTCCTAGGAACCTGCTCTGAATGGGATTCTCCAAATGAGCAAACTTCCAACATCTAAACAACATGACTGCAAAACCAGCAAGTCCCTGCAGCTGTCCTAGGGATCAGCTGGTGGTTGGTGCCACCTTGGAGAGCCTTTCACATAGGCAGCAGCACTCACCTCACCACAGATTCCTTCATTAAGCTAGAGTTTCACATCACTCTTGTAGATCTGCTTCAATTAAAGCAAGGTATGCTCTCCTTTCTGTGCTTGCCAGCTATTACAGATGAAATGTATGATGGCTGAGTAATCCTTTGTACTTCCCAGTACTTTTCTAGTAGAAGTGGGTTTTCTACAGATAAAGTGAAATTGCATTACATTAACTAAACAGGATACACATTTCACTCACGGACAACCATCAAGGTAACCTCTCAGTTCCTGAGGCCACAATAAAAGCAACCAATAGCAATCTGCTACTTGATAGTAGAAAATATCAGACGTGGCCTTTTCCGTACAGTGACAAATGATTTGGGATTAACTACAATTGCAAATAGCTGCCATTAGATATACAGCACAATGAATATGACAAAAGGAATGATCTAAGGGAAACCAAGTGGTAATGAAATCTCATTGATTAAGTCTGTTACAGGGACTTTGACAAACGAGTTTGAGTCTGAAACCTATTCACTGATGGCACCTATGGGAGCTGCAGTTTAAAGTAGCTCCAATGATACTTACTCACAGTGTCAAGAAAGGCAATACCAAATGAAATTTCAAAGAGTTACATGGTAAATTGACTGAAAATTACAAGGCGATTTTGAAAACCAGTCTTCACTATCAATAATGAAAAAAGTATGATGGACTACTGATTCCTGAGAAAAGGGTCATCACTCCTCTCCTGGCTAGAATAGCCTGCAAGAACTGCTGCTCTTTAAAACAGTCATCTTTTTCTATATTTCACTGACAAAAGAGTGTGACTCAACAAATGTTTAGAACAAACTTGCATAATTTGATCACAGGTGTAGAATATACCCTTTTCTATCAAAGAAACCAACAGAATTTTCAGTGATCTCTTTTTCTGATTTGAATCTCCTTTGTATGCTTCAGGCAATCTTCAAATGAATACCTGAATATGCAACACTTTCAGCTGCTGCTAAGAGGGCCTATGGAGATACTCAAATTAGAAGCCAAGGCTGTGAGAAAGTTAACTTAGCAAAAAAAGATGGAATAATTTAAGACAGCTCTGTGCTACATCTAGTAAAAAGCACAAACACATATGCCCTTGGAGTCTTCACTGCAAAATCTGAAACTTTACGTTGTTAAACCTACATCAACATTAGCATGTGGTGTAACTGCAATTTGTGGAAATTAGCAGTGGGTGTTTGGCCCTGTGGTCTCCCATACTACACAGCTGCATTGGGGGCTGGCATCATACCCTATTCCCCTGGCCTGTGTGCCCTGGGGGGGCACTGTGTGCTCCTAGTTCATTTCCTTAGGAGAGAACCCAGCTTGTATGCTCCTAGACTTCTGTGCCCGGAAAACCAAAGGACAGGGAATGAGAATAATTGAAAAGAATGCTTCAAAAGCATGGTATAATCAAAAACACCAATGCTGCCAGATTCTAGAACTCCTGTCACAGTTTCTTTTGCACCACTGAACTCGTGGAGAGGGTTGGGGTTTTCTTGTGAGTCCTGTGCTGCTGCCAGGGCTTTGGGGAAAACAAAATTGGGCTAACTTGGCCAGCAAGATACTAAGCTGCTGAAGTTGTGTTCCAAAAGAACATACAACTATGCAGTGGACTACATTTTCATTTTACTGTAATAGGAGAGTTGTACTTGAACAAAACTGGGGATAGGAAGGAACTGGACAGTATTGCTGCATTTATGTACAAAGTGTATGACAGGAGTGGAAGAGTGTGATCTTAAGTGAAAGGTATGGAAAATGATAGGGAAACTGATTATAATTTTCAGTAGTTGTTAGGTGAAGGCTTACTTATTCTGTCCTCTTTTGGACAGTAGGAATACTTCCTATCTTGCAACCTGAGTATCACTTTTAGCACTGGGACCTCTTACAGAACTTGACAGCCAAAATTTGCATGAAGGAAATTCTGGATTTCCTTTGGCTCTTAGAAAAAGCTTTATTAATAATAATATCTTTTTGTTTGTCTGTTTTTTTTTTAAAAAAAAGAAAACCAGTGACAGCCAAACTCTCCCTTGGAAAGCAGAACGCATTTTAAATATCCAGAGTTCATTGTCTGAACATCTTCATAGTGGGAAATTTTGCCCGATAACAGCATCTTCACCATGCACTTAGCACTGTGAAGAGGCTGTAATTTAATCAGGACTTTATACAAGGAGAATTCCACAAGGCTTGGATAGAAACAGATAATAAAATCTTTAAGTGATGCATGCTCAGTTTATTTTTATAGGGAAAAACATTCCCTTCTCATCCAAACACTGTACAGAATCACTATAGAATATTGAGTACTTAAGCCAGAAGCTACAGTCTCAATGAATGCACATTAATGTTCCTAGTAAACCCTATGAAGATAAACATCTGTCAACATCTAGTATATACAGGCCAAGATACCCTGTAATATTTGCTGACATTGTAAGGTTGGCCCTTAAACGCAGTTCTTTCTCCTTATAAGAACACATTATTCTTCACAGCCTCTTAGAAACAACGTAAATGTGCTCTCTGAAATGTACTGTACCCTTTCCTCATTCAGAAACTAAGGCCTAGATAAGGAAAATCTTAGAGTAAGAGTGAATCAGAGTCAAGAAGCTGTTTCTAGTAAGCAACACGCACTGTAATTGTTCCTGAGGATGCTGAGCATGTAGCCTTTCCTCAGACAATGAAGGAAGGGCACTTCTGCTTGGGTTTGTACTCATAGGAAACTGGATGTGTGGTTAGGACTTCCACAATGAAGTGTTTAGAAGAGGATAATAAGAGGTCAAGGAAGATATTAAAAAGTTATTAAAAAGAAGAACGCTTTAATATTATAAACCAAAATCTAAAGGTCAGAGCAAGAAAAGTAGCAGGGTCTCTCACCCCATCATAGGGATCAAATTTAATAGGACTAGACACATGAAAACTTGAGCACAAAAGTCTAAGTTTACTCAGGTGAAGGCTCTGTGAGTCCTGCTTCATGAGGTTAATCTGTCCTTAGATTTTTGTTTTGTTGCATTTTTTGATCCTTTCAAAGCAGAAGGAAAACATTATAGTTCAATAGTTCATTATAGTTCGATATTTGAACTATATTACCATAAATATTACAGGAAAATTCAATCACATAAACCAGAAAACTGAAAAAGCCACTTCAGCTGACATCCAAACAGGGAAGCCACTACCACAGTTTTCCCATGGTTTGGATGGAAATCACAGTCCAGCTGGTGACATCTCAGCTGTTAAATTTAGTGTACAATTATTATCAATTATCTTATATCCCTAAGAACACAGGGCAAGCTCTCTGTGAGTCAGCAGAGCTGCACTCAGAGCTTACTGCATCTATAAACATCGCTCGCAGTCAGCACAACTATAAACTCATAAGCCTACTGGCTTACTCTGAGGGGGATCATAAAGAGCAAAGCACTTCATAGTTTTTGACAAAACAAATTACCTTTTCTAAACCCTGTGAGCAGAAAAGGTAGAATATCTGAGTTCTCAGTGTCAAACAGCTTCCAGTGCTGAGATTCACACAGCCAACAAGATGGGCAGGTGCAGACTAATTCCTCGTAACCCAACACATAACTTTTGCTAGACCATACCTCTTCGCTGTAATATTTATGAAGTTCAGAAGCATTATATCAGTAAATCATGGTTTGATGCCACTTTCTGTAAGATTGCGTACCTTCTGGAGGGACGCATCTTCAATTTTCAGGCTCTGGAGGTAGCCCTTATATTCCAGCTCAGAAGCCTGTGAGGGATTTATGAACACTTCACACTTGTTTAGTGAGGCTTACATTGTAAACAATGTAAACAGTTCTTGTTCATGAAATCCTGAAGCACCTTCAATAAAGCTGATGGAGCCTTGATGATGAATGCAAGGCACACATACGCACAGAATAATCAGTCCCTGTTTTTTCCCTCTTTCCTCATTCTCCCAGTGCATTCAGAACAGACAGACAAGACGCCTGACTCAGCGAGGCACGGGCACAGACTGCTCAGAGAAGCTGTGGATGCTGCACTCCCGGTGGCTTTCAAGACCAGTTCAGATGGGGTCCTGGGCAGCCTGATCTGGTGTGTGGCAGCCCTGCTGATATCAGGGGGTTTGAAATCAGATGGTCTGTAAGGTTCCATCCAACCTAAGCCATTCTACAATTTTGTGATCATATCAATGTTATTATCTTGCACTTTTTTTTTTTTTTTTTAATCTAAAAATCTCATTTGCAAGAAGAAAAAAATGAAAACACAAAACCAACATATTAAGATAGAATTTAACAGTATTACCTAATTCACAAGGTCCTGCAAAAGGAAATGAGGTATGATGTCCTCATTTACAACCAACAGGAACAGTGGCTTTCTCTTTCAAACGTCCATGTTCCTATCAGTGTTTATTCAGACATACTTTACATTTAACATAAACTTTAATATGGTAAAGATTAAATTCATTTCCACAAATGTTTGCATCTACGGCATGTGCCTTTGCAAATCTTTACAATCTAAACTGGAATACTTTGGATTTTGGAATCATTCTGCTATTAGGCAGATTTCTTCAAACTTGGATCTACAAAAGGAATTGATCTACAAAGATTCTTGTATCAACCAACTTATCTGAGCTCCAATAACTTGGAGGGTGTGGCTGTTGGTTGCAGTACTCTTCTTACATTAGCCTTCACTGTTGATGAATTTGGGGTCATGTTATCTAGCAAGGGACTACTTTGGCAAGAAGCAGTAGATACACTGGGGTAAGCACCATTTTGTACTTCTGCTGCTTCTTAAACATCTTCATTTGGTCACTGCCAAAGTCCTACTCCTGGGCTGGGAAACACCTTGGCAGGACCCTCCATGGATGCTTTTCAAGGTACAGAGCTATTTTAACTCTTCACTCCTGAAGGCATTTAACTTCTTCAAATTATTATTTGTGTGTGTTTTAATTCATCATGCTCCTCTCTTTGTTTCTTTCTTTTTTTAATCCCCCTTTCTTCTCCTTTCTCCATTTCATGTTTCACAAATTTGCTTTGCAAAGGGAAAGAACTGCTAAGGTACTTGTGGCAATGTGACCCTGTTAATGTCACTAGTTCCTTGAGCTTTCATGTTTTCACTCCACATTATACTGTGCAGAACAGATTAGGAAGGAAAATCATCCAGAAATTTATCTCATAGCATGTCTTGGTCAGTAAATACTGAATGCAGTGCTAACAAGTACTTATGGCTTTGCTCCCATTACTTGACATGGTAATAAATAGTTCACACTGAAGTGACTCGCATCCTTTTGGAGTGTAGGTAGGCAGCAGCAATTCAGCGCTCTCACTTAAAAGATGAAATTAAGCTGTCAGAAATATTATCTCTGTGCCAGAAGTTACAAGGAAGCTCACTGACAGCAATCTTCATTTTTTCACCCTTCTCACTTGCCCTGTGTTAACAGGGTTTGCCTTCATTTTTGCACCTCGAGTTAAATAGTTGTTGAATTTAACTTATTTATATAAATTAGTATGGACAAATTAATTCCTACTAATGTGCTAGCTATCTTGAGATAACTGACAAACCTAGAGTTACCAGTCAGAGAGGCAAGTAGTCTGAATGGGAAAGAAATGCAACACAGAGCAACTTCAACTTTTGGACCTTGTCACCCATGCTTGTCACCACACTTGAGAAACTAATAAATATTATGCTGTAAAAGGCTGATGGAGGAGAAAAGAAGCAGCTTTGTGTTATAAAGAACTGTAGACACAGAAAGGATCTAGACGTGCCTAATTCCTGACTTGCCACTTTACTATCTCGAGTATTACTCAGGAAAGGTGCTGTGTCTGTCTGCCATGACCTACTGAAACATTTCCTGGCAATTAGCAGTAGCTTCATTCTTCTTTTGGTTTCCCATATCAATACACACTAAAGCAATCTGGATTCTTAAGTCATCAGAACTATTTAAAAATTAGCTCTTTTCACTCGAGGATAAACACGTAGGCACAATTCTGCATTGTGCAAACACTTACTGAGTAAGTAAAAGAGCTGCCCTGGAAAAATAAACCCAGAACAACATGTACTGGCTTTTGGGGGTTAAAAGCAGAGTACAGTACTAGGTCAGGGAAACAGGAGGAAGCATGGATGTTCCTAGTTCTTTGGAGGAACAAACAATAAGGGCTTCAGTTGAGATGAAACTTAATATATTTATTATTCAGTCCTACCTACCTCTCCCATTACTAGAAACTCCCTTGTGGTCATAGCAAGGTTGCAGCAGCCAGTGATCCCAGAAAAGGATCACCAGCTTTAATAATCAGTCATTTGGCCCAAGAGAATGGAGGCCACATGCTGACTGGTCACGAGTTAGGAAACAGTAAGGTGTTAAGAACCTCAGAATGACTCATCACACTCGAAAATAAGTTTCCGTGAATTTTTAGGCTTGTAGTGAGAAGCACCACCCGGAAGGCCTTCCTGCCAAGAGTCATGCTCTACTCCAGCAATGTCCTTATTTAAAAGTATTTGCTTTAGTGTACTTCAGCTACAGAGAGATACTGCCATTCCGATACAATTTAATGCACACCCAGCAAAGTTCTGGAAGTAACAGTAAGAAAATAAAGAAAGCAAGATGGTAGGAAGCACCATTGCTCTGTTTTCATGCTCTCGTACTGTGTAGGTAACATATTCTGTGTACTTTTTTTTCATAGAACATTTGCTATGGTGATAAACTCCTGTATACCATCAAACAGCAGTAATGCAAAAATGACAAGAAAAGCAGCTGTTGAAGTAACACAAAAATGCAGCCAGTGCCCAAAACCTTCCCAAAACCTTACCTTTCAGAGTTGCTTTCTTAAGTACCTTCATGGCATAAAGCTGACCCGCATCAGATCCTTTGATCTTCCTCACTAGAAATACCTGTAAAAAGAACAGTTTGTGTAAGGGGGTACGAAGCTTTTAGTTATGAACCTTGCAGCATTAGATAGATTATTATAGTAAGGACATCTTTCTTTGTTACAACTTTTGACAGTGTACAATTTTAATTGGAATAAAATAAATTGTAGATAAAATTTTGATTTTTTTGTTTTGTTTAACTCCATGAAACTATTATTTCTTATCTGACTCTGGGTTAGTCTGAACACTAGGGCAACAGAAAAGGAATCAGTAATTTAGTTAGGTCTTTATAATTTGTTCAGTATTTTAATATTTGAAAATAAATCAATATTTTAGTTGATTCTCAGGACACACTGTTTGCAGAGGTCAGAAACGTGACAGCGGCGGCTCAACTGTTATTTCAGCACCTTTACTACTGGACAGAAGCTGGAAGTAATGCCAAATACAAAAAAGCATCACAAAGTCCACATACGTAACATATACATATAAATACATGAATTGAAGTCTAAATGAAATTATTTTACTCTAGAATGTCTACTTAGATTGCAAAAATCTGTGGCAACTATTTTAATCCATCATTTACTCATGAGCCACGCAGCCTTGCAAATTGTCTCCATCCAAAACATGAAAAGCCAAAAAAAGAAATGAGGAAGTCTGTTTCTAGCACGTTATTTGCAAGTTGAAAGACACTTCCTTCTTAAAAAAAAAAAAAAGAAAGAAAGAAAGAAAAAAAAAAAAAAGAAAGAAAAGAAAAAAACCTGTAAAAAAATTTACAATTTTCTCAAGCACTCTCTGAGAAAAGGTTTGTGGGAGGAGATAACTTTTAACAGCCATCCGGAGAAGCTGAAGGAAAAAAGAGTAAATTCTTTCTCTGAACACCTTAACAGGGCTCTTACATCTGCACAACATCACAGCTACAACACTTCTGCTATACGATCTGATACATTTTTGGTGAGGCTTTCATTCTCAAGATGTTTCCTGTGCATGTGAGAAATGTACAGCTCTACAGCTAAGTTGCCCTAACTTGCTGAAATTGGGCAGATGTTGCTGATTCCTGCCTCCTGTTTCCCAGTTTGAAGAACGTGCAAGTACCTCTGGTACTCACAACTGCAGAAACAAATATGAAATCTGGATGCAACAGGAACACATAAGAATTTCTGAAGTGCTTTCATTAACGTTCATAATAAATTAAGCTCAGCTGCTCCAATATTAACAGGAAGTCAATTCATTTAGAAGTTCAGATAGAAAGAGAAATGTTAGGATATTTTTCCATCCAGTCCAACTCAAAGGTTTAATTTTTTAATTGCCAAAACACTAGATTTTTAGCATTACTGTTATTGTGCAAAAATGGTTATAGATTTTTTTTTAAGAGTAAAAAAGGAAAAAGAAAGAAAATGCTGAACCTCAAAACCTTAATATTATGATTTAAAGACTTACTGCACATACAACAACACAGTATGCTGCATCTGCAAAAATACTAGGCTACAGTTCTAGAAATAACCCCTATCCTCCATGTTATCCTGCAAAACTAGTATCCTAGTTGCTGTAATGAATAATCAATTTACATTTCTAGTCACTATTCAGCTGTTCTATGGGATAGGGCATTTGGTCTGCATTTCCTCCAAAACAGGTGACTCAAGAACACTGTGTGCTGTTTCAGAGGATACTGAAGTTACCAAACTAAAAAGGAAAAAGAGCAAATTAAAATGCATTGCCTTGCAAAATGGTGTTTGCCTCCCAGCTATTCTTAAAGGTATAGTCTTGCTAGTTCTTGAAACTATGAAGTGGTCCTGAAATACTTACTGGACTCTTTATATTAGCTTTAAAATAATAATTTACCAGAACAGTATGGGCATATTCCTGAGCAGAATTTCAATTTTCAAGTATGATTTGCACCTCTGGCTATGAGTAAGCAAATGTGTTGATAGAACTAGTAAAAGCCCCTTAGCTGGAGTACTGAGTACAACACCCAAATCCCACTCCAGAAACCCAAGCAAGTGCTGTGACTTTCAATAGTGTTGACTGTACTCCCTCTGAAACCAAAGGCATTTTCTTTAATTCTGCAGGAAATGATGTAGGTCCCAGGTGAACAACTTGAAAAAAAGCTTGGCATCCCCAGAGACTTATAGATTTGAGCTATCAGCTGAAATACTGAAGTGATGAAAATTTACAGACTGCATAAAAATCTCCAATCAGATTTCGCTCCTCTGTGCCTATGATGATTTTGTGAATTTACTGACCAATTTCACATAAGATACTAAAGTGCCTTACAATTACACAACTCCAGACAGGTCTAATATCCGCACTCATATGCTGATCCTGCAGCAAATCAAGCGGAATGTGTCACAAAAACCTGATCTCATTTTAGGAAGTGGTAGCAGAGGCTAGACATTTCAATCATACAGTGCCTGAAGCTAGAATGCTGAATTTGACAGTTAATAATGAAATACGTCAGTACAATCTCAGACATTCAAAACCCAAATATCATTACAGTGCTCTTAAGCAGTTCTCTAGATCAAAACTTGGTAGTGAATGCTAATTCTTTTGATGTCTGTCATCTCAGGGATCTTTTAACAACCTCACTTATCACTGTAATTCTGGAATATTCAGAAAGCTACTAAGTACATTCAAAATACTTTTTTTTTTTTTTTTTTTTCCCCTCATGAATGAAACTGAGGATTGTGGCTCACTGTCATGGTTCTCAGCTTTTCCTAGGACCTCAATAGATTTTAGGTATGAATCAGTTCTTCAAGTTAGCTGGAATGATCTACCACTGAAATACTTATAAAATAAACTAAAATTTAAAAAGCATTGAAAATGATGAGGACTTCCATGTTTGGTGTAAATTAGGCTCACCTTTCCACAGGTTTCAAAGGCTTATTTAGTTAAACCATGGAAAGAATCTCCTTTCTTTCTCTCCATTTTTCCTTCCTATTCTCATTTGCAATTGACAAATCCTTTTGAAAAAGAATTGCCTGTGGGATTGAAAAAAGCCTTGGACTTAAGATAAAAATGTTGTTTCTCAGTAGCTTGTGGTCATACATGTCAACAATTTTTTCAATACACATGCTTTATGTATACAGTATGCATACATATACACTTTCATAGGCACTTAGCAGTGAAACGTATAAGGAAATACAGCTTGGTTATAGGCATCAAAACTCAAAACAAAGACACTGCAATGAAAATTAAGCGCTTAGCACCTAGGTCTAAGAAAGCAGCTTTTCTTACAAAATTACTGTGAGATAACCAGCAGGGTGAAAGATGGGGGATTTTGAAATACGCTTGTGATCACACAATTTCAGCAGAAATTGGGAAGCAAACCTCTTTTAAGCTTTTCAGTGTTCCTACAACTAAGCAGCAGTAGTAGACTTATTTAAGTAGTGGATAGGTCAGAAAGAGGGAAAGAAGTATAACTTTAAAAACAGTACTGTTCACTATCTCTGCTTACTTCTGTTCCTTAGACTACGTCCAGAGCCAGAAACATTATTTTCTAAACTGTTCCGCATACAGGATTCCAGCATTAAAATGAAGGCAGAAGAGGCTTATCTGCCTTTATACTACAATATTATGGGCAATATTATCAGTGCAAATGAACTCAGAGAAAGAACACAACATTTTCAGTGCTGCTCTAAATGATTAGATGGCATTAAAAATTACCTTTCCATATGAACCTTGTCCTAATACTTTGAGCAGCTCAAATTGAGAAGGATCTGCTTTTTCAAAACCTTCCTTCACATGGTGACTGATGTCTATTTCTTTCACAATACCTTCTTCCTGAAAAGGAAACAACAAAAAACAACATTGCCAAATCAGAACCATTATCCTAAGGAAACATATTGTTAATTAAAATCTCATCTTCTGTAATGCTATAATCATGTATGAAATTTTGAAAATAGAAGCAAATGTTTGTTGAAATATACCACGTACATTTTACAGGCAGGACAGGGTAATGGGTTGGATATCAGGACATCCTCCTGTTTATCTGTCTCAAGATTATATCTAAATAAAGGTATAGGAAACTGAAACAGAGATATACCACAGAGCTCAGTGCTCATCACAGACCTTGCTTACATAGTGTCATGTTTCCACATCAGTACTACAGAGGCTCCAGAACGCTTCTTTCCACATACTTTCTCATTCTTGCTCAAAGCATCACTTTGAATTCATCTTAAAAAGTGAAGATCACTTCAATCTGAAGCAGCAATTCTTATAAGTAGACCACAAAGGAAAGGCATTGTTAAAAGTACATCTTCCAATTTACCTTGAAGAATGGAAAATTGCTACCAGAATCCTTCTAAACAGAAAACAAATTAAAGATTTAGATGTGAAAGTGAGGTGGTAGGAAGAAGAATGGCAAACACAAGAGACAGCTGTACAAGAACTTTTATCTCTTTAGCTGTAACAAGAGATATTTGATTTAGTTGTTTGTATATTTTTATTGTGGCATGATCCTCTAAAAAGAGAGCGACTGGGTTATGGGAGAACCAGAGGGATTACACAGAGTTTGCAGCAACCCAGAAAGTCATTGAGCTGAAGAGAAACCTGAAATAAATATCTTCTCTTCAAGGACACAGTGGTGAGGGAAGATATTATTTACACACATTCTTATTCTGAAGTGTTCTGTACACCTACATTTCAGGGTGCTTTCCTATTAAAAATATATGTTCTAATTTCTCAACAACTAAAACGTGGATTTTTAGTATAAAATTTATTTCATTTAGTTTCCCAGATTGAGGGGAATTGCCCATTCAGGAATAGATTTAAATATTTATGCATCTACTAAAAACCATTAGAATCTTTGAAACGTTACTTTTAGTTTGAATTTTGCTATAATTCTTGTTTTGTTTTTTTCTTTCCTCAAGAAGAGACATTGATATATAACATACGTGTGAAGTTTTTCTCTCTTCTTAAACTACATGCAGTAGAAACAGAAATAATAACCTAAAATGAAAATGCATTCACGAACATATTTGGCCAAAACATATTTATTTACTAAACAAAATAGATGTTAATTTGTTCACTCCATTCATCTCTTCTCCAAGAAAACTGCTGTCACTTTCTAGCAGCTATAACAACTCATCTAATGCATATCTAGCATTACCCTAACTGTACTACATGCTGCAGTTTCTTCCCTCTTCTTTCCTCCCTTCCTCTTTACATTCATGTGCTTTGGGACAGGGACTATATCCTCTTCTTGGTTTGGAAAGCTTCCTGTACTTTGTGCATGCTCCCAGAATCATGGAATACAATCATAATCTGACAGCAACTAGTTTTCCTGATCCTAATTTCTCTAGTTAAAGTGATCTGCATGAAAGGAAATGCTTGAAACCAACAACCAGTTTTCACAGAGAGATTTAAAACTTTTCTAACAGTACATAACTGCCAAGAGCCTCTTGTTTTTCTGGCTTTAATTACTGTGGAGAATAGAGTATCTTTCTGATTAAATTATATATATATATATACATCATTTCATTTTTCTTCTATATGAAAGAAACAATAGAAAACTAAAATAAATTTCAAAAACACTGTTTCTTATGGAACTACCTACATGGAGCAATCAAAGTCATCATCAAGTCCTGAAGTGGTGAGCTTTCATACCAAGTGACCTGCATTTTTACAGAAACTGCCTGCAGCTGAGAAGCATGCACACTGTTAAGAATGCTATTTTGAGATAAGCCTGTTCTGCTATACTACAGCTTTGGTACAGTATCTGCACTACATGGCTCACCAGTCATTGTACTCACAAAGAATTATTCCCCATACAGTCAGGCTCCTGCCCTGATTTATCATCCTTTACTCTGTACACCAGACCTTGTATGCTTGGGAGTTTGTTCTCCATTGACCATAAAAAGAATTCTGAGAAGATTGGCTTCCACAGGCCAGCCCCTGTGTGCGTACTTAAGAACTAAGGCCTCTTAAGAACTATGAAATAATGAAAATACTGAATGACTCCTTTCTCAAGTCAGAACAGCTTGAGCACACTCAGTCACCATTTCAGGATTTTGCCCATCCCCATTTGCCCAGAAGCACAGCACAGCACAGCAAGGACCATTCCTCAGAACAAGATGAAGTATGAGGTGGATACAAAATTTACAATATATTTGGGCTGCAAAGCTCTGAAGAAAGAAAGACCAACTTCAGTTTTATATACACCATCTTCCTCAGATTTACTTCTACTTTGATCTAACACCTCAGATTCAAAATTTGTGATTGAAATCTACTACCTGAAGAGAACATCAAATCCATTCATTTCTGTGAGGTGCATCTCAGCCTGAACCATTCAGTCATTTCAGCTATGTTTGCAGGTTTAAATGATGAGTGAGTTTCAATTGATCCATTAAGATTAGTCATCAAAGCCACAGTATAAGCATATTTCCCAGTGTGTTATTAAATTTAATATAACTTTGTTCATTCAATGTGTTTAGTTACAGGAATATCTTGGGAGTATTAAGATGATGAATTCAAGCCTTTCCAGAGAATAGCATAATTATTTCATAACTTACAATAAGAACAATACTTTAATTACATGTATATTTAATTAAATCTCAAAAAGCGTATATATTTTGAAAAGAACAGGACCACATACAAGGCCGGGTAGTGTTTTACCACTGCACTCATTTTAAAGAGGGAAAAAGGCTGCTAGAATGTGGTTCAAAGACATAACATGTGGTTCAAAACATAAAAATGTTGGTTAGAAGGGACTTCTAGAGGTCATCTAGCCCAACACTCCTGCTCAGACTACCACCGACACTTGATCAGGCCGGCTGGGTTTTGTCCACTGTAGCTCTCAGTACCTCAAACAATGAGGCTCTAGCCACTTCCTATGAAAGATTATTCTTCTTCAATTTGCCTGGCACAGAAATGCCCACAGTCATGTCAAGCTGCCTGCTCCAGGGGTTCTTAGGAGGAAGCAGGATGTTTATCTAGGAAGGCAGGATTTCCTGTGGATTTCCTGCCATCTTCTCACTAGGAAGGGGCAACAAAGCAGCATTGAAGAAAAATGTGCCAGACTGCTCCTTTGTCCACCAATCACCACTACAGTGGCATTGCTTGTGAGCTGCTAGGGGACAGCTGGTGTTTTAGTTAGTATGACAAATCCCCACCTCCCACTAGAGCAAAAAGCAAAGCTTCCAGTATTTAAGACTGAACATGGACACAGTCCCTTTAAGGAAATATGTTCCTGGCTCTCTGACACTGGGTTGATGTATTTTAAGTTCAGCCACTTACACGACTCCAGCAGTAAAACAGCCAAGGCTGAAAACTATCCATTTTCCCACAACATCAGAAGATGCTGAATGCCTCTACTGCCACTCAGAATCAATGGAGCAACCATACTACCACAATCTTAAACATTTGCATTAAGTGACCATCAACACCAGGCACTTCTATTTTCATTGAAGCATCAGCATGAAGATAGTCTTGCTAGACCTACTCAGGAAATGTAATTTTCTGGAACTATGCAATGCAAAATAGTGAAAGTGAATTGGAAATACGCAAGATGAAGCACTGGTCTTAAAAATGCTCTTGACTGACCTTCTGCATGGCTTGCAAATAGACTACATAAAGAATCATGTCAATCTAAATTAGTGAAAGGGAATATGTTCTCAAAGAGTGGTTAGAATTTAAATAGGCAGATACAATTTTAACAAGCAGGACTCAAGGTGTAAAGGTACCTGAAGGTACCCTAACTAGTCTTACAATGCTTAGCTCATTCCTGAGCTGCTCAGTGGCTTTCTGCAGATTTCCACAATGTAAGCAGCAGCAAGAAAATTGTCACTGATACTTGTCTAGAGTTATCCAAGTAGTTCAGCTAAGGATTTTTTGTTCTTGCCTAGAAACCAATGCTGTGAGTAAAGACTGCAGAAGAATCCAAGGATTATTAGTGCCAGGCCGTGCATCTCCTTGCATGCATTCAACATCCTTGTGGCTTATTTGGCTGCATGAATTTTGGAATGACTTCTGCTTGTTTCTTTTACTCTCCTAGAAAAACAAACATAGTTTTATGGTTTTGTTTTAATATTGCTACTTCCTTGGATTTTCCCCTATCATTCCTATGATGGAATGTGGGATAACTTTCCTCAGGTACCAATGATTAGAATGAGAACTAACCCAACAGAGCACAAGTGCTGTGGGCAGATCTCCAGATATTTTTGTTCTGAGCTGCATTTTTCAATTGCTTGGTCCAGCAAGCATAACTTATCTGCACTAATAATTTGCATTACAACAACTAAACTAAGGCAAAATATTTACTCTGCAGACAACAGTCAGACTTCTGTGCACAATATGAAGAAACTATTTCAGTGGAAAGAACTTCACTCTGGAAAAAAATAAACAATCCATGTGTCAATCTCCAAAGAGGTTTTGATCAGTGAGTCAAAAATGAATGTTCCACAGTTTGGTCTGCAACAGCTGTGCACAGCAGCCCAGGCTCTTGCTCCCTGCTGACTTGTCCCGACACTGCATTAGCAGAAATGCTTGACTTGATGAGGCTTAATCTTTTGTAAACTACTGTAAATATTTATACTTGCACAAAAAGCATCATCCTGTGACAAAAGTGAGACCGCTTCAAGGAAACTTGTAGCTGAGCAGTACAGATGATGGAAGAGAGGTCAATGAACTGCAATACATGATGGAAGAAGAATGGAGAGTGATTCTCTGTGCTAATTAATACAAGACAGACCAATTTGGAGCTATTTTCCATTATTCACTTATGCACTCACCTGCACCCCAATTTGGTATAAATTTTGGACAAACAAGTAACCCAGGATTTAAATGCAAGTATCTCCTCTCCATTGTGACACAGGAAAACAGAGCCTCTGCCGTTGCCCTGCCTGTGACTGCAGATAGCTGAGACACATCTGCTTTGGTATTTTCCGGAGGCAGCAGGGGTAGAACAGAAGGCCAGCTGCTCCCTCTAACTCTGATCTAAGCTCACTTACAAGATTTCCTCACGCAGATTTTAGAGAAAGATGCAGTAATGCCCAGTTGCTTCTTGGAAGCAACCACAAAGAACTCTTCTGACATAATAGTAATGACTCACTGTTTCATATATGAGAAGGATTGGGACAAGACTTCCTGAACTGGTGTGAAATAACTGGACATGGTGCCATTTCAGAGTCAGCTACTTTTAGCAACAGATGATTTTATGCAACTATATCACATAGAAGTTAAGATATGTTGCTAATGGAAGATGATTATTGGTTTGCAGTTTGTAGGACACGATTCTGATCTTTATTCCTTTACCTCCCCACTTTCACAGGATCAAAACTGCTACGCATCTATGGTTGTAAAAAAGGGGCAACCTTCATTTTCCAATAAAAATATCTGGAATTTTGATATGCAGATTTTCCAGCCTTCAGATTTGATGGGTTTGCTTGCTATAGGGGCTTAAGTCAACGAAGAAACAAATTAAAATGTTGCAAGAGAAAATAATGGTAATCCTAAAGAGAAGTTATCTCTTCCAGAGAATCATTTTCAGTCTATAGCACATGCTCAAGATACAGACTTTATTTTGTTACTTGCCTTACCGTTTGGTAGGTTACTACCTAATGTAAAACCAAATCACAACATCCAAGTACCATAGGCAACACAACTCTCCAAAATAGCATGGTTCATTAGGGAAGCACATTTAAAACTCTGATATGGGAATAGTTAGGACAGGATATGTCTGACAGTAATGTTTCCAGCTTTTCACCACTGTTTCAGAGGTTCTACTCTGGTTCAAGCCATAGGAGAGTAATTTATGTCAAGACGTAATAGGCTATTTGAATACCTAGCACAGGAAATTAAATGCTGGTCTGTGTTCAGTTCTTTAAGAACAAATATTCATTAAAAAAAAAAAAAAAGAGTAAAGTATATGAGTATTTTCATTAGCCTCCTCCCAAGCCTGTCTCCAGTAGTTTTTAAATTTAAAAATTTTTTAAAAAGAAAAAAAAATTCTTCCATTTTAAAAGGTTTGCAACCCAAGTTCTGGCTTCTGTGGTGGTTTGGGTAGATGTAAACTGGGCAATATCATAAATGGGTCATTGGAAAGAAACATACACTTTGTCATGAACAGAGATCAGGTGAAGTCACATTCTTAAAGTGCACATTTATCTCTGATGATATGAACATAGGGGTTCCTAAAGTTGGGCGAGATGAATTGCCATCTAATGTAAAAATTTGAAAAATACTTATGTAGAGTAGTATTTCAGTCAGATTTTAAATAGCCTGACAAGAGATAGCTTCACAAATACTTGACCTGGAAGTTTCAACATTACTTCTACTGAAATAAAATATTTTTAAAAAGAAATTAGATAATTGAAACTTCTAGGTGCTTAAAAATACGGTGCGGGGAGTAATTCAGGCATCAGGATTATGCAGCTTCAACAAATTAGACGTTATATCTGCTTTCTCCTCAACCTGAAAAAATAAGATCAATTGCTTTTTGTTACCTCTTGAGAATACTGTGAGAATTAGCACAGAAAAAAAAAAAGTGAAATTACTACACATTGATGCATTTCACTGGTGCAACCCACAAAGATTTATGTGGAGTAGTGAGTAGAAGGCACTAATAAAAAAGTACTAGTGAAGCAAGGGGTTAAAAAAAAAGCAGAAGAAAAGCAGAACCATCTGGTCACAAAATATACAAACAATTGGCTGGCCTTACTCATATAGCAGCGCTCTACAAATACTCAAATACATTTGTGAACTCTAACAGAAACAATCTCAAAATGAGTCACACCATTAAAGGACAAAGAACTCATCTACAACGCTCTAAGCTACAATAAATACAAACAAGAAAAATTTCATCAACATTCTTTTAGGCTTGGTTTACATCTGTGCCTTTGGCGTTACATCTCAGAAGAGTTGTAAGGTCCACTACCAATTGTACTACAGGCAAAAGGAGAGACCTTGCTGCTCATTCACCAATGAATAAAAAATAACTAAGAGTGAATCCAGTGCCTAGAAGAAACTATTGTTACTTCTAAAAGATAAGTATTCTTATTTCCTTAGGGTGATGAGTTTGTAACATGAAGCAGAATTATGAAGACTACATGGACTAGGAAGAGACAGCACACATCCCAGCACCATTGTAGCTCAGGTTCTGCTGCCAGGTCAGCAAATGCCCTGCATGTTCTGCTCGGAACAACCTGAAAACATTTTGCAAGTGGCTTAGGTCATTCTGTGGAGATGTCCCAGGAGCACTACCACGTTCCACCACTTTACAGAGCTGGCTGGCATCTGCTGCAGCACACCAGCCCTTGCGGGTATCCGTAATGACTGTGCTAATGTAATGGCAACCCACTGTTCATGCATTTGTGTTACAGGGCATGGATAGCCCCATATGCATCTGTGCCTCATCTCTAAACTGCAGGTAAGGCAGGTGGTGTTACTGAAGTAAAAGGGCGCTGGAAAGAATATTAAGTGCTCCAGTGCTGTGCTATCAAGCTCAGGGAAGCAGGAAAGCAAACAAAAAGTCTCTCTGTTCTGGATACTATTCAAGAAACATAGCTAGTTACTGTCTCCAGTTCACTTATTGCTAAGCTCAGCTTCTTAACAGATGAGAAAAGAAATTCCTGATGTTGTACTAGTTCAGTCAGTGTGAAATAAAAATTCCAGCTGCATTAGGAAGATAAACTACTTAAGCAAGACATATTTGTAACCATTTCCTCACTGTTTCCAAGTGAACCAAAGAAAACACTGCTAAGCATAGTAGCGTAAATAGCATTGCTGCATAGTTGGTAGAAAATACTGTAAAAAGCCCTAGTACATTTGTATGGTGATTTAAAAGAACTGAATGCACATATTCAAAGGCAATATATCAGATTTGGTTTTAAACTGTGGGATGGAGTGGACAAAAGTCTTTATGAAGAGCTAATCACATTACTGAACTGATTACTCAGTTTGGGAAAAATACCATTCTGCCATTTAAAAATCACTTATAGGGTTCATAATTGTCTTTCTGAGATAAATATAAGCCCGCTAGCACATTTTGCATCGTCCGATAATTACATTAAGCATCAGCAAAGGCTTCAGCTAGCTCACACCACAAACTGGAATACTGTTACTATTAGGTTAAGAAAAAATATGTTGTAATGAATTTTATTATCACAGTGGCATTTAACAGGCACAGTCTTAGCAGAGAAACAAACTGATTCCAGGCCATTAAGGAGTCAAGGCAAAAGTAGTTTCAGTGCTACTGTTCACAGCTCAGAGATCCAATGAAGGGACCAAAGCTCTCTGTAGGGTGATGAAGTCGAATAGGGCAGACAGAAGATGGTTTTGGCAAAAAGAAAATTCAGCAGGAAAAATATTACAAGACTTAGGAATAAGAAGACCACCAAGAGAAAAGGAGGTATCCTAAAGGATAACAATTACAAGCCTGGAGAAAAGAAGGCTGCAGGGTGACCTCATTGCAGACTTTCAGTAACTAAAGGAAGCCTACAAACAGGAGGGGAGTCAACTCTTTGAAAGGGTAGATAACAGCAGGACGAGGGGAAATGGTTTTAAGTTGAGGGAGGGGAGATTTAGGTTGGATGTCAGGGGGAAGTTCTTTACAGAGAAAGTGGCGAGGTGCTGGAACAGGGTGTCCAGAGGGGTTGTGGATGCCCATCCCTGGAGGTGTTCAAGGCTGGACTGGATGGGGCCCTGGGCATCCTGATCTAGTATTAAATGGGGAGGTTCGGGGCCCTGCCTGTGGCAGGGGCGTTGGAGATTCATGATCCTTGAGGTCTCTTCCAACCCGGGTTATTCTGTGATTCTGTGAAGAGAAACTATGGTTTGTGCCTCTGTCAGCAGAGAAGTCAACTGGGAGGAGATTGGTAGAAAATTGTTTTGACTTTGCAAACTACAACATAAATGTAGTATGAAACAACTTGAAAATTAAGGCTAGACACAGAAGGCTTTTTCCAGAGCAGGAATGAGCTGTGGTACAGATAACATAATGACAAAAAAAAAGCTAATTGTATGTGACAGCAAAGAAAGAGGAAGAAGCAGCTGAGGAAGGAAAGCAGAATTTGTTGAGTGAAGAGGCCCACAAGGGCCTTTGAAGGAGAATCCCCTGGGACCAGTGTAACTGTGCCTGAGATCAGGATAGTTTCCATGGGTCAGGAGTAATAGCAAATATATTGTTCTTTCCTGTCCTGGTTTCAGCTGGGACAGAGCTTTTATATTCCCCTCACAGCGTCTGGTATGATGCTGTGTTTTGGCTTTGGGAAAAAAAAAACAATATTGACAACACGCTGATGTTTCAGTTGTTGCTGAACAGTGACTACGCGAAGCCAAGGGTTACAACTTCTAGTTCTGTCCTGGTAGCGAGGGGGCTAGAGGAGACAGAATCAAGCCAGATGACCTAAACTCACCAAAGGGATATTCCATACCAAATGACATAATGCAAAAAAAAAAAAAAAAAAAAAAAAAACACATTAAAAAACTGCAGGGATTTGTCAGCTGCTCAGGGATTGGCTGGGTATTGGTCAGTGAGGAGTTGTTTTGTGCATCACTGGCTTTGTAAATACATATTATATTGTTACCATTACTATTATTATTCTCCTTCTCTCTTCCTTTTCTGTCTTAATGAATAGTTTTTATCTCAACCCAAGAGTTCTACTTCTTTGTTTTTTTTCCTGATTCTCTCTCCCATTCCACTGGGAAGTTGGAGTGAGAGAATAATTGTGTGTTTAACTGAGCTATCTGCCAGTTAAACCACAATATATCCCCTTTCTGCTGCGAGATTTTTTTTCCTGCTTCCAGGAACATGGGTACAGCTGGCACCCTGAGATGTGGATGGCAAGAGTAGGCCTCATTGCCATGACAGACAAACATGTACGCCTTTCAGTGCCCTGAGAACTGTTACCATACACAAGTATCTCTCTAAGCAGATTTTTAGCAGTCTACTCGAAATCTGGCCCAGGGAGAAGCCTGCTATATTTTGCAGTCTCATGAAATAAAAAAAAAGCCGCTAACGTATTTCAAAGATATATATGGTGGATCTTTAAGGAGTGGATTGCTTACTGATCATCACAGGTCCTCTTGCTACAAAGGCAACAACTGTTTACTGTGCATGTTTACAGTGCTAACCAAAAGCATGTACTTTGTAGATACACCACACTGAAAAGAAGAGGTGAGAACAAACAATTTGGAAAATCCATATGGACACAAAAAAAAACACCTTTGCCACACTGTTTGGAAGACTCATTTCAGGTCTTCTGCAGTGGTTTTCAAAATACAATATGATTTTCCACAACAAAATTCAGGTTGGAAAGTTCGGTGATTCTCAGCTTACCATGACAGCTTCATGGCTGCAAAATCTTTTCATATACCAATTCAATATCAAAGTCCTAAATACCATCAGACAAAAATATTTAATTTTAATTACCGTTTATAAAACAACAATACATTTTAAGAACAGAAAGAGCTTTTGTGTGAATATACTCAAATACAGAAATGGATCAACAGCTCAGCTAAGGCTGATCCACAGTCTGGAAGGACTTCCAGGGTTGATTCACCCAAAATGTTTATATCTGAGCTAGCTGTCTAAATTTTTGTGTAGCTGGCAGAGAATCGAGTACTTTTAGGCTTTGATTTATGTCAGATAAAAGCAAGGCTCTAAAATAGCACTTGGTAAGCGTGTGACTTTCTGCTGACTGAAAAAGAACTCTAGGCCGATAAGTTCACATACAGATTATTTCTCCCTTTCTCAGTGCCTCAGTTGCTCTTTCAGCTTTGGATGGAGCATAAGTACTTTCCAGAAGATGCATGCTCCTTATATTTCCAGGCCAAGCTTTGCTTCACCCCACCTTTCACATGGATTTTCTACAGTCTCTAGTGGACTATGTGAGATGCTCCCATTGTTTAATCTTTCTGACCTCATGTGTACCTGTTACAGCTACGGCAATGTCTTTCTGCAGACAGATTGCTATGTGGCCCAGCAAATGCCACGGATCTGCCACAAGTCAGAGAAATCATGGTGCGTTGGTGTTTTTCTTGGGCTTGAAACTGGAAGCTAAATCACCACGCTGTGTCAGATATCAGGCCAAACTTTCAAACTGGGGGAAGCTTCACAACAAATGTAAAAAAACGCAGGTTTCTTCAGTCTTTTCATTCAAATGCTTTAGCACAATCCTGACAGTAATTAACCCACTAGTTCCACTGACATCAGTCAGAAGACTGCTAATACAACATAACATTGAGCCCAATCGCAGTACCTGGTGCCTACAGACAGTGAGACAGGGCTTTCAGATGCCCTGCAGGTTTCTTATTCTGCTGCAATCATGTACAGGGAACTTTACATCATGTGCTCTTGATTCCCGTCTTCAGCTACTTTATTCACAAAAGCTCTATTGAAAGTGAAGGTACGTGGTGACAGAAGCAGGCAGTGGAAAGGAGCTCTTTTGTTTAATCCATTTCTGTGTATAATCCTTTGGTGTTTTAAAGTACTGAGGATATTAGCACTAGACTAAATCCACTGCTGTTGCCTCCATTCTGCAAGTACCTTTTCTGTGTATATGCAAACAGGCAGAAGATCAAACTGAGATTAAAATTTCCTGCTAAGATCCAAATGGCTTTACTGAAAATAATAATTGCAAGCAGCAAACATAGAGTCCTGACCTACTCACATATGAGGGACAGAATCCTTCTGGCCCACTGAGGCTATCCAATCTAAAAGCACAAGCAATTCTGCAGTCCCATGTGCAGCACAGCGCAGAGTTAATGGACATGGCAGAGACAGAAGTGCAACCCATACCTACTGTCCTAGCAAGCAGATGGATTTTCTCATAAGCTATTATAAAGCTACATCTGAATAAAGAATAGAGTGCAGATTAAGGTATTCATTTTCTTTGAGACATCAGCATATTGCAGCTTCATGACCTCTCCCATGAGTGAATCCCCACGCAGACAAGGGAATTAAAGGCTGCAATACAGCACAGTATGCAAGATTATTCCTGTGCTCAGGGCAGACACAAAGCTTCCTGGGACCTTTGGAAAAAGATAACCTTCTATTCACAAACAACAGAAGGGGCACAGCCTACAGGCATTCTTCCTATTCCACTTTTAACTCACATTTCATAGAAAGCTGTTCTAAAGTTAAGCTACTGAAGGAAGAGAGAAACCTGGAATTAATACTGTGGACCAGAGGAAAACTAGACAATACAATCAGAAGATGACAAGTAGAGACCAAGGAGGAAAGCTGTAGCTATACACAAGTTTTACCTCAAATAAGTGTTTAATCAAACACACAAGTCCGATGCTCACTTGTTTTTCCCATTTGTCCTGTCATAAACACTGAATGATGTCACAGTTTTTTCAGGAAGCCATGGCAGCTAAAACTTCTGTTATTGAAGCTAGTACTTTAAGGGAAAAAAAGATCTTTAATGTAAAATGCTGTGAAAAACTGATTACAAATTTGTCACAAATATTTCATCATTTGTATTCCTAAAGTTATTTACATTTAAAAGACTGTTCTTTTTTATTAGTGACTACAGAGCAGGGACCCACTGTGCCTAAGTGAAGTTTTAGTTTGCTTTGTTAAATCACAGAATCATAAAATATCTTGAGTTGAAAGGGACCCACAAAAAACAAGTCCAAATTTTCAGAGTTTTCTCAAACCACATTATTTTTTTGGACTGTTTTTTTCTTTCTGATTGGTTTTAAATGTTCAAAATGTTTACTTACCCTTCCCCCCCCCCCAAAAAAAAAAAAAAAAAACAAAAACTTGGGCAAAAGCATGTCAATGTCATCAGTGAGAATTGTGATCTTGCACACTTGCAATATCTAAACTAACTATATGGAATGTTAAGTGAAGCTGTGTCATATAATACTGCTGTATAGTCTTCATTTGGAAGTAAAAATGAAAGGAAGTAAAAATTCACATCAGACTCTAATTTCTGTAACTGCTCTTATGCCAACAAGCAGGAACTCTTTGTTTTAAGGACACTGAAGGTTGTTTAGGTGCTTCTGTAAATAAAATTCCTGGAACCAAAGAGAACAGAACAAGTCAAGCCATTTTTATCACAGTGAAGGGTATATACTGAAGGCAGAGGCATCCTTTTGTATATGGGCTCTAAGTTGTTCCAGAATGATGTTTACCAGACACAGTAAGGATTACAGAAAATACACAGCACTGTTGCCAGTTATTAACAAGAAAAATATGTATTATTTATATTATACATATATATTAAATATATGAAGAAAAATCAGAAAAAAAAGATGTATTAAAAAGTGAAAGTTTATTAAATATCTAAGTAGTTCATCGTGTACTAAACAGCACCTATCAGCTAAGTCAGATACTGAACGCCTCTTCCTTGGTAGTCACAAAGGCATGTAATCCCTCGCCATGTTTTCTTCACCAACAAACAAGCAAACTGGATCCCTCCTATCCAACGTGCAAATTCCCTCTCTTCGTTTCTACCAACAATAATCTGCTAATTATGAGAGACAGGAGACATATGCAGCAAATATAAATCATCTAATGAAGTGAGAAGCAATAAACTTCATCAGCATAAAAGATTCAGGTTAGGCATTACAGCAATCCTTCCATGGCAAAGTCAGAGAAACGCCAGAACAGATACCACCTCAGCAACATGTAACCAGATCATAACTTACCTATTCTCAACTGCATTTTGTGTTTTACCCTGATATTGTACTTTGTCTTTGCCAATGGCCTATACTGTGTGCACATGGCTATAAATATAAAAAATACTATTAATAAATGATGGCCATTACAAGATTCATAGCAGATATTCAAGATCCACCTTGTGAATTGAGAGCCTAGATCTAAAAAATCTTCACTCCATTAATAAGCATAGTTCTTATTTATGCTTTCAGCTCTGCTACCAGCAATGTAAGTAAATGTTTGAGAATAAACTGCACTTCTAGTAGTTTTTCAGGAGCAGGCCCTACATAAAGGCAGATACAGATGGCGAACACAAGATGCACATTGAGTGAAAACAACTCGCTTTCCATGGTGGCAGAACGCCAGCTAGTTGGAGTCTGTTGATGAAGGTACAAGAAGAGGAGGAACTATCATGCATACGTGCCAAATTTACTCATTTAAAAAGTGAATTGGGCATCACCGTCTGTTGCAGCTAATCAACAAAATGAGATAAGTGGGGCAACAAATTACGCCCCTTTTAATCAACTAGCACTGTCATCTCCTTTGTAAACAAGGAGAGTTTCTAAATTTGTTTTTGCTAAGTATGAGGCAGTAAAAGAAGATAGGAACATCTTGCTAACAAATTACTTGCTCAATTCAAAGATCATCAAAGGACGTTCTCCAGAATAGAGATCAAGATCTAGCTATATAAATAGCATCACTCTATGAAAGAAATTCAAGGATGAAGAGTACTTTTATTGCTTGGGTTTGTAAAAGTTATTCTAAAAAAAAAAGAAGTAGATCCTGACTGAAGAAAAACATACAAATGAGATTTACAACAGTGTGATGATAATAATATATTGATGAAGGCAAAAAGGTTTGAAGAATTAACCCTTTATTTTACTTGCTTCTTGGCTGTATCAGTACAGATTAACAACAATTCACTTTTTTTTTTTTTTTTTAAAGAAGTAGAAAGAAAATGCTTGAATTGCACAGGTTTGTCTCCCTTCAATATGCAAAAGTCTTCTCTGAAAAAGGTAAAAGCCACTGACTCTATCTTTAGAAGAAAGCACCTGAGCCATATATTTCTGATATGGATGTCTGGGGTGGGGGAGTAGGGGGGGGACTTCCTGATGCTCCTAACATATCATCGCAGCCAGAAGAGCTTCAGCACTTCAGCCACTTAGATTTTAGCAGTTCTCTGAAGAAAAGAGCTCAGTCCAAAACATAATGCTTCACAAAGACCAACAGTAAATAAAGCATATTAAAAAGCAATACCTGAAAGTTTCAAAGAAACTTTTTCTGAAGTGATACTGGTCTGAATACGTGACCCATTACACAAAAGAAAAAAAAAAAAAAAACCCCAACAAATATATAGAAAATGACTACAAACATCTAGGTTTTCATCCAGATTTGAAAGCTCTTTACATAGAATGCCAGCAGATGCTTCATGCTTTGCAAAAATCTTTGCATTACACACAGCTGTATCAAATCCAGTAATTCAAATCTAATTCAGCTGAAAACTAAGTGAGAAACTGCATGGTTCACCTAGTTTAGTAATGACTTAAAATCTTTAGTAATCCAGTTGAAATGGTTTGCCAAACAAAACTACTTCACTACAAAAGGTCAATATATAACTTTTGCTTATAAACACATAAGGTAAGTTACCTGAATAGCAGCACAACACTGTACTAGTACTGCAGCATCCTTTTATTTTTGCTTTCCTTCCCCGTGAAATTAAATTTTCTTCAGAGTTTCCACTACCACTGCAAAACATTTAAACAATTCAAATACAGGATTTATTCTGCTGACCACTAATGCCAAAGGCCTCCCCATACCACTTACTCTGAAAGAAGATGAGTGTTGCAATTTGTAGCTGCATCTATAAAGCAAGGAAAAATTGATGGTTTCCTTTTGAGTGCCACAGAAATGATTGCTTTGTACATTTCTTTCCTGAGGGAATACATTGCTATAATTTTCCATTGGAGAGTTTCTGTATTCCTGTATTGCTAAACTAACTGCAAAGCTTGCCTAATTTGGGTCGTCAAAACCCTCTGGTAAGTAATTTTATTAAAAACAAACAAACTTTACTTTCTACACAAATTAACTTCCTTGATTATCTGTAACTATTTCTACAAAATACGATGCAGCACTCTTCAAAAAGTTAAAACTTATAGGCTGTAACTTTTACCTTATTTTGTCTTTAAAAATAGAAAAGTCTATATTTCATTCTTCTGTATTGTTATTACCAACAACAGCATGTGCATTGTAGATATAATCCATTTCAGGAAGTTGTAGTAACACGAACATTATTATAGTCTCAGAAAACATGCAAGACAGGTACTTTCAGATGCTGCAAAATTAGGCTGATTGCATATGGCCAACACGTTGAATTTGAGAGGACCAAGGATAAAGCCCAAATTTCATGATTCCCTAATATCACGAGAATACAAAGCCCATGAAATCTTGCAGATCTGCAATACACTCTCACAAAGAGTGCAGATATGCCCAATTCAGTGGAGCATATCTACCCACTCCCAAATGATACTCCAGTTTACAAAAGATCAAACAGCAGCTCCTTAAAGGAACTCTTACAGGATTCAATTGCCTGTTCCCCAATACCAGTTCTACTAATAAAAATGAGATGGATGTCCAACCCATCTCTTTAAGTGAACATGCACTTCAGATCACCACACAGGTGGACAACCCCTTCTATGTCCAGAATCTATCATTGGTACTCACCCAATCCCAAAGTCTACCATTGCAGAAAGTTTTGCATGTACAATATACTGTTTCAAAAATTATTTCTGGCTTCTCTGTCTTTGTTGTGCCTTCACCTCTCCTGCTAGCTGGTTGTCCCTTCCTCATGTTTTTCTTAAAACTTTCCCTCTGTCTTGTATGCTTGATTAGTCTTTGAGATTTTATTGGTCCTAGCTATTTTGTAGGTTAAGCAACATCTGTTTGGATAATTAGAAGAGATTAATGAGTCAAAGAACAGTCATTACCTGCAGACATACTGAAAATAGCCATCTCCACAGATCCAACAGACAGGGACATCAATGACAGTAATCCTCCAGTAGACACTATTTGCACAGAAACAGTTTTTAATCTTCTAAGCACCACCCACACTCAAATGGGTTTCTCTCTTTCAAAATATGTCAACTCCAGTATTTCAGGAAACAAACAGTGAAACTGGTGCTTGCCTTGTCATTAACTGTGGATTGTGTTAACACTTCTAGTGATTAACCAATTCCAGAGTGAGCAACTAAGTATGAGGAAAAGAAAAAGCACTTAGTCAATACCAGCGAAGGTTCTCACCAACAATCACCTGATCGTCTTTTCCAACCTTCATGATTCTGTTATGCGTAATCATATGGCTGTCTAACAGCAGAGCTAGAGGCACTTAGTTGTTCAGGTTACCTAGGTAATAATAAAGATAGCTACAATATAAGAAGACATATAAGACATATATTAATAAAAAACTACAGCAAGCATTTTGTTTTGTTTTTTCCAATCAAGCATATTCTGAGAACAATTTTTAAACTGGGGTTTTACAACAAATCTTTAAAAGAAGCTTCAAAAAACTCTTTTCTCATTTAAAAAAATTATATTTTTAGTCTGAAGTTGTTTAAGAAAAAAAGATGTTGCTTTTGAGAACATCCCAAGACAAAATTTGAAACATCATACACAGAAAGCATTATACAGTTTTCAAAAAGTTTGAGGAAGGGTTTTTACAATTAATGCAACTTTTGCAAAGCTGTTATCATTAAAAGACCTAGGTTGGAAGGGACTCTGAAGATCACCAAGCTCCAAATGCTCTGCCAACCACAGGGCTGCAACCCACCAGATCAGGCAGCCCACAGCCCCATCTAACCTGGTCTTGAATGCACCCACTGGGTTAGAAATGGTATAACTTTGTGATTTCAGAAAATCTAGTTAAGTAAAATAATTCTATATGGAAGATCATATTGGCTGTGCGGGTGTAGCTACAATGTGGTGATACAGCAGCAGATGTACCAGAGTAACAGCCAGAGAAGTGGGTATGGAGCACACACTCAGACATGCACACAACATCTGCCAGGCCTGTCGTTAACTCAAACAGCACAATTTCACACCACCTCTCCATACTTGAGAAGCACAGGATAGAAAAGTTTGCTTCCAAATCAGAACAATCATCCTGGATCCGAACCTGTGAGCATGTAGCAGAGTTGGAGCCAACCCAGCACTGGCCAAAGCAGCCATGTGGGCAGCAGGATAGCTGTGGGGCACTGCGAGGCCCTGCACTGCTCCCCTTCTTATGGTTACACATAAAACCCATTTCTGAGCGGTTTGCTTCCTCCTAGGGAGGGGCAAGCCCTGCCAGCACGTCATAGAGGCAGAGACCTTTTCACAAAAAGCTAAGTGAGCTGTAGAGCATGTACATACAATGGAGGCCATAAGGCAGCAACATAAGGAACATGACACAGAGTGACTTAAAGAAAAAAAAAAAGAATTAAGTGTCTTATATAAACCAGTGCCATTAAACCCTCTTCATAAACACAACTAAGGCACTATCTCTCCCAGCCTGAGGTAAGCACAACAAAAAGGAAAATTAAGGTTATATAATGCCTCCTGTTCAGCCCAAAATAAACAAACACTTGAGGCTTTTAAAATGGGACTTGCAGAAGGAAGAGTCTGGAGGGCAAGATGTGTGGGGAGAGGCTGAGGTCCCTGGGTCTGCTCTGCTCTCTTCAACAGCAACAGGGCCCAAGGGAACGGCATGGAGCTGGGTCAGGGCAGGGTCAGCTGGGGGCTAGGGAAAAGTTCTGCACCAGAGGGTGGTGGGCATGGCCCCATGCTGCCAGAGTTCAAGAAATATCTCAGACGTGGGATTTGAATTTTGGGTGGTCTTGTGTGGAGCCAGGAGCTGGACTCGATGATCCCTGTGAGTCCCTTTCAACTCAGGATATTCTATGGTACTGTGAATGTCAAGACTTGTACTTTGACAGCAGGGTGAGCCAAACAGAGCCTGTGCAACCCCTTCTGCTCTGTGTGGTACTTGAAGTGAGCTGCGCCATGAGGGACATTAGCAGGGGCAGCCTTGAAGTAGGAGCCCCAGGTGAGACTCCATCCACTGCCATTTATTCTTGTTTAATTTTGCTGGGAACCTTGCGGCCCAGCCTAGTTTAGTAAATGCTGTTGCCTTTAGCAGGTGATGATCCACAACAGCAACCAAACCTCCTGCTGCAGGCTGCCATGTGGGAAGAACTTACAGCTCCAAAAGTTTTGCCATCCTCTCTTTCACCTGACCCTCGGTAACTCCAATTCCTGATAAATAAGCTGTCAATCAGCAGGGGTCTTTAGTAGAAACACTGCAGAACTCCAAAACTCATGTAAGCTCAGCACCAAGCACGCCTGTTGCACCTTCCCCAGTGCTAATCCTTCATGTCGAAGCACAGTCAACCTGAAGTTCAGATTCCCCCAAGAAAGGGGAAAAGTTAGGAAACATTGGTTTAGGACAGTTTCCAACATAATATCAGATTTTACACAGTAGAGCTCTTGAAGTATTGGAGTTTTTATTTTTTCCTATGAGCAACGTGTAGAAAACAAGATACATAGCATGACATAGCATATCTAAAGAATATTACTTTTTTACATTTTGCTATTGAAACATTTATGCATAGCTCATAAGGCTGTAGTATTTTGCTTTCAACTGTACCAGTGAATCACTAAAAAGCACATTCATCTTTACTGCTAGTGGAATCAAATATTTCAGTAACTTTTCAGTAAGGAAGCATTTAAATAATACACAAATACCTATTTTGTATAAGCTTTCTGTATAGGGATCTGATTTTGAGACCAAAAGAAAAAAAAGCTAATTAAAAAACTTTACCAAGTTTCAAAATCTCCCTTCAGCCACTTCAGAAGATTGCTCATAAATTCAGTAAGGCCCTAAAGATTACTCATGTCTAGAATTGCTATCATCAAGGGCAAAGTAACTTTCTTTTTTCTTCTTGCAGAGAAAATGGACTTTTATTACACTGCTAATCACACCTACACTTTGAGTATGCATCAGTATTGGAAGCTGAAAGCTATGAGAAATTTTTTTTGCTCATATTTGGAAGAAGATAATACTTTCACATCTCTCCTTCAGAATATACAGCCACGTCTACAGTTTTCATAAGGATATCTATTAGATCAGTATCAAGTGCCCCTAGGATTTTGTACTGTCTTCTATTTAAAATTACACCCAATCTCAAATATATGATTAGGAATATCAATATCAATATGAATAAGAATTTCTAATTGCAACTGAAGTCTCTGAAATGGAATCTGACATATAAAGTCAACAATATTATATCTAGGGATTATTCATATGGATCACCATCATTTGCTAATAGGAAATGAATAATTCACTAATGAAAATTTCCACTGCATGTTCCAGAGATATATTAAAGAAATTAGAAGATCCTGATAGCATAAGGACAAAAATGCTAGAAAGATGCTAGCATTTAAACCTGTAATTTTCATCAAAGAAGAAAATCAGTAGGAAGAGAACTTTTTTCTTTTTTACAATGTGTTTCTTTGTTTGGTGCCACAATTGGAATTCCTGGAGGAAATTCTTCAAGGATCCCCAAAATTTGTTCTTTATGTTTACTACCAACATTCCTTAAAAGCTGGCTGACTTTCAAAATTTGCCAAGACTGAAACTCCTCAGGTTCTTCTGCAAATGCTGCAGCCCTTAATTCCATCAGACATAGACTTAACAAGTTGAGCAAACCACTGATGTGAACCAGTGATGCAGAGACTACAAATGAAAACATTTTTCCTTATTCTTCACCACTTCTTATGTACCTGACAAGGTCACTGAGTTGGGCCACCTTCTGTCCTCTGTAGGGTGCCAGAGTAGTGGTTTTACATGCAATGAGTAATAAATATACTGGAAAATTCCACCCAAATTGATGTAACTAGTGGCTATTAGTCTTCCACGTTTATGTTAGTCTTCTGCCCCTAGGCAAAATCCTGCCCAAACTCCACAGTGATGAGGAGAGCAGAGAAAAGAGAAGGTCTCCGTGGAGAGTCTGAGAGGCTGGAGAACTTCTTGCTTATTTCCAGCAAACTTCTCAGGCCGCTCGTTGGTATTTTGCCAGATTATAGAAACGTGACCCTTTTATTGCTGAATGATAGGAGTTCACTGGGAGCTGATAATCTATCATGACCAATCTAAAACTAGAATATGGTCACACACATTTTAAAAATAGGCTGTGTATCACACCATATATATTGATTAGCCCTTGGAAATACTCCAAGAGACATCATTCTGGAAGTCGATCTAGAATAAATATGTCCTGAATTTATTCAGAACAAGTCGAACGAAGCCTTGTTATTAGACATCTAGCTTTTTAGTTTCTAACCCAAATCGCACAAATTTACATGATACATTACTGTCTACTTATTAATATTACAGCCTCCTGGCAGTTATGAATCATTAAATAGAATTTTAATGTGGCTTATTTCACATGTGTGCATTGATATTTAGAAAAGTTCAGTTTCCATTCTCTGAGTGTCGGAACGTCCTTCAAAATCCTGAAGTTGTATCACCAATATATGCCCAGCCATTCATCTGTGATGTACCAGAAAGACAGACAAATGCTGTCAGGCTGTAATAAACTACAGCCTGCAAAAAGTTCAAGCATAAATAAAAGTGTTACTGAAAAACACATGATAAAGGAGATCTGCAGCCACGCTGCTAAATAATTCAGTCAGCATCCCTTGTAAGTACAGCCCTCATGTCTGACTGCACAGCCACTACAGCAGACTGCACCTCACTGCAGCTGGTCCATGGAAGAGGCAGACACCTCACTGCTTGAGAAACACTGTCAACCTTTGTTTTCCACATAAAAGCAAATGATTGCTAATTACTGCGTAAATTAGTTGCTTCTCAAGGTTGATTGCTGCCACTATCTACTGCTACAACCTGAAGAAGTCAGGTTCTTCTGTTCAGTATTTGAACATACCGTTTCCAGAAGCTGAGGGAACAGCTTTCATTTGCAGCCCTCTGTCTCAATGCTTCTTTGCTGAAATGAACTATTGATGTGCCAGATACTTATTGTGCAAATAAAATTACATTTCACACCTGCTTCATTAATGCTGCTCATGAGTAAGGGTAAAATATCAGGCAAAGTACAGCAGATATTCTCTGAGAGGGGAAGACTGTCTCAGGAATAACTCATTTAGTTATAACAAATTAATATTGGGCATAAATTTTACAGGATGTGAAATAAGTAGCATAAAACAACATCTCCTTGTTGCAACATAAGATCAAAGACCTGTTCTCAACTCATTCCCAGTTCAGACCCAGGAAAACTCAGCTCTTCGGCATCCCTAAAGGGCATCTGAAGTGTGGGCATCATGCTGAGAAAGAGGTGTGGTTCTATCTCAGCTCTGCTTTGACTTCCCTTTTACCCTGAGAAAGTGACAGAGATCAGGGTGCCATCTATTTTGTGTACTAGATCCAGGCAGCAGTAACACATTCCTGGGAGAGTAGGAGGATGTTGCTGTGACGTGAGAAACAATAATGCAGCAGTGTTGGCACATACAGTTCCATCATCTCTGCATGCCACATTACAGCTCAAAACCCTTCAACCCTTTCAGAAAGTCTTGTAGGTAAAGCTGGAATCAGTTCTCCTTTGCACAAGCTGTACTCTAACAAAGCAAGCAGCAGTCAGAAGCAAATAGTTTTTAATGCAGTTTCCTGAGCACTGTTCTTAGCACAAACAAGAGTGGCAACAGCAGAAGAGTAATATCCACTTTCCATCACACATTCTGCCTCCTCTCATCTATACTAGAACGGGGAAAGAAGTGGATATTCTGTAGAGGAGACCACCATGTAGATTGAGATGACCCTAACAAGGAAGTTTTTCAATGAGGATTTCCACTTGCTTTCCTTGCTTGCAGTGTATCATTCCACACCATGCAAAGAAACTGGCTGGAGTACCCAGTCCATTACATTTAAAACGTTGGTAAACTAAAAATGGATCATGCACTTCTCTCTGCTCCTTCCTCCCCCTGTCCCCCCACACAGTGTGAATATATTTTAGAAGAAGAAAATACACCTACTACTTGAGCAGATTCTAAGTACTTCACAGATTATGCATATGAGGAGGAAATACTAATGCAACATTTCAGCATATTTGCCACGCTCCATGCCTACAGATAAAAAATGAGCAATACAAACACTTGGGCAGGAAGTAACTACCCCTTGTGAGATAAGAAGCAAAGTGCAGCAATAGCTGAGACCTACTGTCAGTAATTAATGACATTCTATTAAGGTAGTGATGTATACATGGATTCCTAAAAGAAACAGGTGTATGAAAGCTGTATCCCAAGGAAAATCCAAACTGTTTAACGAAGCAATCTGAGCACTTTGTGATGTATTTTCCCTCTCTAGTTCCTCTCACTGTGCTATTCAAATCCATGCAGCATATAATTAAATCAAGGATGGCTATAATATCTCACTTGCTAAATTACTATACATTTGCCTAATTAGCAATTACAAGCCACTGTTGTCACAGACATTTGCTGAGTAATGCTTCTGTTCCACTCCAGGCTGGCACACAATGACAGAAAGCAGCAGCAGCAGAAAATGCTGTAGCTGGATACTTAATGAGCACGGCAGGTAAATCAAACGGATGGTCACAACCTCAAACTAACCAATGCTTCACCTTACAGTGCATTGATTAACAATATAAAACATGAAAAATATATCAAAGTGGGGAGATGTCACTAAAATTCACTAAAACGATGCAGCCTTGGGAAAAGCAAACAAACCCCAAATCAAACTGACTGCTTCATGAAATGCTTTATGGGGGCACCGCACTTCTGCTCTGCAATCCACCCCCTTCTCTCCCTGCCTGTCTCCTGGTACAAAGAAAGACAGGCTACACCAATGCCAGGCTTCAAAATAAGGTTCTGGGGAGGTTTTATTCTCCTGTGATTTAGGGAACAAGCAATGATAGGATCAGGTAAAAACACATAATGAGACTAATTCTCATTAAAAACTCCTTTTGTGCTTTAAAGGCACTTAACTCTTTTAAAGGTGGAAATGGAAACAGTACATACACCTACAGACACCACACATACATGCAGAAGAAAACTCACACTGCAGAAACCACATCTCTTGTCACAGAGCCTCATCAAATGAGAGAACTTTGTTCTGAAAAGCATGGATTGAAGCCTTCTTTGCCAGAACCTGTGCTCTGTAACAGACATTCCAGGCAGTGGATTTCAGTCTCAGAGGTGTCACAGAGAGGGCTGCAGACCCGACACTGTCTCTAACATGTGTTATGTAAATGTGATGCTCACAGCTGCTTCCCAGATCCCATCTCCCACCTGCTGAGACCAACACACCTGACTGCAGCACGAAGGTCTCAGGTGTTCTATTGGGACCAAAACTGTGGCTTTAAAACACAGGAACTTCAGGAGTGAAATGCTTCACCTTTACATGAGTGAACTGCAATACTTTTGCAGGAAACTTGGATGCATTTCTATCAAACCTGACTTATAAGAAGAAAGAGAAATAAAGATACTTAAATACAATTTCACATTATTACAGGAATTACTGGGAACTCAGTGGCTGAGTAATTATGTTGAAAGAATTCAAGTAACAATCATTGAGAAACAGACACAAGCCTAAATAAAATTATATTAATATGGCTTCAACAGTGGCACAAATCAAGAAACAAATTCAATAAATTCACTGCTGTATAATGAGCTATATGCACACCTTTTTGTCAGAGTTCTTTTTCATTTGCTACATCTACTAGTCCTACCTTTATGAATGTTTTGGTATTTTCTTTGTGAAGGATATAATTAATGTTTTTATTAGGAAAATTCTTAAACTTAATATACACTTAGATATACAATGCGTGTAGTTTAGTTTAACTTCTGTTTGAAAAATTCTGTTTGTTACAAAATTCTTCAGCTGAAATCATACATTGATCCTCTAATGGACACTATTTATCTTGGTACCATGTAAATGATTGATAAAATAATTCATTAGCAATGAGTTCTTAAGCGTTCAGTGCCACCCAGGTCAAATTTAGCTAGAGATTGACCCTAATCCTAAATCAGATTTTCTAGCTAGCCTCTATTCTGACAGCATGGAAGATCCACAGATGGCAGGAACGGAACAATACTAAATAGGAACATTCAATTTTCCAGACAATTTACAAATAAATTTATCATACAGGCTTATGACAGATTTATAAATCTTCTGTTGGGCTGAAGAAATACAAAATCAGGTAAAACAAAAAGCTACATGGGAAGGAATATTTCTAGAAGTACGCCCTTCCCACTGAAGCCAGCTCTGAGGCCAGAGGGGGCTGCAGTCTATCACGCAGATGATGTTGAGGGCAGTGCCATAGGCAAGGTGACTTTTTCTCATAAATTCTGCTTTCCCTTACCTAGTTTCCGTTTCTCAACAGATCTACTTCATTCAATGTTATTTTTGATGGAACTGCTTTGTGTTTTTACTTGGGGACCTAAGTATAAATTAAAAAAATCAATGTCTACTATTATGTTTCTATTTTGTAATTAATGTTATTCCAGTGTTTCCTTCTTGTCCCCCTGGAAATATAAAAAGGCTTTGTGGATGAAATATTTTATATATATTCTCAGTATGGATCCCCTCAAACAGTAACAGAAACAAGTGCAGATGAGGACCCACTGTCTGAACTACAGCATTTCTGTACAATACCATTTTTCTCATTAGTGTTTTGATCTTAACATCGTTCTTCATAAGCTCATATGTTATTTATGTGACATATAAGCACACCATAAAAAAAAATATATCACTTCTCATCCTAAGATTAACAAACCCCTGTGGATTATATAACAATACCCTAGATCCAGGCAGGTTTTTTTTTCAGAGCTGTGTATACAAGCAGCAGTCTATGGATTTATCAAAGTCATTATTTTCACAGAAGTTCATTTCACAGTCTATATATATTCCACAATTCATTTTTATATAGATAACATTATAATTTGCTACCAAAACTTTCTATAATAATAGGGAGATAGAAATGCTACAGTCAGCAGGTATCACAAGGATGTGTAGCCATACTGTAGAGGCAGAGTCCAAAAAGGTCCCCAAAACCTTTCTCAATCAAATCCTAAGGCATCAGTTACAGTCCAACAGAGCAATAATGCTAAGTCCCTCTGGCAAAAGACCAAAAGCCAAAGTCACTTTAAGTGCTGCCTTTCTCCTTGATATCCACCCCATCACACACCTATCCCATAAACTTCATACTGGGAAGCTTTCTGATCCATTACTCAAACTGCTTCCATGGAGGGCATCACCTAAGCCATGCAGCATGGAAAACTCTGATGGAAGAGCTGTGGTTAGCAAACCTCATCACACTGAGGTGCTACTGTCTAAAATCATCAGCTACAGAAAGCATTTTCAGCATATTTGTGCAGATGGGTAGCAAGGCTCTGGCAACATGGCCATCAGAATTAATAACTGAAAAATGTTCAATCCAACTTCACACAATAACCATTTATAGTAATAGCAGAGCATATAGAAAACATACAACCACTACTTCTGTGCTTGTGAATGTGCTAAGTTAGCAGCTTCTCGGATTAGGATAGTAATTCACACTACATTAGAATTAAAATCCATTCAGCTATAAAAATGAGGCAAAAACACATCTCTTGTTAGGAAGTCTCTCTTCATCTACTTAGGAAATTCTGTCTCCCTGACAAGACTTCTATGAATGATTTTCCAGTTTCTCTGCCTCAAGGGCTGGAAACTCAGTCAGATCACCAAAAATACTCTCAGAGCTACATATATAAGTATGCACAGTCAGAGCTATTATGATTTAGTGAGCCTAGCAGCCTGGCACTAGAGAGAGTGCCAAGCACTAGGAAAGAAACTTATTTGGCCTCTGTTGAAAAAAACAGGAACTATTTGCAAAGGGGCAATATTATTTTTTAAGCACATCTGGGACATTTTCTGATAAAACTAGCTAAGTGACAAAGCCCAGAAAATTAAGTAATTCATAGTGATATTCTAAAAAAGCAAATGCTTCTGTGTCTGAGTTCCAGTGCTGAACAACTGCTACTCTCCTCAGTGTGAAGAACTGGTAGGCAAAATTGGCTTACAGAATTCTTTTCTCAAAATAAAAAGCCTTTCATTCAAGAGGACTGCGTGCCTCTTATTTTCTTCCAGGAGCGGATATGCCCACTGGAAGGACAGGCTAAGGCAAAAACAGAAGAGTTCAGACTGTGAAGGTGTAAAACACATCCACGAAGGTGAGAGTCCATGAGAGACTAAGTCAAGCAACAGACAGAATCAGTGGACTAAAAGCAGACACATTACGAACTATTGCTTGGGGCGATAATTCCAGTTACAAGGATCTAGTACATCAATATAGAGACAAACTAATTCTGGGATGGCTATTCCAGGATGACAACTGTCCTACCAGATGAGGTAGACAACAAACAAGAATCTGAAACCTCTGGGTCTTGTGTCTTGTACGATTTTGGCAGGTACTTGTGGTAGTGGGGTTTCACAGCAGAAGACAAGAGCTTTCTTTTGAAAGGGGAGCCCAGAACAGAGGTAGCCTCATCTGATCATAACTGCATCCAGTACTTGCTTCTGCAGCTCCATCTGGACCAAGAGTGCACACAGGACTACTTTACATCTCTGCAGAACTGTTCTCTTTGTGTTTTGGTTTAGTGGAGGGCTGATGCAATGGGTTCTGGAACTTTGAGGCTGACTGCCAGAAGTGAGGAAATTTTCATTGCAGAAGTACTGACAGGTGATTCTGACACCTCTATTATGCTTGTATCAACACAGCCTTCAGCATCACCTGTAACAGATATAAAGCAGCTGAACTCAAGAGTGCATGAAGTTAAGTTGCAGGCCTTGAGGAGATTTTATCCAGAATCTGTGAGCTTGCATATCTGTACCTATACTCTTTGGTAGCACTAGTAATGATCAATAATAAGTGTCTGCATGAAAACACCTGAGTTTGAATTGATTGTTGAGCTGTTGACTGATCACCCAACTCACACCTCACTACAAGAGAACCTCCAATCAGGGACTTATGAAAACATCAACCAGAGGATATCAATCAACAGAATTAAGCTAAATTGCAATAAGGGCTATCATATGACAGAGTAAGGTTTAAAGGACAAAAGCACATTCCTCGGGCATAAGTTAAGAGAAAAAAAAAGGAAAAAACCTTCAGTAACATGCTTTTCACTGTGTGCAATGAAAAGTAATTCATTTTGAAACTTTAGCAGCTTGTGTTGAACTGAAGCAGTCACAGCTGACCTTCATCAGTCTCTCTGATGAGTCTTTATCAGTTGCCCTCATTACATAAAGACAATCAATCAGAAACTGGAGAACAATGGCCTTATTAAGGCTCATAAAAATTGAATGCAAATCCTCTATGCCATTCAGCCAGGGACAAGCTATTCCCAGAGCTACAGACACACATCTGCGCCAAAGTCAACGTAATTTTTTTTTTCAAGTTGTGAGCTTGCTGATTGCCTAAGGAAGGAAAACGGCCAGAAAGCTACTCACGTTCTCCTGTTCACTGTGACTCCTTCACCCTTTCTTTTTCATTAGCATAGCGCAAAGCAGGAAAGGTATTCATACAAGTAGTCAATGTAAATTGCTGGGATTATTGTGTTACTCTGATGTACGTGCTCTATGCCAATGCATTTAGCTAACATACACATGAATGCCATTTCATCAAGTCCTCATTACTGATTGGGATTGTTAGGGAGGGACACTGAGTAAAGACTCTCTCACTTTCATTCCTCCTGACGGAGGTGTCCTGCATGACAGGCCAAGCTGGATCACAGCACTGATTTGTAATGCAGAACATTGCTGTCACAGGGATTGAAACAAACTGACACCATCAATTTTCAAGGGAGATACAAAGCAAGAAAACAATTATCAAGGAAGAAATGAGATCCTGGATGCTTAAGCGATACAGGTCTGCTACAAGTCACCTGAACTGCAGTTTCTCAATATATCTTCAGAAGAAGAAATATGAGGTCTTGTTCAAAATAGTAATGAGCTGCTGTATATCACATTCAGAACTCCAGATGCCTGCTAGAAAATTTGATAGCTGATATTCAGGGATCCTATTTGGTACACACGAAAGGCAGCTGTTCCTAATATACTTAGTTAACCCGACACCAGCAAGCTTATTTTCAGTCAATGCTGGGTCAACTACCGTTTCTTCCTCCTCTCACAACCTTAAAAATCTCCCTCTCTAAATAAAAAATCTTGTGGCACCCAAACCAAACAGCCTTCATCAAGCTTTACATAACTTTGGTATCATCCTCTTGTTTGTTTGTTTCTTTTTGTTGTGTTTTGTTTTGTTTTTTTTTCCCAATCTCACATACAGACTTAAGTGGAGATTTACACATCACATTTGGTCCTGACTTAATGGGACAAAACTTCAGTATCTGAGTACAAAAACAATGGCATCCTGTATTCCCTTCAATTGACTTTTTCCTCTAGATGTAATTTAAAGCTGAAAGTAGCTTTCAGAGGCTAAACCACTACAAACTAAAAACTTTCAGTGGTAAACAAAACATAAAATAATCCTTATACTGTTTCTCTGTAAAGCTGATCTTCACTTGAAAGGCATTGAAAAAGGTTAACTATTTGGCAAATTTATTTGCCTTTGATATATGGAGCAACCAAGACCCTTCTCTAGATAATTCTGAAATCTTTTTAAGCGATTCACATACCACACACAAAAAAAATCCCCAACTACATCTGTTAGTTTCTAAATCCTCCTTCACAGTGACAGATAAATATACTTGTACATTGGTGCTTCATACTTCTTCAAGGTAATCGTGGAGCAAGTCCAATCAGTTGACAAAACATTTATCTTGTTTTGATTCCTAAATGTATGTATATAAATGTATGTATATATATGTGTGTATATATATATATATATAAATATATATGCTGTCTGACAATAAATAAATAAATAGATAGACAGATTCTCTGACTTTCAAACTGCTGTTTAATCAACAGCCATTCCTTCTGATGGTCAAATAATGGTAGTCAAGAACCTTCTGTAGCTTGGGTTGGGTGGACAAAACTGTTATCTCTGCTTCAGTAAATAAACCATACCCTATGATATTTAAGAAACAGAATCCAAGTAAAGTACCACATTTCATAGTAAGAAAAAAATCCACTTGACCTTAAAGACGCTGGCAGTTATATGTGCTCATTTCAGCTTTCAGAGAAGATGAATGCTGCTGACCTAATAAATTCTATCCAGAGTGTCTGTTATGAAGACAAAACCTTATTATCAAGTGGTCATATCCTACATTCTGGATTTCCTAGAGTTAGCTTCGTTCCAGGCCTCCTCCTTGGACTGGGAAATTATGCCTCGTACAACGCTGTCAGGCAACTTTCATTTGCACACTGTAACTACAAATGCAATATTAATATAAAGCAAATAAGACACATACATACATAGTGTCCAGAGACATGTTTCCACAGAGTTAAAGAAAAGACAGTAACATTATCCAGACCTAACTTAGCCAAATCCTCTTCAAGGATATGTCCTACTGCCTGCCCTGTGTACTTGGAAGTAAAGGATAACAGGGTCTTGTCAGCAAGCCAGTTTGAGTTACAAACATGAGTTACACATGTTAACAAACACATTTGGCAAGCCAAGCCTTAAACTGAGCCAGTATTTTGATGGTAAACATCTCAAATTTTTTGCTTTGTGAAGTAGCAGCTTAGAGGTTAGCCTCTAAGCAAAACCTTTTCACAGAGATGTCATGTGTGTTCACAATCTCATGCATTACTTCACTTCCCACCCTTCATAAATACGGGGAGATGGGGAAACAGGAAGCAACATGTTGCACAGCACAGTTCTTTTAGTCAAATGAATATAAAATGTACAATTACATGGAGATGTTGCTGCTACCATCAAATCTATATTTAAACATGTGCCAAAATAAGAGATTTAGAGTCTGTTTCAAACACTCGCTTTTTTTGCTTGCTAGGAGCACTCAAGCTCATACAAGAGAAATAGATGCAGTTACATTTCACTGAATTACAACACACCTCTTTGAACTGGTCCTTAACACATTTTCTTACTGCACCAGCACTATTCTCAAGAGATGTACAAATCAGATTGAAACATCACAGTTCAGATGATGCACAAGCACATTCTCATAGTCTCTTCAAAACATGCTACAGGCAGTGTAGATCAGGGCAGAGTTGAAGCCTTGAATCTCATGACTTGCATAGTTCAACTCCTTTCAAACAACATGGGCTATATCTCTATTGTTACGTTTCAGTTACTCATCATCTCTCAAAATATGGCCAGCTGGAAATCTGCAGCTGGAAAGGCAAAGGTTAAATAAATAAATAAATGAAATCGTGGCTTTGGATTTTTGCTGCATGGAAGACTTTCAGAAGATTGTATGTTCTTATGTTCTTTAGCAAAGATAATGTTGGTTGGAAAAAAAAAAAAAAAGGAAATTATAGCACATACTTGAAATAGCCATACACTTGTGTTCAAAACTTTTTTTTTTTTGACAGATTTTACAACATAGATAGTGGAAAGAATGGCAATTCTAGGATTTGATATATTTTAAGACTTCTGGTCTTAAAGGTTGTAGCCATTTTAATTCTGTATTGGAAAGGTAGCCTTTGACAGATTTTTCAAAGCAGGAGTAGAACTATTTAAAGTAACAATAGATTAATTAAAGCCCAATTGAGCTTTTATACTTGAAGACAAACAAAAAAGCCAATATTTCATCCACATGTTTGCATACTGTGTACTTTTCTCTAAGCTCTACGAGCAGCTGCCTATCTGCTTAACTGCCCTCATTTAGCTGACCCTAATTTTTAATCTGGATTTTCCTTCTCCATAAAGGTTTATAAAAAACAAAACAAACCCTGGAAACACTTCCAAGCAAAGTCAGACCATGAAAACAAAATGTAATTTATACCCACTGACAGAAATTTGTTATATTATGTGCTTTAAAACTTCGGAATTTGAATAGCATTTGAGCCTATAGTGATTTTTTACCCATGCCTTCCCTGGCCCTACCTCTAGCAGAATGATAATAGCTTTTCTCCATTCTGATTTGAACAAGCGGACAGTAATTGCATTAGCTGAAGGAACATGAGAGCACAGGCAATGTAATTTGGATGGGTTTTGGACAATACTTTGGCTGCAAGGATAACTACATTCTCTGATCACAACTATTCTACAAGCCAGACTTTGTGCCTCCAGAGAGAAAAACCTGATTCTTCACTGCCTTGGCAGCTTCCTGTCTCTTCTGTATCCACCTGGGTCATCAGCTCTTTCCTTTAAGAGACTGTGATCAGTACAGAAAGGAGTGAAGAGACAGCTTTCCTGAAACTGAACTGTTTTTTCCATCTTATCAGCAGAAATATAAACCGACAAGCAGCTTATACATATACCTCTGTCATTCTGAAGAGGAAAGCTGGGAAGAATCTGAATAGGTGATTGATCACCTGAAGAACTTGAAGTCCTTATTGAAATCATGTGTGCTGAGTTGCATAAGCTAGGTTAGAATCTAAATAGGCATTTTTAATTAAAAGGTTGTGCTCCCAATATCTTTTTAAGAAAACAGGGAGAGATCAGAAAATGAGGCTGGACAAGAAGACCGAGATGAAATATGTTTTTGAAAGCTGACAGTCTGAAAATCTCTTAAAGGTACATGGAAAGACAGGTGAACCATTACACAATTTTTGTTATTTTTTTCTATTTTGCACGTTATTTCCGAGAATGCACAATAAGCTACAGGCTCAGTTCCCTTCATGGGTGAGCTCCTCTCCAGTAGTGTAAGGACAGGTGTCCTGGCACAGACATGCACAAAGAAGCATCTGGAGCTGTAAACCTTCTCAGGAAGGCCAGATCATTTTGTCTGCTTTACTACATGGCTATTTTCACTGACCTGCATTCTCCTGCAGTCCTCACCAGCTGCCTACCAAAAATGGGGAAAAAATAGTTCTGCACTTTCTATTGTGTCAGTAATTGAAAAAACTTACCATTATCTAAAAGGAGTAAAGGGTAATGAGTAAAGCACTAGTATTAAGAAGATACTGTGGGTTATTTAATTTGTTAGCACATACCAGAACAGAAAGTTTTTTCTCCTTTTGTCTTCCTTTGCCCACAATGTCAGCAGAAGTAATTCACTGAATAGTGATTATTGGAGTAGTTTCTCAGTTTCTACTGCAAATTGTTTTCATTCCTACAACTTACTTGTCATCCTTTGTTGGCTTCTTTTTTCTCTCCTACTGCTTCTGCTCTCCTCCCAAGTTCATTAGATTACAGTGGAATTTGGACGTATTTTTCCATAATATTTTGAAAAAGATAAATCAGAAACGAGCTCAAGACCTCTTTCTTTATTCTGGCCTCACATTCTTCCTCCAGATCGGCTGATACCAGAGGTAAATACTGACTCATTTGCTTGGCACTCTCCTTTTGGCTAAATACTTCAATTTTCTTTTCTTTTTTTTTTTTTTTTAATAAATACTGAACCAGATTTTTTTTTTCTATATATATTTTATCTAGGAGACAGAACTTTTACTGTTCCCTACAGTCAGCCACAGATCTGCTCTCTTTTGCAGATGGATCTGTTTATTTGCATCTTTCCTCAACCCAACCCCACATTGCCATTTTTGCCGTGCAGCCCTGTAAGAAAAAGTGTAGGCAATGTATTGTCTTTTCTGAATTACCAAATGAACTATTTTAAGAAACATGAATCACAGAAGACACACTGGCAGAAAAAAGAAAAAAAAAAACAAAACAAAACAGATACAAAGTAAAATAGCTTATATAAATAAAATGGCCAAGATTTTCAACAGTTAGCTAATTCTTGTGGGTCCTCTGCAACTTGTCTCTACTTACTGTAACTCATACTTTTATTCCTTCAAAACTGTTGGCTTCCATTATCTTTCAGATCACTGGAAAATGTTTTCTAGAAAAATAAAACCATGCCATTTATTTCCTCTACTGAAAACCTAGTAATCAATATTAAATACATGTAAAAAAATTTGCCTGTCCATCAACACACAAATGAAATTTGAAGCATTTAACACATACATATAAAATTCATATTACTAGAACAGATAAATCCCTACAATCATTTATAATGTAAAGGATTAAACTACATTAATTTTCTTCAATTTAATGCAAAATGATGAAAAACTGATAGGTTTAACCACATGCCTGCTAATATCTTTCATCTAAGGATATCTTTCATTCACTTTCACTGGAAGAAGGGAGTTAATGGAATCATCCACCTTATACAACTTTGTCTGCAAATCAAGTGCAGTTGTAGGACAGGATAAACTGAGACTTTGTTCCCAGACATTAGATCTTGGCCAGACACTGCTCTCTACCAAGAAGTCTCTTTTGAGGCCACACAGAGGCCAGCTTCTGACGTGCCTTCTCTTTGGGCCTCATTTTCATGTTCTCACACAAAATTTAAGGTTTATCAGTTTTCTTGAGCTTAGGCAACCCATTTCAGGCTGCTTTGCTTTGCACATAGACTGTAGTTATGTCAGTGATTCTCAGTGTTTTACCCACAAGCTCTGTGAAAGACCTTCGCTTGCATTTACTAAGTGAATAGTAATTGTGAAATTAACCTAAGCAAGATTTAAAGAAAGCCTTCACACTCTTGAAATCGTCATGGCTTGGCTGCACGGCCACATAGCATTGTGGCATTACATTTCCGACTCAGGAAATATTCTGAGATACTATATAAGAAGTTCAACTAAAAGTTCACGTAAAACCTCAGCCAACCATCCAAAGCTCCAGCCAAACATTGCTCATGTAATAAAAATGCTCTGAAACTTTTGCACTGCTGAGACGGTATAATCTTTCAGGTTTGTTTTTTTGAGGTAAGCTACTGTTTGGTTCCCAGTAAGTTAATTACTACAGTTAATCCTACATTCGATTAAACTACAGAGGACAACTCATCTGCATGAAGTTTCTTGTACGCCTGAAGTGTTTGCAGATTTTGAGGGCTTTTGCTATAAATGTCAGAAAGTGCATGCTCTACATTGTTCTTACCCGAGCTGAATCTAAATTCTGACTTTGATTCGATCAAAACTACTCTACTGACTAGTTTTGTTATCTACTCTACTTCGTTAGAACTCTGCAATGCTCATTTCTCTTTTCTAGTTCCCTAACTATGACAAATCTGAAAGGACTTTTTCACCACAAGCAGGTTTTACAAGAAGCTAAAAAGAAATGTTAATATGTTTTAATTTATAAAGTGAATTGACAAAAGGCTGCAATATAAAAGAACCTCCTTCCTTTACAGATAGAAAACAAAGCACTATTCATGTCAACATTTATGCACAAAATTGAATATAAGCATGCCTACTCATCTGCTACATCTGCATAAGTATCTGCAGGATATGGGCTCAATTCCCAGTTGCCTTTCAATTCACTCATATTTCCAGTACATACTTTGGAACAAAAATAAATAACTCCAATCATTCACAGCACATCACACTTCCAAATCACTCTGTGAATGACTACATGACAATTAGGAACTTAAGTACCTCGCATAACAAGGAGCTAAACAGAGGTTCTAGCTTAGGACCTAAAAAGCCTGAATCAATTACTGCAAGCACTTTGCCAGAAACAGTAATCTGGTCTCTACACAGTGTTAATGATTCCATGTGTAGCCCCCATGCCAATGATTTTTATATTGTTCTTGAGACCAAAGCTAGTATATGAACACAGCAACTATGTTTGATTCTATATATGCCTGAAAATACTTATTACAGTCTAGCAAAAAGATTCCTAACTCCCAACTCCTCCTGCACAGCTTTAACAAGAGCAAAAATTGTAACATCAGCATCCTTGTTGCAACAGCAACAAAAAAAAGCTCTTGGATTTAATAAAAAAACATACAAGGTGCACTCTTGTTATTTCACCAAAAGGAGTTTTTGTCTCCCACTGAAGAAAAATGTTATCTTTTAAGTATTATGTAGCTTTTCACTGGAACAGCATGCATGTTTCTTAGTGCCCTTTAAAAACACAAAACCTTAAATATGTATTCTTTATCTTTATCTATCTCAGATTTATCTTTATAAATCTGAAACATACTTTGCATGGAATTTATATTCTCCTTTACCTGTTCAGGAGTATTACAATTGGTACAGTGTTGGAACATGTCATCCATTAAAAATGGCATTAACAGCAGCAAGTCTGGGCCATGCTCATAGCAGTAATCCATGTCCCTCCCTCCTGTCAGAGCAGGACAGATCCTTACCACTGTACTGTCTCAACATTAAATGGGTCTTATCCTTTTCCCATACATCAGGCAGGATTTCTTGAAATCATGTGGCTACGACACTTTGCATCATTACATTTTGTGCGCATCCAAGTCAATTTTCCAGCCTCACTGAAGACAGCAATCGGTTGCAAACCAAATGGTGGAAGACAGTATAATAGGGCATTGTCCCATAAAAGGAAATGGTGGATGCAGCCCTGAAGCAAAACTTCAAAATAAGAATTTGATAGATGGAAATAAAATACACTGGTATGTTCTGAGGGTCAGAAATATTTGGCACATAAAAATCACAGAATCATAGAACCATAGGAGTTGGGAGAGACTTCCGGAGATCATAACAGTCCCAACCCCCGCGCTAAAGCAGGTTTCCTAGAAAAGGTTACACAGGAAAGAATTCAGATGGGTTTTGAATATCTCCAGAGAAGGAGATTCCACAAGCTCTCCGGGCAGCCTGTTCCAGTACTCCATCACTATCATAGTAAAGAGCTTCCTCATGTTTGTATGGAACTTTCTGTGTTCCACTTTTTTTCCATTGCCCCTTGTCTTGTCACTGTACACCACTTAAAAGAGTTGGTCCTATTCACTTGACTCCCATTCTTTAGATATTTACAAGCACTGATAACATTTCCTTTCCTCCCCCACCCCCTTTTCCCCCCCTGCCCTGCTCAATCTTCTCCAGGCTGAACAGTCCCAGGTCTTTCCTCATAAGGGAGATACTCCAGTACTCCAGACCCCTCACCATTTTTGTGGCCCTCCACTGGACTCCCTCCACAAGTTCACTGTATTTCTTGAACTGCGGAGCCCAGAACTGGACACAGTACTCCAGACATGACCTCATCAGGGCAGAGTGGAGAAGGAGAATCACCTCTTTCAACCTGCTGGCCACACTCTTTTTTAATGCACTCTGGGATACCATCAGCCCTCTTGGCCACCAGAGCACACTGCTGGCTCATGGCCAATCTGTTGTCTGCCAGAAAAAAGTCCTTTTCTGCAGAGAAAAAGAACTCCTCTCCAGCAGGTCAGCCACTAATCTGCACTGCTGCAAGCAGTTATTCCTCCCCATGTGTGGGACTCTGCATTTACAATTGCTGAAACCCATAAGATTCCTCTCTGTCCAGCTATTCAGCCTGCCCAGGTCTTGCTAAATGGCAGCACTGCCTTCTAATGTGTCAGCCATTCTTCCCAGCTTCGCATCATCAGCAAACTTGCTGAGGAATCACTCTATTCCTTCATCCAAGTCATTGATGGAGATACTGAACAAGCCCAGTCCCAGTACTGACCCCTAGAGTACATGCTAGTTACAGGACTCCAACTAGAGCCTGCACTGCACATCACAACCCTCTGAACTCTGCCAGTCAGCCAGTTCTCAATCCACTCCACTGTCTGCTCACCTTTCCTGCTCTTTCAAAGCTTACCTTCTAGGATGTTATGGGTGACAGTGTCAAAAGCCTTGCTTCAGTCAAGATACGCGACATCCACCGTTCCCCCTTCACCTACCCAGCTGATTATGTCATCACAGAAGACTAGCAGTTTGGACAAGCAAGATCTCCCCTTGGTGAATCTATGCTGATCACTCCTGAGAACATTCTTTTCTTCCAATTGCACGGAAGAAAAATCTCATGAGCACTGGAATGGCTGAGGTAGAGCTCAGTAATTCTGAAAAAGAGCATCTTTAGTTCCTGCACACTCTAAGTAAACTGCTAAAAATCACTACTGAAAACAACATTTAAAAACCAAAAATCAAGCAAATACAAAGAACCAGATTCTGTCATCAGCTCCAATGGGACACCTTCCATTAATGTTTCTTGTCTATGGAACACACCAGCAGAGAGTTACACTTTTCCCATGATCTTTTACTATTTTTCAGTACCACTAAGCAGATAAAGAATTCCAGCAATGTAAGAGGAAATCAAAGACACTTTTCTCTCGTTTTATGAATATTCTTGCTCAGTAGTTCAAAGTTGGCTTTTCTTGCTTCATCTTGCTGTTCTTGCCCACATGAAAGGCCTGTACTTCCACTTTTTTTTTTACACATTTTTTTTATCTTCCTCTCTTTTTCTTTTTTTGGAGTCAGATAATTTGTCTCGTAATACTGAAGATAAAAATCTTATCATCTACTTTCAATCTTGATCATTTCATATAAGATCTACTAAAAAAGTTTAAAAAGAATTCCAAATTTTGCGATTTGTTACCATTGCCCCATAATTGTGCGTGATTACTGCCAGTTTAGACGCATTGCTGTCAACGCAGTGCAAACCTCCAAAGGCTTTATTTCATTTGCAAGTCCAGATAACAGTTTTGTTCTTTGTAACTGCTATGATAGAGTTCACCATCAGCCTATGGCATGCCATCAAAAGAGGACTGTTAATGAGCTACTCTCTTGTCCTGAGCCCTCTGGAATAAAACTGCAATGCCTTTGAGCTCTCAGGAAGGTTTTAACAACAACAACTAGAAGAAAAACAAAACAAAACAGAAAAAAAGGTTGAAATATAAAAAAGAAAATGCCCAGATTTTTTTTGCAAGCAGCCGCATGTAGGTGTGAAGTGCTCTGTTTGTAGGTTTCACACAGCTTATCATAAGCAGCTATTTTTTCATCAGACCATGGTGAGGGGGATGGAAACAACATGCAAGAAGGGAAACAGAAGACACCGAAATCAACTCTGATATAGTTTGTATGCTTGCAAGAGAGTCTTTTTCCTGCAGCACCTGCAGACCCTTTTTGAGCTCCAAAATAAAACCCACCTTTCAGAATAAAGAATGAGTGGCATTTACAGGAAAAGTCTGAAACCTGAAGAGGTAAAGACTACAAAACTGTCTGGTGAGACGTTACTTTTGCTATTCACTTAAACATAGCAAGTACAGTTCTTAGAAGCAAACTTAATTGTGCAAATTACTTTTATGCTTTTCAGTGAATTCCTTTTAAATTTATATGGTAAAGACTACTGCCATAAGCTATATCCTCTTACACTAATCAGTAGTAATACAACTGGGTATAAAAACTGAATTACCATCCTGTCTTATTTCTATTAGGTTTAACGTGCACTGGTAAAGAAGCAAAGGGGTTCTTGATTCTTCTGCTCATAAACAAAAAGTCTTGTTGGTTTCCAAAGCTGTAAATCCACCAGTTTTCTTTCCCACTCTAAATTCCTACAAGAATTGAAGGAAATCCTAACTGCTGATAAGGCTTGTATAAACCTCTAGGAGGAACTACACGAGCTAAAGCAACTTGCATCAGCTGAACATCCTTCTTCCCCTGTGCTCAGCTCTACTCACCCATCACTATCAGAAATTTGGGACAGCTCAAGTTGAAGTTCCATCTCATTGCTCTAGCTGGCACTGATCTTCAGTGTCCTTCACATGCCAGACATTTTCCAAGGCAGAGAAAAGGCACATGACTCAAAAAGCTTTTTTTTTTTTTCTAAACTGCATATGAGAACAGCTCCTGTACAAGTAATCTATTGACTTGAATGAACTTTAACAGACAAGACACAGGCTATCTCCAGTTTTCACTTGCTTATGATGTTCTTTTTCAGTTAGCATACAAGGTGACAATAAGATTCAGCATACTACTTTGGGCTTATGCAAGTTAGTCTCCACATTTTTACTAGGTTTCCTACGCCCTGGATCCACTAAAGATATGCTTTTGTTCATCTAGTACCTGCACATAAAACAACTGTCAGTTTCTCCTTTCTTCTAACAGCCAGATGGCAACTCCAGATGTAAAGGGTGTTACAAAGATGGGGATAAGAAAATATCCCAAGAAAGAGATGAAGAACGGAAAGGAAATTGCAAGAATAGGAATGTTCTATATTTGCAAACATTTTAATAGTTACATTTCCACCCACTCCTTCAAAGAACAGGCCTAAAGGTACTCCTTTTAAGATCCTCGACTTCTTGCTCTACAGACTCCTGTCCTTTTCAGATTTCCCAAGTGACACATTAAAGTATGTCATTCTGTCATAGCAGTTTTGAATAGTGCAACTACTCACATGTCTATTACAGCCAACATGCTGGGAGGCAGTTGGATGTGATGTGTCATTCCAAAAATTCAATAAAAATGATTCTTCTGGATTGCAGTTCTCCAGAAAAGGACAGAAGAAGAAAAACACAAAGAAAAATAATGGGACATATTAACGATGAAAATCTTCAAGTTTACATCTGCTAAATGAATCCCTGCATTGAATTATTTGTGACAATTACGTCTGAGGAAAAGTATGTTTCGAGTCAGAGGAGTAAATAAGTAAATGCTTGCAGAGAATAGCTGGCCGTTACAGAACTCAGGTACTCCTAAATATATTTTTAGGGTTAGTTTTTTGAACTCAAAATCTGATTTTTAATACTTGCGGTTAGAATCATAGAATCACAAGGTTGGAAAGGACCTGCAAGATCATCTAGTCCAATTCTCCAACCATTACCATTGCTACCACAAGCTACTAACCCATATCTCGTAGCTCCCCATACAGACGCCTCTTGAACACCGCCAAGGACGGCGACTCCACCACCTCCCTTGGCAGGCCATTCCAGTGCCTGACCACTCTCTGAGAGAAAAAGTTCTTCCTTATGTCTAATCTAAACCTCCTCTGGTACAACTTGTGGCCATTTCCTTGTGTCCTGTTTGTTGCCTGGGGGAAGAGGCCAAACCCCTCCTCATCACAACCTCCCTTCAGGAAATTACAGAGTGCACTAAAAGTTATAAGTGGAGCATTTAGCAAAAGAACTTATCAATCAGAATTACTATCATTGTAATTGGCATTGTTTTCATTGAAATTTTTGCACCTTAATCTAGTTACTTTTTCTTAAGGTAGAAGACATGAAGAAGTCCATGACTTGGATTCCTTCCTCATAATCACCTAAGGGAACTTCACTTTTGAGTGTCAAAGGAGGGACTACTGCAAAGCACTTGAGAACAGGAGAGGAAGTGCTCCTGGGTGAAAAGCCTGAGCTATAAAAGGAGTTGCCAGAGGGCATGAAGTGGAAGAACACCATCTCTAACTCACACTTAATGGTTTTTTAGACTGCTTTTTCATCACAGTTTGTACCCGTTCTTCTACCTGAGCATAGCAGAAGAGTAGGAGGACGCTTCATAAAAATATAATTTACCAGCCACGCCCTTAGAGGCACGTTTGACACATGCTGCAGGAATCACCTTGAATGACTAGAAAAGGAAGAAATAAGGAACACTGGTATCCAACATCAAGAAGTAAATCCCTTCTGTCAAGCTCTTTTTTTTTAGCTGCTTCCAAAATTCAATCTCATTTACATTAAAATTACTGTATTATTGCCAAAATAAATTCTTCAGCTCTCATTATCTATTATCTTGCCAGAAAAAGAATCTCAGGAGGCTTAAGACCAGTTTGTGCGCCTACTGGAACCTCATCAATCATTGATCAAGGAGAGCTCCTGAAATTTCCTGCCACCTACAGTCCTTCAGTTGTATGGCAAGCCATGGCTGGGGATAGGCTTTAGGGCCTAGACACAGTCAGGTGGATACTCTGTATTTCTTCAGTCTTGTAACATGAACTAATTTGTAAGAGGAATTGATGACGGGAGCATTCTGGCTTGCGGTTGCTGGTATTCCTGAAACAGGCCCTCAAATAATTTTGCTCCCCTCAACTGCATCTTACTGGCAGTCATAGCTAGTGACTCATGGATGATAAAAAGCTTGCATTTCACATCGGTGTCCTCCTTGGGTTAACACTGTATGTCTCTTTGCAATATAGAATTTTTTTGTTCTAATCAAAGACACAGTTTCCCAATGGGAAGGGACAGGAGAGCAGGGAATGCACAAGAGACCATGCAGAAAGTAGTAGGGGAAAAAGAAAAATCAGAGAAGATTGTCTGCGATCAACAACAAAAAACAATTCAGAATAGTAGGTGGTGGTGAGAAAAAAGAGCTACAGGATATGCAGGCCAACAATCCTTTGCTTCTGAGTGCCAAAAAGCATTACTTAAGAGGAAGCTTATTCACTTCACTGAAGTAGTCAAAATTTTTGCAGAGTCAATCACAACTAAAGTACACAGTACTGTATTATTCATAAGCATTGAGGTCTTTGCCTGGACTTGTCTAGCAACTATGATTTGTACGACAAATACAGTGGTAACATTCACATTCTTTTCCTAGTACATAATAGTTTATATCATTAATAATAAGCATGTAAATAGCACTACAAGGTCACACATTGCTTTTCATAGGAAAATAGATTCCCTATCTGCTACCCACTCACCAAAAAGAATACAGTTCAGATGATATATTTCACTTAGGTTATATCAAACTTTACAATAAGATGGGTAAAGAAGCTGTTTTGCCTTTATCATTCAGTGCTCAAAATGTATTGCACATGGCCACATTTCAACACTTTTGCTACCTTTCCTGGAATCCTTCCAACAAATGTAGTGGGTGCAGAACTACAGCTCCCATGTCTCCAACAGAAGAGATACCCTGCATATCCCTTAATAATAGCCTGTCACAAAACTCTCATGGACCATGATGGTGGGAGAAGGCCAAAGACCTCAGCTGCAAATCACAAGGGTAAGTTGTGGAAACTGACTAAGTAAAACTGTTCTACCACAACTTTGCTTATTTTTCATGCCATGGCCAAATAAAAAGGCAAAGGAATTCCTGACATTCTGGCATAAAGGCTCAGTGCATGGAACAAAAATGCAACAAGGGGCATTAGAATAAATTAATTCCAGAAAGACAGGTACAGGAAATGTATTTCAGAAAGCAGAATCTCACTCTCTGCCATGAAGTACAGATACTCATTTCTACCTTGCTTTATAAGATAAACAAGGACTAACTCATCTATTGCTGAGATATTATTTTTCATACCTATTAAGATCTACAGCTTTTAATCAGCCATTGTAACTGGAAACAGTCATATTTGTTCCAAGTACAACATGAAATTCCATAACTTCCTCCATGTTGGAGTTCATTCAGCAACTCTTCAGGTTTGCAAGATAAATTTCTGAACTGTGTATAGATTACTATGGAAATTTTAAACAAACTACATGACTCCTCAAGGGGAAAGTATATTACTGTATCTCGAAGTATTCTCTGAAAACAAAATAAGGAAGAAATTACTTCCTAATCTCAGGAGAGAGTCTTTTTTTCTTTTTCTTTTTCTTTTTCTTTTTTTTTACTAAGCTAAATGAACTGAAACTAGTTTGCCTCCTGCTGCTGCTTAGTAGTAATAAATAGTCCGGGGGTAGCACTCCTCCTCCCAAAGTTGTATCCTAGTTTCACTGTTTAGATATCTATAGGCTGGAGGTTATTTTTACTACATCCTGTCAACAGTGAGGGGACAAAACTATCAGAAAGAGGATGCATTAGGCTTTCACATTAACTGTTGGCAAAACTAGCACCCCACAGCTGAATATTTACTTGTTCACATAAGTGCGCTGTGTGTTACTCTTAGACTTCTCCATGTTAATGCTTAGCTCAGGTGACTTGATAGATCCTATGACTCTACAGAGTTAGAGCTCAGAGAAACACAGCTCACTAAAAGCTCTTGGAAAAGGTTCCCAGTTTTTCACATTCTAGTCTGGAAGAACATAGCCCATAGTGTTTACAGCAGCCAGCTCACATGCCAACCCTGAATCATTTGCCTGGGTAGCCCAGTGAAAAACAGCCATTGGAACACTGCCATATATAATTCCAATAGAAAATTGATCTTCTGTGTATATCTCATGCTCAGAAAAATAACTTATTCTTCCAAGTCGTATTTTGGAATGTTATTTGTTACCAAGATTTAATTTACTATCACATGCTTATTGACTTCCATCCAGCTGGAAATTCACATGCATTGTAAGCTCAGGACTGGGAGCATGCATGCATCTGTAGGTTGCTATTGCTATTTTATACAGTTTACACAAACACAAGAGCAAACAAAAAGCTCCTTTTGGATGGAAACTCAATCTAGCAGGTCATCACATCGGTCCAGGAACTCAAGTCTTTGGAACTAAGTTTTAATAGCTAAACCTTAAGCTTAATCTTTCACTACACTCTACAGTATTGCTTTTATGTTCCACATTAAATGGAGCCTTGTCTCAGTAAGTAACACTAGCTTACATCCTGAAAATGTATGTTACAATTTCAAATTCAGACCTAAATACTATATTGAAGGCCCTGCTTAAGCATGCCATCAAGTGAAGTGATACTGCAACATATTTTTAACTAAGTAGAACTCATTTGGAAAGGAATAGCATTACTTTTTAGAGCTATGGCAGTAATTGTAGTAAGTGATACCATTACTGAAGAGTTAAATACAGAATTAGGTTTTTTTCATGTCTTTGATTCTTTATAGCAATAGAGCCACAGAAATGTTTCTCTCACTTCTCTATACGTATCAACACAGCAATTTTGGAGAAACTGACATGGGCTATGTATTCTCAATAGCTAATGGCCTTAGCAAACAAACATTTAAGTCTCTGGACCCATTTCATCTAACAAAATTAACACAGTGAAGTCTGATAGTAAAATATATATATATATATATAACATTAAATCATATCTATTGACTTGCTTTCATTTTTAAGCTTAGGAAATGCATGAATTGTGTAAAAAGTGAAGTGCAAGTGATATTTTAAGATTAACTTTTTGTTAAAAACATAATAATAAAAACTTGATCTGGAAAAAAACATGTGGATAACAACCTACTAACATCATGTTGGTGCTGTTTTCTACATCATTGTTGTAGCCCAATGACAATGCAGTTTATGTTGTAAAGGGTAGATTTTTTCTTTTAGTAAGGCTACTAAAATCTTAAATGGCAGTCTGCCAGCGATGCTCTGCTGAGAGCTACAAAACAGCAAAATTAACTTGGAAAAGACATTGAAATGAGTATTGAAAATGAGACGCGAAGTTTGCTGGCTTATGTCACTGGTGTTTTAGGCTTGGTCTAAAACAGTAAGCTTTTGCTGTCCTAGGTTTGTCATTTGTGACCACTAAAAAAGAAAAGATGCCTGGTACATAGATGTAACTTGGACAAGCCCCAGTTCTGTTCGTTTTGCTTCCCTCTTTAAGGAAGATGTTTAATGCATTCCTCTGGAACGCCACTGGTTCAAGCTGCATGTTCATTGCTGGACTTTCCCAGCATAGCTATACAAGAAAAAAGGATGATCTGTGAAGTAGCTATTTGTTGTAGGATTTCCAAACAAAACTAAACACCAAAAGGTATTAGCTTTCCTCAGCACAAACTCTGCATCTACAGCGGTAATTACCAGTTGTGATTCACTACAATGCACCTTGGGGAGAACAGAGGTGGGGACCAAGACATGCAGAGTATAAAACCAGTTGGCAGCAACAGCTGCCGGAACACTCAGAACAAGGTTATGGTGGTGTTCTTGTTTTGTTCTTCCCTACATATACAGAACCCTGTATGCTTCTGCAAGTTGCTCATCCTTTTACATTGTTCACTCTGACCCTCTCTGCTCTTGTTTCTCTTCCTTGTACTTCACTGGGCCTCCTTTCCTCCTACCACTTTCTTCTCTTCTCCCTTCTCTTCTCATTTTGGATTTATTCCTGAGGAAGCCTTCCTCTCTTCCAACATAACCACAGCAAAGCAAGCAGCACCACATCTCTGACAGTTTTGAGTTGTGCTGAACTTCTGCTGCTGCAGCCCCTCACACTCCTAATCCCAGCCTGTCAACCTCATGCACTACATATAAAGCCCTCAGGGCATTTTCCGTTTCTCCAGTCAATGCAGTAGCACAGCAACATCCTGTTCTTAACTACTGGTACCAACATAAAGCAGTCCTAGTCTATGAATAGGCTTCTCGACTGAACTGAAAGCTCGCTTCTTCTCTTCTCTTACACCTCTGCTGTGGCAAAATGTCTTAAAAAGAAAAGAGTTTGTAATTCCTCGTTCCCCCCTCACATCTCAGCCTCTTCTTCAGAGTGCCCAAGGGTCATGCCACAGATCAAGGGAGTCAGCCTGGGGTGCCTACTGATTCCCAGCTGAGGACATATATTAGAACCTATGAAATGAGTTATTAGGAGCACAGGTAAGGGACTGCAGCAAGAAGCTGCATCAGAAGCCAGAACTGATAAAAGCAGAGGAGGGCAGTGGAAAATCTGCAGCACTGTACATTTGCATTAGGTATAGAAACTAAAGGCTAAAACTGATTGTTCATTTGAATTACAGTCTCACATAAACATACAATATTTAAAGTTGCATAAGATATTACAGACTTATAAGAATATAAGCTGACGCATAGAGCTCCAAAAATACAATTTGCAATGCATAACAATAAGCTTAATTTGGCTTAGAGAGATCACAAAATACTCTACAAACTCTTAACCCTTTACATTCTCGTTAATCCTTGCCTAACACGGGTCAGACACATATAATGAGCAGTGCTGTTAAGAATATTCATCATCACAACAAACACTAATGTGACTAAATTCTATCTCAGATACCTTCACTGATTGAAAAAAAAAAAAAAAAAAAAGCCATTGGACAAATGGGAAGATGTAGCAGCCCTTAGCTATAATGGACCAGCAGTATGTTCATACTATATTATCAGTAATTGTACGAATGTTTCAAGGGTTAAAAGACCTTTTAAGACTAAGCATGTACAGAGCTTCATTGACTCACATACAAGACTGGAGACTGGCTTGAATTACTCGCTGCAAGATATATTATTTTAATTATATAATGGCTAAATCCAGTAAATCTCTTTAGTATGTATATTATGATCACTTTCTGAAAATCTGAAACTTAAGGTACACCAGTAAAATAGTGAAGCACAAAGAACCTTAATTCAATCCTTCAAAGACTTGTGTACATGAAATGCAGTCTCATCCAAGATGATGTAACATTCTATTACCAAATGAATAACAGACTTATAACAGTGTTCTATTTATTTAAAAAAAAAAAAAAAGCAAAATAATTTTCTAAGTTTAAAGTAATTTTAAAAGTTATAGCTGAATCATTCATTGTAATGTAAATGGTTTTTCATAATATCATTGTCCATGTGCTTTCTTCATTTCCAGAAAACCATACCTTTTCCAGCTTCTCTAGTTTTCTCTTATTTTTCTCATGTTTGCTCAAGCAAGAGTAAAACTTGTCTCAGATGAATATACGTCTCATTTAAAGAATAAAAGACAGAATGAACAGTATTTCTAAACGTTAAATGGGATGTGATGGATATTTGTTATCAGTATATTTTTTCCAAAATGTGTTTCTAAAGAAGAAATATGAGTACTTGAAGGTAAACAGAGAAGAGAAACCAAAGCAATGTAAAATTACTCTGCAATATGAAAAAAAAAAACTTATGTCATCATAATTTCAGGAAGAAGTCATCAACAACCAGATGTTTGGCCTGTACAGACCATAGAATCATAGAATGGTTTGGGTTGGAAGAGACCTTTAAGCTCATCTAGTTCCAACCCCCATGCTACAGGCAGAACTGTTGGAAAGATGCTGGGAAAGAGAAAGACGACCTATACTTGGAATAGACACCACCTGAGTGCAGAAAGAACAACCAGGAGGTTTTGAATCCAACCCTAATTTGCCCAGATCCCTGAGAGTCTTCCATAAATGATCCAAGGCTCCAGCCATCAGAATCATCATTCACGCCATTCAAGGGCTGTGCAGAGTGGTAACCTAACTGCAGATGGTCCTGGTGTGTGTGTGTGTGCAAGTGAATGGCCACGTTCAATGTATGCTGTCCTATGCTGTTTCTGGCAAGAAACGTGATGGCTAGTGCCAGGGGGTTTGCAAATGAGAAATGTAGGTGAAGGGCTCTCCTTCACTTCCTGTTGTTGGGAGTGCCTTGGGCTGCTCAGGGTTAGTCCTGTTAGTACAACAGAAGGGAACCAAACTGAAAATATTAGGAGTCCAAAGCAGGATGATGTTTGAAGCAGTATCTTGCTAAACTTCCCATGATTTTCCATTCCATCAGATGTTCCTGTTCTGTTCAATAGGGAGACTCACTTCCCTACCACAAACGCAGATAATCAGCAGGAGCAAGTTGCAGCACCCCAGGGCATTCTGCTGACCAGCTTGTGACCAAGAGGGCAAATACTTACAAGCAAACAATGTTTCAATTCTGTTTCAGCCTCTGTTCTCTGTTCATGGTAACTCAGTTTATTATAGGCTGCTCCAGGGAACAGAGAGATGTTCCATTCACTTCCTTTCCCTTGTGAACTAGTACCACCATGGGTAAATCTGATTTTTTTCATCTCTGTTGTTCATTCTCAAGTCTCCTTCTTTCTCTCCAGATTTCCTCTAGTCCCTACACCATCTGTCTAAGCACTTCTCTCTATGCACACTGTTGCATTCTACTCCTTTTCTTTCTCTGATCTATATTTAGTTGTTTTCCTGTTTACACATCCCTCCAGAGAGCAATATTGTTGAATGTGACTAGTCAGGAAGAAAAACAATGTGGTTAGAACACGTATCCTTTCAGAAGAGTAATCGGGATGAGAAGGCATACAGGATTGGGTAGGATATAAAACTTTTCCCTATGATTAATCAGAAACAGAGATCTGAATATAAATCCACAAAACCCATTAAAGTAACCTGATCAAAGCCAAAGAACACCTAAGCACAGCAAGGAAACATATGCACACTTTTTATTTTCTGACACCATGTATTTTTTTTTTTAATGGTAAGATAACAAAAAAAATTGGGTTTGGAAAGCTGACAATATCTGTCCTTTTACTCAAACTACCAGAAATCTCAAATGTGAATCCAGGATGTATACACAACAAAAACTTGAAAAGGGGAACTTAAGGACTGCTGGGGAATTCAGTGTTGGTTGGTCAGACACTTGAAACGCAGCACTTCAGCAGAGGAGTATTAAGCATAAAGCTGGTTCTCAAGAAGTTTACAAGAGTGACCAATGAGAAAGCTGACTGCCACACATTAGGAATCAGGACCAATGAGAACACCTGGGGCCATCAAGGTGAGACGAAGATCTGAATCCTAGTGTGCATGCAGTGGGGAGACTCTATCTGACCAGAGTGACATTTGCATAGCAAACACACAGACATTCCCCATCTTCAAGTTTATTCCAGTAATTATTAGCTGATGAACACAAGATGTAGAGAGGGTTTGGTTGTGAAATACTGATACTAACGCTAAGGAAGATCGATAGCAGAGGTACTCTCCTGTAAGTGTTATTTACCACTGAGAAATCGGGAACTTCACTGGCAAACATACAAATACATGATTTGAATAAAAAGAAATGTCTGTATTTGTTCCACAGTTCTTCCATCATAGTCATGTAAATAGTCTTGATTATCATACACCACCAATAACTTTCCTAGTCTTTATGCCAATAAATGCATTGGCAGCATGAGCAGCTAAGGGCAAACATTGGGTACAAATCACTGGCTTCCCTGATATGACTTCCTACAAAAGCAGAAGCTCAAGGAACTGTAAAATATCACAGATCTAAAAGTTCCACAAGTGTATTCCACTGGGGATTTCACATTACATTTTGCTAGGTGTTGTATCACTAGTAGATGGTGAATGATGCAGGTTAGAAAATGGCTCTGTAATGGTGATAACAGTATTTAGGATGAAAGTAGGAATAAGGTTCTGTTCTCAATGACTAACAAATAAAATCTGACCAAGAGGTTCTACAGCTTTTGGCATGACACCAGAAGAACGGAGAATGGGAATTGCTGCAGATTGGAAATGATGGCAACAGAAAAATCACAGAAATTTCTGGGAAATTGCACTTGCAGTGACTGCTCTTCTGAGTTTGTTTGCTTCAGTTAGTGACAGGAATGGCTGTTTATATGATATTTAAACACACAGAGGGAAGTTGTTTAGCATACAGGATGGGCTTCAGCTGGTCTTTATTCCTACAAGGTATAGTAGAACAGAAGATACATCCAAAGCAACCAGCAAAAAGATGATTTCATCAGCAGCAATTTTCAGTGGCCGGAAGAACCTCTTAAAGACCAAAAGGGAAAAGCCTACACCTGTGAGGACAGGAGATGATCTAGAAATATAGCTGGATCATGAGAACAAAAGGGAAGGAACAAGGTCAGAAATCGTTTAGTCATGCCCTGAAAATTGCTTTAGGAGGAGTGTTGATCCTGAAAGAGAGAAACAATTTTAAGAATAAATTATACAGCACTATTTATGAGGAGATATTTCCATGAATTAAAAATAGAAGTGAACTTTGCAGTAATTTTCAGTCTGAAAGGAATGTCAGCAGCAGAAACCTGAGCTGCTAATCTGTTTGGTGTCAAGCAGAACTAAACAAACCTCTGCTCTGAGTCAATAAGAGGTTGTATATGGTATTATGAGATCAAATTCTAATCCTCTTAGTAGCATTTTCCACAGAAAAACTGCATTACTATATGAAGTCACATTGTTACATGCATAATTCATATAAATTCCTATGTACATACACATAAAATATGACTAATTACAAGGTATTCCTTATATATTATATAATATGAATCTTGCTCAAAATTTGTCCTAAAAAGGAGTAAAAGTAGCTCTAGGCATTATTTGCTTACATACTCCTCATTGCAAATTATAGAATAGTGTCCAACAACAGGATGTGCCTGTTGGTTAGTGTAAAGCCTATGTCACTCTGTCTCTCCTGTGCAAATGTCTCACCTGCAGTTCAGAGGCAAAAGGTAAGAAGACTGTACAAAACAAGTCAGTTTTAATTCCAGATTGTGGGACACAGTTATACAATCAGGGCTCGACTGAAAAAATTTAGAAATTCTACAGTCTAACCATGCAGAAATCTTGCCTTGCTCTTGACACAACTATCAGAAAATGTCAAAATTCTCTATGTTGACCCACATGATTATTCAGCATGAAAATATGAGACATCAAACTATCTAAACAACCTGGTCATGTGTAAGTATGGCCCTGTCCAACAGAAGTTTGAAATAACACATTGTAATAATTACTGCAAAGTCAGAACAAGTAAAACAAACAAACAAACAATATTCTAATATACTTCCCAGGCTTGTTTGCTCCAGAGAGCCTGAGGACTCACTGTTATACACTCCAAAGCCTCTCTTACTAGACATCTAAATATCCACTTTTATCCAGATAAATGAATTATTCATGTCATCATCAGCAAGCAAGACAGGATGTTTCAAGCAAATGCTTATGTTCAATTATAATTCTGTAATAAGTATTCTAAAATCTAGTGAGATAATGCATTATGGTTCTTTCCTCCAATATATTCTTACTTTATCAGCTTATGCTTCTATTTACATTTATAGAAATGTTATAATAATTCCATTGATAAATCAGTCATTTTATATTAAGTTCTGTAAATCCTTTTCTCCATATACTATATTAAGATACCTCTTTTTTCCCCCCATTATACCATACTATAAGAGGCTCAAAACAAGCAAACAATGCTTCAAAACAAAGATGATTCCCAGATTCCAGAAAACAACCAACCTCACACCATATTGTACGCTGCTTACCTTAAAACATCTCAATAACCTTGACAAAATACTGCTGCTCATCACTTCTTCTGCCTCAACAATTAGACTAGAAACAGAAATGCTAAAAAGGAAGAGCATGCTTATTTTGTATTATAGGAGAACAGTACTAAAAGGCCACACTATTACGATAAATAATTTCATGATATAAGTATTTCTAAGCCTAAATATTTATACAGGTAAATAGACTAATCCACTTGTTTCTGCAGCAAATCCAAACATGCTCCTCACAGATAATCCTAGCTTGCTTCCTGGCCTTGAAGCATAGAAACTATTTGTAAACAGCATAATGAGGAAGCCCAGTTTCTTATAACATTCTCTTCCTCTGTCCTGCCACCTTCCTTTCTGCTTGGCTTCTTTAGTGGCCAAACAGTATATTTCCACTCTTACTTCTCCTTACTGTTTCTCCTTACTGCTAGTTCATTTCATGGAACTAGCAAGATCTACTGTCTAACGTCCTATTTTCATCAATCTTATATGAACATTGTGTCCTTAGTAACACTGTTCTTCTGTCTACATCTGTTAAATGTATGTAGAATGGTTCAAAGGCAAATGGACAATAGGGTGGAAAAGACAAAAAAAAAAAGTATAAAGTTTCTTTTCTTTAGAACACTTCACTAAAAATGGATCTAAGTTGACAATTCAGATTTGCAGTAATTTCCTGTGCTCACATACAGGCAACTCCCCTCAGATAACCTACAGAGAGCATACGGACAAACTACTGTCTCAGAAAAGTAAATGAGAAACACCACAAATATCTGACATTTCAGTTTGCACACAGTAGAATGGGTCTCTTTTTGTGTACCAGGAACTTCAGAAGATCTAAATCCACTTCCTTGCACTGTATGTAATGAAAAAAGATAGATGAAATCTTTACATGAATATACTTCCAGATTTAACAATCTCAAGATAGGAGCTATATGTACAGAACATATGATTTCAGATGCAGATGTGTTAATATTTCCAACATACAACTCAATCAGAATTAGCTTGCCATTTTCCACTTAAAAGGCCCACATAAAGTCCAAAGCCAGAAGGCAATATTTATTTTGTGTAGTTTTCACAAGCAGCTTGATGTTACCAGCTGGCAGGTGCACGGGAGCTGAAAAGTAGTTACAATGATGGTAGATTGCCCATGCATACTGATAGACCTCAGGTGTTGTCAAGGTGGAATGAATGCTATTGTATCAGCACCACCACCACTCTGCCAACATGTTTAGTGTCACAATGAAAGTAATACAAGTTTTCTTCCTATTCAGATCTGATTCCAAAAACAAACAAAACCAGCAATTTGAATTTTCTTTTCATTTTGCTTTGAATTGGGTAGGTGTGCACTGTGAGAGTCTTAGGCTTTAAAGCATAGCAAATTTAAAAGGACTATTAGCACTTAGTCACCAGGACACTGTACTATAGATAGAAGTTTGTGTTGTTCTCTTTTTGTATTTTTTTTTTTTAACTGTGATTACATAAACTAATGCAGGCTTCTTCAAAACTGTAATGAAATTCCCAAGATGAACTAGCTTATGTCTTCCAGTTGAGATGGATGATGATGACTGTGCAGAAACCACACAAGGCCATCAGGCTCTGCATGAATTCTCGCATCTTGAAATGACAACTGACCAAAGCTGATTTTCACTTTGAGGTTTTTCATTCAAAGTTCAAAAGAAAATCTAGAGGGTGAATACCAGAGGAAAAGGTCAGCATTAAAAGCAAAATGATAATGTAGATAGCTACTGTAGATACCATAGTGAAATTACTTTAAAAACTAAGTATGGTGCTGTGAAAAATGGTACTGTATGTAGAGCTAAAATCCTAGACAAACGTTCATGCTCAGTTGGAAGCTAAGTCATTGGTATGAAACCTTCACCAATACATTCAGAGCCTGTGCTGTAAGTGGGCTCACTAGGAACTTTGGCTACGGAGAGTCAGAATGTAGAGCCATTTGAAAAGAAACAGGTTAAAGACTACACATATGAGAGCAACATTTGAGACATGTAGTAAGCACTGTATTTGGGATTTGCTTTGGATCTGGCTGGCCATTGTCCAGACTCAGCTGAGTGTGTCCTCTGATTCAGCACTTCCCAGCACAAAGCTTTGTTTTCATTGATGACCCTCGAGTTACCTCAGTAAATTGAGGGTGGAAAGTACCAAAACAGAGTCAGTGCAAGAAAAGTAAAAATATGTGCTTCCCATTGTCTGATTCTAAAGCATAAATTAAAAAAGCTGAATCAGATGAATGACTGGAAGAAGGAAAAAAAATGGAATGGTTGCCTTACAGAGGAAACATCTGAGAAGGCAAAATGAGAGTATCACAATACCAGGAGCCCATAATTTAGGGTATGTATTCCATGTGTGGGACTCTGCATTTCTGTAGTTCAGTCATGGGAGTCTACACATCAGTGCATAGTATGTCCAAGTCCTCAACTTTTTTTTTTTTTTTTTTAAACAATAGGGAAGCAAAGCCTTAAGACAAGAGGAAAGAATTATAAAAGGAAGGCAAAATGCCTTAATTTCTCTTCCTCAGTAACTGGAAGATGGAAACTGGAGTTGATATGCCTCCCTGAAGAGATGATACAAATACCCAGGCAGTGATAACATTCTGGTCACCAGAAAAATAAAGGAGTGCTTGCAGACTATAGTAGTACTCCAAGGAGTTCCACACTATTCTTTCTGTCTCAATCCCACAAATGTCACACTAGCAAAAAGAATTTTAAAAGCAAGGGGAAAAGGGAAAGCTTTCCTTTGGCTGTGGCCTGTATAGCACATTAAATTTTGTTTGGCATGCCCACAGTTCCCTAGATGTGGATTATAATCACCGATATTTGTGCCTGTGGAAAACAATGGGGAGGAATGGATATGCACTAAAGAAGCAGCAGGAGAAAAAACTAAACAGATAAATAAGAAACAAGCAGTAAAGAGAGGAAAAGACCGACCCATTTTTTGTAAATAAAGCTCTTCAAAAAGCTGTTTTTTGAAATGTCCAAGATTGTATTAGAAATGATTACATTTTTAAACCACTGATTTGAACATGCATTATGAGAGAGATGCAGATATTAAGTCCAAAACTTAAGACCTTCCTTACAATCCTAGGAAAAACCTTCCATGAAAAGAAAGCTATCCAAGAACAACTCCTGCTACAGCTTTACAGATGTCTGCCTGTTATAGCATTTCTTTAAATACAAGTATAAATCAAATGATTGTTATGGCTTCTTTTATAAGCTTGTTACAGAATGAGAAAACGTTAAGCCAAGCAGGAAAAGAACAGGTAGCTTGCATCATCTCCATGATTTTTCTAAATATATTTACACCCTTTAATAGAATGGTATCAATAGAATGGTATCAATTGGCCTGTGAACTTTATCCTGATATTTTGAAAGAATATTTTCAAAAAGTCAATCAGAATAAAATGATCACCTTCCAGCTGACTACGGGTAGTGCATGTTTTGGATGGAAGCAACAGTCCTCATTACTGCTAATGGTGTTCAACCTAAGGTCCCACGTGGATTTTCCAAACTGGGAAATAAAGATAAATTTGCCTGCAAGATTACACTTACCTGTTGTTAAGAGTACTGCTAGAAACTCATTTCATACTATCAGGAAATAAATAGCATAAGATGTGTTGTTTTATTTTCAGAACATGGTTATCACAGAAAAGTGAATACAGACTGAATTGCTCTACTGTGCAAAGCAGGATGCTGTAGCATCAGTGGCACTGACAACAGTGAGAAAGAAAAAGAAAACTCCTGGGTGCTGCTATAATTACACTGGTGGAACTGGGGGAAGTAGGTAAGTAAATGCTATCTCCATATACTGTGCAGGCATAAGTTCTGCTGCCCATCATCCTTCCTAGCATTGCTGTTCAATGCAATATGATACAACAGTGTTTTATTTTTTTTTGTTTAAACTTCCAGGACAGTGAATTATATTACCACAGACTGACAGGCATCATAAACCCAGACAACTTTGCAACAGTGCAGAGACTGAAAAGCATTATCTGATACATGCTTCCTCTAGGACTTTCCTAACTCTACATAACACAGCACTGTTTCTGTATGGATTGGCACAGATTCCATCTACTTCTTGACTAACTCTTAACATGGAGTTCCACCTCTAGAAGCAGGACTTCAGGGAAAAAAGTCAGAATGAAGAAATAAGAGCTAAGATTAACTAACACTTTCTTCTCCTCTTGTGACTATTTCACTGGTTTCCATATTCAAAGAAGAAGGTAACTCCCTGTGGTATGAGAATCTGGAAAAAAAGGACAGTTGCATCATCTTCAGAGATGCATAAAGTTTTCCAAATTAAGGCTCTGCAAAATGTTGGCTGGAAAATGCCAACACTTTCAATTTCTTTTGTATTGACACTATATGATGATTGTACATATTTAGAAAATGTCTTGGTTTAGGTATCTTGATAGTACTGATCCAGTGAAATGTTGAGTTCATTTCAAAAGACCAGTGATTTTACTTGCCAGGGAAAAGCCTCAGGTCTTTTCAACATAATGAAATGTTATTAAAAAAAAAATTCTGAAACATACTATTTAACATTTGCACACATTTAGTAGTCAAAAATTCAAGTTCAGTTATATGAAATGGACTTTAACTGCCTCATAGAAATAATCTAATATAAAGCCTTGCTTTCAAATCACAGTTTACTTAGAATTGCAGTGCATAATCATATAGAATTAAAGTAGATATTGTGTAGACTAGCAAGTAAACAGGTTTTAGCATATTTAGACAGATGACTTTAAGATGTACACAATTACAACATTCACTTGCACTCCCAGACATTTTCTAGTCACAGACTGACACTGTCTTGTGCAGGAAAGGCATGGAGACATGCTGATGCAGAAGTTAGAGACAAACATATCTGCCAGAGTGACAGAATTTGTCTGTGACTTGCTCTCAGTGTGGAAGTGTAGAAGACTTGAATAGCTTTGGGATTTTCTTTGTTACTCACTAGTAAAAAAACAGTAATTTCCACTAAAGGAAAAAAAAAAACTCCCTGACTGAGAAAAACAAATAGTCACCCAGGCTTTTTGCTTATTTTTCAGCAAAATTACTTATGTAATCACATGCATCTTACAGATGCTTTCTTTCATGTCTTCTATCAGTTCTTGCCAGTTTGCATATAAATTATATAATGTGTTGGGCCTCTTATTGAACAGCCAGAGTGGTTATTTCTCTGTCAAAGTGTTGGACCAAAGTACCAGCTCCTGGGATGGGCAGGATTGATAGATGCCAAGAACAAATCTTTTTTGCCAGAAAGGCAAAGTCTTAGAGCACATTCTGTAATACATGCTTCTCACTATGACCACCTTGTTCATTCACTGTATACTGCACACAGAAGCCTGTGCAGACTAGGTGTTCAGCTAGAGGAGGGCTCAAGGCTCTCCTGCATCCTACAGTGAAAGCAGTTCTGCCAAAATGCTGATGTTAGCAGTATTTTCAAACAGTTTCAGCAAATTTATACAGGCTGTTCACAAACCTAGATCGCCCAGTTCTACAGACACGGTACCAGTACCACAGCAAAGGAGGAGGAAGAAACGTTAAGGGCAATTAAACAATCTCCAGTTGCCTTATTGGCAGCCACTAGGCTGCTGTCCCAGCAGGCAACAGCTCCAGGGGAACACATTCTACCAAGCCCCACTGCATGGTCTGCCAGGAGTAGGGGTCCTTGCATGCCTAACTTTGACCACACATTACATCAATCCACAGGCAGCAGATGCTTGCTTAAGCTAGATAAATTGTAACACCCCACGTACTGAAACAGTTTAAACTCTGAAATGCATAATATTTCTCAAAACAATGGCAAAGAGTTCAGACAACTTTATTCTGACATTAGATTAGATGCTAGCAGGATAGTTTTTACTCAGAGGGTGGTGAAGCACTGGCACAGGTTGCCCAGAGAGGTTGTGGATGCCACATCTCTGGAGACATTCAAAACCAGGCTGGATGGGATGACAGGGCCCAGGGCAGCCTGATCTGGTGGGTGGCAGCTTTGCTTACAGCAGCAGGTTGGAATTGGATGGTCTTTAATTTCTGTTCCAGCCCAAGACATCCTGTAATTTTATTGATCACAAGTATTAATACACCACGAGATGCAGTGAGAGATTTCACAGCTAATTCCCCTCACATGTTTCCCTTCAGTCTTCCAAAGCCATGCCTTGCACACCCCTGGTGAGGGAGCTCACATCCCAAACCACTAGCCTGGGAAGTACTTCCCTTTCTGTGAATATTAGCTGTCTGCAAAGACCCAAAATACATGCATCGTTTTCTTCCTTACACATCGTCAGTCAAGGAGCTAGAAGATAGATTCAATGTTTCAGTTATTTTCCATTTCCTGCAACTTTGTTCTTCAAGAAGCAAAAACAACTGGTAAGAGCTGATGGCATCACACACACTTCTGATTGCAGTACTACCTGCTGCTTTCCCTGCAGTACAGTAGGTCATTCTTAACATCAAATACTTTTACAGAACCATCACAAAAAGGGGTCCTACAAATCTTGCTAAGTGAACAAAAAGAACTGGCTAGCAAATATTCAGATTAGAAGTAGTTCTACTTGAATAACTAGTAAATAAACAGAAGGGTTTTTTTGTTCAGATTTCTATTTTATTTGACAAACCTTTCCAGTTCCTTGTGAGGACACAAATGCAAAAAGCACACAAAAAAATCTAATCTTTTCCTGTTACTAGCAGGAAAAAAGACAATTCAAATGCAACTGATAATAAAAATAAGCACAGGAGAATTCAGTTCTATGAAACAGACTATTTGTGCTACAGGGTCACACAGGACATAACGTTGAGAGGTAAGATCTAAAACAAAATTACACATTTTCCACTTGCATAAAATCAATTTACTCCAAATTACTGCTAGGCAGGGGCTCATCTACCTACTGCTTCCAACCTGTTCAGCGGGTTCAGATATCTTGTCCTCCTGAACATCCATGCCCACATATTTCAGGCATTACCTGCTGCAAAGACAGTGGAGAAGCACTGGCCTCCCCTTTTCATTCATTTTATCATGTGTTCATGGTCAGAACCCGACACGTGCTCACCATACTGCTCTATTATCACCAGCCACATAAGGCATGCAAGCACACGGTCTATCAGCTGATCATACAGGACCCATTTCACTATCAAATGAAGACATTTTGTGTTACAAAAGGGAATCAGCTTTATGTCCAAACAAACGTGGACCTTGGCTGTGTGAATAGAGCCTGTATTGAATCATGTGACATATCAGAATCAATGTGACATCAGAGTCCATGGACAGGATTCATCATGTCTGGACTGCATGCCAAATACCATCAGACCAAGACATCATGCAGATTCTTACATGGTGGAAATGGAGCATAAAGTAACAATCTGAATTGGTCTTTGACAAGATAGGGTCCTTCAAAATAAAGAGGCATTGGAAGGTCTTCCTTTCCTTTGTATGCAAACAATGCTGCTTAAACTGGCACAGGGTCATATGCTTGAAAGTTGTAGGATCACAGAATCACCAAGGTTGGAAAAAACCTCCATGATCATCCAGCCCAACCATCCACATACCACCTGTATTTCCCACTAAACCATGTCCCTCAGTACAGCTTCTAAATATTTCTCAGATGCCTTTAAGAACAGCAACTCCACCACCTCCACGGGCAGCTTGTTCTAATGCCTGATCACTCTTACTGAGAAGAAATTTTTCCTAATGTCCAACCTGAATCTCCAAACCAAATGGCACAACTTGAGGCCATTCCCCCTGGTCCTCTTGATAGTCATGTGGAAGAGGCCCCCTCACCACAACCTCCTTTCAGGAAGTTTTAGAGAATAATTAAGTCTCCCCTGAGCCTTCTCTGCTCCAGATTGAACAATCTCAGTTCCCTCACCTACTCCTTATGAGATTTGTACTCCAGACCCTTAACTAGTTTCATTGCCCTTTTCTGGACAGGCTCCAGGGCCTTGATATCTTTCTCATAGTGAGGGTCAAGTTAACTTTCAGGAAGGAGGAAAACCTTTTTTTTTTTTTTCACACCTTACTGCAAAGACAGATAAAGGGGACCTAAAAAACATTTAAATGAATAAAAATTGTGCTGCAAAGCAAAAAACACAATCTGTCTCTCAGTTGCAATGAGTAGGACAAGATGACACAGGCTTAAATTGCCATAAGTAATACCTATATTAAGCATTAGAAAAGCTCTCAGACGCTAAGGATAACATTGTGAAACATGCTTCTTAGGGATGCTATGTGGCATTTACTGTGGGAAGTCTTTAAGAAGCAATCAGACAAACGTGTTTGGTTTAGCTACAGCTGATGTTTTCTGAGGAGGAGAGAAGGTTCAGAATGAGGCTTTTTAGATCTCTCCCAGCCCTATTTTTTCTATGATCTTCCTGTAGTGTACCTATTTAATTTTCCTTTTCTGCTGCTCAGCTTTGTTAATTTGAGACTTGGTGGGAGGAGCACATAGCAGGTCTGATGTACAGCATACTGTTTATTTGAAACAAAGTCAGAAGTATTTGGGAAATGGAAGAGCCATTTCTTCATTACGTGTACACAGATGTGCACTCTCTTACTACCAAACCCAATTTAAATAGGTAGACTTACGCTAAAGAATTTGAACAGTCATCATCATTTCCATCTTACAAACAGAGAGCATAGGGAACAGAGGTCTGTCTGTAATGACACAGCAAGTCATAAGAATGAATTCAAAAGTAAGATTTCCTGGTTCCTCAAAGTGACTCTATTTGATGGACTACATGCTCTCATTCCCCTGCCTTGCTCTCCCTCCCCCCAGCCAGGCAATGCAAGATTACAAGAATTGCAGCATTTCCCCATAAAAGTCTTGTCTGCAGCTGGAGAAGTCGGACTACAATGGCTCTGGTAACTTCTGTAGCAAGGACACACACACATTGCAGAGATCACAATTACCAAGAAAAAAGAAGTCCTAAAGCCACTTCAGGACTAGCACCTTGCAGAGTTCATCTTGGGCTGCTAATTCTCATCTTTGTTCTCTAGCTTGCCTCTTTCTAATACTTGACTGAAAGATGGTTATCTATAAAAGCAAAAAAGAGAAGGCAGAATAATAGAGGCACTACAGATGAAGAATGGTACTGCCGGACAAGGGTAGAAGAGTTCACAAGTGCTTGCAAGAGAAGAATTGTTCCAGCCTAGTGCACAGAGATGTCTAGTTCAGCTTTTACTGAACACTTTCCTAAAGCTGCTGGAACTTAAGCCAGCAGGAAATCAGAATTCAAGAAGATAAGAACTGAAAATCTCTTGTAGCAGTATTATAAATCCAGTGCCAGTACTGCTGTATTACTCCTTACCTGTCTTCATAGTCTTGTGTCAACTCCTTATGCAACAGCTTTGGAACCCAAAAAGGACCACATTCCAGTCACCAACTAGAGGTCTCACCTCTCACAGGTGGCTGTGATGACAGACACTAGGCTTCAAATCAATTTAAAGCTCTGGTGGACTCTAAGCCCCATACGTACACCAAGTAGAATTTAGATTCACCATTAGCAGAAAGACAAAACAAGAATTAAAAGCATTAAGGAGTAAGAATAAAGATTTAAAAATACACAAGCGGAGCAAAAGTAAAAATATCTCCAAAAAGCATTAATGGCAATGTTTAATTGGGCATTTCCTTAAAAAAAGTAAAAACAAAAAAAGAAAGAGAGGCTTCTGCATACTGGAATAAATATAATCAAATTATTTGCATGCTTAGATTTTTCTCTAGCTTATTGAAATGGCATAGTTAACTTTCAATTTATGAATGAAGGAATATTGCTCACCACTGTAAGATGCATTCTACTGGGGCTCAAAGTCTTTAGTAAGCCATGTTATGTGTACTTTCTCCTGATGGTTTCACATTCATGTTCATCAACACTCAGCAAGAACCATAAACAAAGCCCTTCTCTCGGATGCACACATGCAGTTCCCACTGACTTCACTGGATTTTCAGCTGACTTCAATAAGAATTCTGTGTGCATGCAGAAGGGTAGAACTTGGCTCTGCGCATTTAATAAAATTACATCACTAGATGCCTTATAAATGAAGGGCAATGCAGGCCATATTGAAAAATAACAAACTGAAACCTGAAAGTGAAGCCAAAGAAGTTCAAATTTCAGCCAACTTTTCCCAGAACAATCAAAATGGCATACATTTTAGTCAAGATGAAACAAAAATCCTTGCAATATCTTCTTCATCAGGATGTGCTCTGCCTTCTTTAGAAGTACTGTGTGAAACTCAGCCATCTACGCAGGGTAATGATCTTGTTGTCTCAGGTACAGCAATTATATCGGCATATGAAATGACTAAGGAAAGGTCAAACTACAAGCTGTGATTTGCCAAGTCATTTTCTACTTTTATATCCATGTTCTCTAAGTTATGAAGCTCATTGCAACTCAATTTAAAGCAATACTACAGTAAAAAAAATTAACCGATCCTATTATTTTAACAACAGATATTATTTTGAATCTACTCTTACAGTGGTATTTTTAAAATTCCAACTAATTGAATCCAGGAATATTTATCCTAAAGCCTTCAGCCCTTTCCATCAGTCTTCAAAAAGAACACTTAAAAAAAAAAAAACTACTCCACAGCTTAGAAATAGCATTCCTGTTCCAAATTTCAAATGTCGTCTACCAACACATAACTTCTGCCTGGTATATTAGCTAAGCAAAGCAATGCCACATGTGTTATCTCCAAATTTCTTCCCTTTAATTTACTCACTCCATGAGGTAATCATCCATGCCTTTTTATTGCCTCTGTAAAATATGTACTGACTGGGATGAAGAATATTCTGACTTCTGAAAATCGACCTACTAGTAGACTTCTTTGCACTTTCTATTTGGCTATAGAACACTGATTAGCTGCAAATTTAAACACAAAAGCACTCAGGGATAGGAATCCCAGAGGGGGCTTGATGTTCATGTTTTGTTTTTCCCCCCTCTAAGTAGGAAAATTTCTGATGATTTTCAAACTTAAAATAGCAGAAGAGATTTCATGAATTGCTTTTTCTTCCTGGTTGGAACAATCCCTATTCCCTGTTGCTTTATAACACTGAGTTACTTTGCATAAAGTTGGTTATTACTGCCAAGTCAAGGGAGAAAGGGGAGAAGCAAATGCAATGTTCTGAACTTACATGTGCAGCAGGGCACATATCAGGATGCTTCTCAAAGCAACTTACTTAAAAATTATTTAAGATTAGAAAATAAATTTGGTGTAGGACAGCCCACCTTAGGAAAAACAATACCATAGATACTGAATTATTGAATATCAATTATTCAGCAAGTTAAGCATTCAGCGTGGTGAAAGCTGTTTCTCTCAAACTATGGCATTGTTGAATGACAAGCTATGAGATCTGGTAGGACTCCACTGTCTCAAAAACTCCTCCTCCCCTCCCAGCATTGCACTCTGATACTGGCAGCCTCAGCTGTCACAGAAGAACTCCTTCATGCGACTCAGAAACTCTACTTTCTGCTGGCTCTGTGGAGCATGGTCAATTTACAATGTGTTACAGGGAATATCTCTGTCAGCCTAGACTTTGCAATTGGGGGTTCATAACCCTTTTTCCTTAATCAGTTAGGATTGGTGAAAGGAGGGAGCTTGATCAACTGATGGCAGCTTTCAGTTATTTGGTTGTTTTAAATATATAGCGCAGCTTCCCAACGAATGAAACAAAGTCAGGTACATCTTACCTAATTGTTTTTCAAGGAAACTGATTTTAAAGAGTTAAGAATAAAAGATCAGCTTCAAACTCAGCTTTTTTTCCTGTCCTGCTTAAGCAATGACATATGAAGAACTTTATGTCTAGACAATTACCTACTCCTTTAAATAGGACACTAAGGGAGTACCATTTTAAAATGTATTCACACAGCATGAGACTAATCCTCCTCCTGGGAATACCGGTGCAAATCAGAGTAACTCCTTGGAGGTCAGCTGAAGTACACCAGTGTAAAACAAATGTGTGCCAAAGGAGAATCAGGCCCCATCCACCTTTATTTTAATGCAGAGGTTGCAGATCATCTGCAATGATAAAGTGAACAACATAAATAAAACTGACATTTATTCGATTGATCTCACTTCCTGCCGACTGTTTGCAGCTCCAAATATAGGGCTGGAGAACAATGGTTCAAGGAAGGGAGGCAGAAATCCTGCTTCTCCCCCATTCACACATTCCTATCTGCCAATAACTCCGACCTGAACTGCTTTTTATCTCCTGATGCTGCCAAACCATTTTAGGCTTAATTTGACATTGCTCCCCTGCTTCTAAAGAACACAACTTCTTACAGTAAGATAATTAAATAAAAAAAAAAAAAAAAAAAAAAACCAAAAAAACAACAAAAACGGGATGCACGAAGAGAAGATGTATGCAAGAATCTATGTAAGAACCAGAATCCATGGAAAAATAAGCAAGAAAACCTCTATCTTGCATACAATAGATATGCAAGACACTAGTAAATTGATTAATTATTTGGAAATCTAGCACTGAGAAGTAATGATATGTTTGCAGGGGAGGAAGATTAAAATATGAGGCTATTGCAAGTCATGGTGCCATCTGTGCTAATTTAAGTGAATCCGTAAGTATTTCCCACAACTTCATGATGTCCTGAATCAGCTCCCTCCCCCTGTGCCAGGCTGATAAAAGGATCCTTAGCAACGCACTAAATATATTATGCAACATATTGAAGGCTCCCAAGGAAAAGCCCTGAATTACACGGAAACAAAGAACGTCAGGTGTGAGCATCAGCAGCTTTAGGGAAAAACCACCTCTAACTATTTACCATGTCAGCAAACGCAGGCGATCTCTCTCATCTCTGCCAGCAGCACATAACGGTATTCGCTGCATATAACAAAGTTAACACGGATTTTACCTCAAATCTACTTAGGCTGGAGCTCTTCGACCGAGACTTCTTGCGGAGATAGACGGAAAAGAACCGTCGCACCGTGAACTTCTTCATGTTCATGTCCATTGCCCCGTCCGAGCTCCGGTGCGGAGCACGGCGGAGCTGCAGCGCTGGAGAAAGCTAGCGCATCCCGATAGCCCCGATGGATATCCACAGGCAGGAGATGCCCGCCGTGCCTGCCCTGCCCCTGCTCATCCAGCCCGGCGGGCAACGGGCGAGAGGTGCGCGGCTCGGCGCCCACCGGCGTTGTGCTCCGTCTGCCTTCCCACTGTTTACATTTCGGTGCTGCAAGCCCAACTCTCTCCCCACTCCCTCTCCCCCTCGCCTTAGGTCCTACTACGCCCAATCAGGCTCCGCTGCTGCTGCATGCATAATCAGCTCCAGTAGATGACAGCTCCGAGTCCCCGGCGTAGCAGGTTTGAGATAAATATTAGATGTGTCTATGGCTTTGCCCTCCTCTCAGCCAGACTCCTTCGATTTCCTGGTTTCCGAATCACATGGGGAACAGGCGCATGCTACACTTCTGTTTTTAGCCCGGAATTTCAATGCCGCTATAATTACCGAGGGCTCCAGTGGTCAGATGTGAGAGAAGAGCTCCCGCACCAGAGCCTCTCCAGGGAGAGGGCTGAGGACGCCATGAACCCGCAGTCGGAACAGGGAGGGTCTCAGCCTCCTCTCACTCAGGGGATTTGTTCAGATGTGCTTCCCCCACTCTGAAATCAGAAAGCTTATCATGACCCACCAACTTAGATTACCCACCAGGCTACATTAAAATACCTAATGCTGGCACAGCTCTGAAAATAGAAAGCACACTCTAAATGGTAAGTATTACTATTCTTATTATACTCCAGCAGACAGCTACAGCCCTTCTCAGAGGTTAAATATGTGCATCTATTTACAGGCTGCAGCTCTGAGCTGCTCACTATATACTGGAAGCGTGCAGACTTATAGCTACCCGCATTTCCTCCCCCCCCCCCCCCCCCCATATATGCATTTTTCAGCCTTTATTCAGAAACTAATGAATCTGAGTGTGATCCAGAGACCAAAGAGCTATCTTTGCCTGCTGTGCACAGCTCGGGCTTCTCGCCCTTGGCAGCCTTTCTTTTCTGACTAGCAAGGAGCACCCAGACATGCCTTTCTCTCATATCCCCATATGGAAATTGAATGGCTCTGATGACTTATTAATGACTGAGATAAATAAGCCCAGAGAGAGCTGACACCACTACAGCCTGAGAAAGCTCTCAGAGGTTAAATGACAATACTACTCCAGTCGATCTGCTCTAAGTAGGGTTGGATTTTGCTTTAATTGCATGTCTGGGCTCTGCTGTGAACCATGCTGGCTGGCTGTGCCTGTCACTATCTGCTTTGTTCACAGGCTCTGTCCCTCTCTTTTGTTTAAAAACGTCATCTATGTACCTGGAAAAGCAAGAAAATAGAAACAAGTAAATGAATAGTTTGGCATTTACGGTTTCCCCAAAACAGAGGTCAGGTTTGAATGGCTACCTTCAGCCTGCAATTTTCTGTAGCCTCTGACTCTTCTGTGCCCTGACCGCTGCTGCCTCCCCCCACCTAAGATAACTGCAGTACAGCACATGCAGCAGAGTAGCAATCTGCTTTGCCCCTTTCTCTATTTGCCTCCTTCAGACTGCTTCTCTAATTCTCTGTTTTGGCAACAGGAGCGTATCTCCCAGTGCTACTGTTGGGGTGCAGCCCCAGTGTGCGCTGAGCCAAACCAAGAAGCCTTTTACCATGACAGCTGTGCCAGCTTCTGGCTAAAGAGAGTAAAGGCAGCCGGTCCAGCAGGAGCTAAGCTACTTACGGGTACACTATAAACCCTTTCCAAAAGCAATAAGCAGGTAAAAAGCAATTTTGTTGGTAAAGCTGCATCAGCACCAAAATTATCAGCTGATGCAGTTTATTGCACCCTGCATGTGGTGACCGAATTGCAGCAGCTGCACTGAATGGTGCAAGGGCCTGAGGCACTCACCTGTCTCTCTCATGGGCTCTCACCAGCACCTCTCTGTCTGTGCCCTGCCCTCTGCCTGCAGAAGAAGCATCCTAACTCAGCCGTGCTTTCATACTGACAAAGGCTTTTCAGAGCCACACATTCTCATTCTGATAAGGCATTTCAGCTTTAAATAGCAATTGGACAAGATCAGGGTAGCTCCCTGCCCATCAGATACACAACAGAGGCTCACCAGGACACTAGCATCATGAAGAGAAGATCATTTCTCATCTCCAAACATACGGAACTGCCATATATAACAAAAAAAAAAAACAATAGTAGTTGAGAGGTTGCTACTACCTATGCTAGCAGGTTTATCACAGCCTTCACTTTCTATGATGCACAGAGTGCTTTAACATACAAGTACATGCCATTAGATGTATCAAAACATCTGAGACTACGCAGCCATTTATTACATTCAGAATTTAGTTCTTTAGCACCCAAAAATATGGTGAAGATGATCTGCTAGTATCCAGTTAATGAGTAGAAGCTGTTGCTTGATGCTAAAGGTTACACTGCAACACATACAGCATTGCCCAGGTTGGGAGCAAATCTCTTCTCACATCCCTGCCAAAACATAAGTGCAGGCTCGGAAGTAGGCATTATCTGCCTGCCTTCTCATGCTCCTTCCAACCAGGTGCTTAGGGATTAACTACAGAGGGACTAATAATCATCAGTGCCAGGACGGTAGTCTTTACCTATGGAACAAGAGAGCAGTAGAGCAACTGCTGAGTGCATCTTCCAGCTATAAACTGTACAAGAAACTGAGTTGCAGAAACTGAAGAATACAAATACAGAAATCAAAGAAAATACATGAGCACGTAAACTAAACACAACAACAGATTTGAAAAGCAAGTTGTTCTTCTGTTGCATTCACATTGTATGCTACTAGGATGTGGAATTTAGCTTTGTTTCAAAACAAAAAACGTGAAGAGGTTTTAAAAAAAAATCTCAGACTGTCAGCTAATGGGATAATATCCATTTTCCCCAATGACTCTAGCAGAAAAGGTGCAAGTCAAAATAAATAATTCAATTAAAATAGAACATTCATCAATATATTTATAAACATACAATTGCCAGATCAACCAGCAACTTGAAAAATTCATTGCACTTAGAAATTTATGGCCATAAATCATTATCAGCTCTCCTTTGAGCAACTTTAACTGCTGACAAATTGCTTGAAAAAGTCACTGAAAATATCACATTAAGACAAGAATAAACAGTAGAACTGGTAGAGAAGGTGGGGCATATGATGCAATGGTATCAAGCAGTAATGCTCTGTGTATTCTGAATTATATTTCTTAAAAATATTATTGTATTTGTTGTAGCACAAAATAAATAAAGACAAGATTTTGGCAGTTACCAGTGACCAAAGTTCAAAAATAGTCTTCTTCAATTGGAAAAAAGCTTAAACAAAGAAGCAAACAAAAGAAATCCAAGCCCAGTATTCAAGACAAATTCTCCAAGAGAAGCCACTTGAAATTGGATATTTCACAGCACAGGTTCCAAATTTTATAAGTTAAGCCAAGTATTACCAATAATATCCCATGAAAACTAAAGGACTGTAATAGCAATAGGATGCCAACAGCCAACACTGCATGAATCAAGTTTGAAAGAAACACGAGCTAATTGTTTGCCTGAAAGAAAGCACAGATAGAAGACATCTACCAGAGACAGTGGCCTGTACTGTAAAATTAAGCAGTATAGAATTTCTTTCAGTACAGACAGTACTTCAGATCCTGTGACCAAAATGGACTTTGTAACATTTACGTGAATCAACTATTTATGAGCAAAACCAAAATGACTTTGCTACTTGAGCAAATTAAGAGATCGCTGTAAAAGTAAAAACATACAAATTGATACTACATTCCTTGCATATGTAGTAATACTGGCTATCCTTCCTCAAAAGTACATAAGAAAAACAGAAAAGACCCCAGAAAAGCGACCCCCCAACAAACAAAAAACATTAGGCAAAAAATGCCTGGGCTTGGATCTCATTTGATCAGCACACCAAGCTGTATTCCAGCCCTTCCAGCTGCTGAATCTAGTTGAATATTTTGTCCAGTGCAGTGTCTTGCTTACTTGACTGGAGTGCTGTCTCAAAAACAAGGACGCACTCCCCAGCCAACAATGTGAAATACAGACAACAATTTGCCAGCTCAGACATGCTTCTTACCAGCAATGATAAAGCAAGTGATCAGCAATGTTGTCTGGATGAGGGTGCAAGAGAACTTTACTGGAAAGGTACAGATCCTTTTAGCCATTTTGCAAATTAAAATCACTGTTCAGAAGAAAGAAAGCAAATCTTGCATGTTGTCTACCCATGTCCAGTGAATGGGCAGAAAGCTGATAGGATCAGACTCCTGGCCACAGTCTTCTCTGCATCACACAGACTTACGGCTTGCTCTTATTTGTGCACAGGAAACTGAGGCTGCTGCATAAATAACAGCTTCATGACAAGACAACAAGATTTGGTTGAGTTTTCACCAGATGATGGACATTTTAACCCTCACAAAAGCATCTAGTACTTGTTTGAGCATCAAACTAGCAAATGTAACAAGTGCTGTATTGACTGCTGTGTTATATGCTTTGCTGCTTATAGACTCAAAACGATGTGCAACAGCATCAATGGCCACACACATGCCTGTTTCCTGTGGTCTGTTTCATGGATGGAGATCAGGTCATGTCATAATTTGCACTGAAATTTAACCAGAAAGGTGTCAGCTTCAATTGCTTTTTTTTTTCTTTTTATTGATATCAGACTTGTACTCTATTGGCTGATACAGGTCTTGCTTGGCATTTGGTGTCCAATCTCATTTATGTTGCACAAGCTCCTGTACCAGTGCAGTTGAAGGAGATCGATAAAGATACAATTCTTCTTTCTTACCTTTGGATAATAAGCAGAAACAGACTCCTATAATGGACTACAAGTTTATAGAAAGGAAGACGCTACTTGGTAACTGAAGTATGAACAATTCTACAGCATGAATATTTATGAATATCTACTTTTAGTGAAAATTATACAACCAAAATTGGATGGCAGAACTTCATTACGCACAGCATATGTTTACTATTTATTCAGACTAGCCATGAACAATTCTACAAAGGAATGCATTCATTAGAAATCTACTGATAGACAGATTTGCCCTCTGGAAGATACTGTACACCTAACAGGAGAAAGTATGTGGAACATTTCCTGGAACCCCCATTTTTACATTTAATAGCCATCAAAAGACCAAACTGACAATTCACTAAGCAGAAAAAAAACCTGTTTGCCCTAGAAACTCTGAAAAAAAGAATGTACAGGGCTTAAGAACTTAGATTATAAACATTAGGTAGAACTTCTTCCTTCTATTAGATGAAACTACACACGGAGGTAGAAAATGAAATGAGGTAGATAAAAAGCTTCACTGTTAGTTCAGCTGACTGACCTGAGTTAATAACCATCCGTATCTCAGACTGTTTTTGTATAACCTTGAAAAAGAACCTTGCTATATCTGGCTATGTTGAGCTATAGTCCACATAAAAAAATAAAACAAACAAACCAACCAACCAAAAAACCCCCAAACCAGTCACATTTTGATTGTCTATGAGAATGAGGGTGTGGATTGCGTTGTTTTATTCTTATTATTTCCAACTGGTAAGTCATATGCCTCATGACGATAATCCATGACTTTTTAACCAGAAAGGAGCAAGAGCTGCTTTCTGGTCAGGTTCTTGATTTGTACAAAAGGATGTATCTCTCAGACAGTGTGTCAGACTCAGATTCTGAAGTGTGTGCAACTGCACTTCCATTTAGCCACATCTCCGCTTCAAATCTTCTTTTATAAAATGGAGGTGGAGTACTCTGCCAATTCACAAGAGCTGTTTCAGAGAAAACACAATGACCACTATTATGTGCTCACAGCCAAAATGTCAGTTTGGGCAGGGCACATACTTGCTAGCTTTTCCTACAAAAATAGACTAACAGCAAGTAACATCAAAAAAGAATAAACCAATAACACACGCAAATTTACCTAGATAGGCTTTATAGCTAGCAGGATAAAAATATATGACACGTAATGCACACCAAAAGTCAAGATTAAGACTGTGTGAATATCCCATGTTAGATACTGCAAGAATGAGATTTGTTCAATAATCCGTAGTCCTAAAATCTTAAGCCTTGACATCCTTCTTCTTGGACTTCTTTATCACTTCTCAGATGAATATCGAAGGCCTGTCTTAACTTACAATAGTTGCAGTTCTTAAATCCAGATCACAGAAGAAAGAGCAGAGAAAAAAAAGGTCTGAAGTGCTATGAGATACACTCCCTCTTTTTTTTTTTTCTCCAATACAGCTACAAAAATTTTGTAACTGAAAAAAATCATGAAAAATAAAAACAATTTCTAGTCTCAAAAAAGTTTGTTAGGTTCCATCTGACATTTACAAAACCATATGCTTATTTCTTAATTCACCTTGTACAGTATGGCCCAGTGTCCCATTTTGTCACTAACAAACTAAAACCAGCATTTAACTCAGTTTCCATCCACTTTATATAGTAAAGCTAAAATGTTTGTATCAGGATTTTTAGCACCAGAAACAGAGAAGGACATGAGAAGAGGACTAGCAAAATGACTGTGTTAGCATCTACTCTAAGATTTAATGACATCTGATGAAGCAATAAAACCTGAATTTTTTGAGATACTTTGATATCATCCACATGCCCTGAGATATATATGCATAACCTCACAGCAGTACACAACTGTAGCGGCATATTCTTAGACAGCTTGTTTGGAAACAAAGTAAAATATCCTCTATTCAATAGTTGACCAAACATGTGAGAATGAACAAGATGAAGTCCCCTTATCACAAGGACAGCGTGGGTCCAAAAGCATGTGTTGTGGTTCAATGGAAGCATCTTAGATAAAGACACAAAAGACAGGCTATATGGATGTCTCCTCCTCTGAGTTAGCAATGATTGCTATTACGATGTTGAAGGCTGGCATAATTTGAACACATTCAACGTATATGTGTTAGGTGATCTTTTCCTGCAGCCTTATGTAAATTCAGCCACATAGTGGCTCCTCTTAACTGTTGTGCCACCTCTCTCATCTAAGCCGCCAGGTAGCAGGAAGAATACACTCTTTTTGCATAACAGCTCCTGCCCACACTGGAGATGAGTCTGCTTAACTGATGCTTCAACAAATCTGGAAGAAATGTCAACATCTTGTATATGTCTTCCTACTCATCAGACAACTGTGTGAAAATTGTTGAAAGGCTATATACAGAATATGAAATATCCAAACATCTGATTAATTTAATGATATCTAAAATTATGATAACTAATCTAATGGGCAAAGAAACATCAACTTATTAACTTGCCTAAAGCTTTGGACATATCTCAGTGAATTTAGTATGACCTTTCAAATCCTGAAATAAACCTATAATTCAATGAGGTACGGATAGAAAGAAGCACACTGTATAACACAAACACATCTGAAAGAAGAATCTATTTTCCATATGTGCAATGCCAAATTGGCAGTTTGTTTTGTCTGTTTTTCCTCAAGTAGAGATAAAAATGTGCAATCAATTCTACCATTACGTAAGCCCTACCATTTAATACAAGTTCAACTGCTTATTCATACCATCAGACACACCAGTTCAAATCTTGCAGAACCTGCCAGTGTTCTCCTTATTATCCTATGTGGTACAGTGAATACTTGTGGCCAAGATATCTTAAAAAATCTTTCCAAGTGCACCAGTTTACCTCAACACAATATGCCACTGTGCATCCAAACAATATGGAACATGCTTTAAAACAATTCTTAAATTCATTACTTCACCGGTAAACTGATTATGTTTCAATTTTCTTTAAACCAATGAAAAATCCTATGGAAGCCACCGTTCTCTGAAGGATGACCTTAACATCACAAAACATCTCAAATCCATAAAGCATGCCACGTGTAAAATGCGATTCACACATTACACATTCATTGAAATGTGATACTTTAATCCTAATACAATATTGGGATCTACCTGTGCTATTCCCTACAGATCCAATATGCAATCTTAACCTGTGGATAATCATGTCCACCCATTAGGAGACTGTTCAATTTTAACACCCAGAAAAGAATTATCTGTCTCTGATAGAGAAGCAAACATTGCAATTGCTACACAGACATGTAACCAGGTTCCCCCTCCTTTCATTACAGGGGGTTCAAGGGCAGCTTGCTCGTGGTGGGCAGCCAAGAAAACTGTGATGCAACCAGACAGCCTTTCCCAAGGCAGAGCAGTATCCCAGCTGAAGGCAGTGTTTCAGGAGTGTGATGGTCCCCATTACCTGGCTTTCAGGCAGCAGATGCAACTCTTGAAGAGTGGGGTGAACCAGGAGCAGAGGTGGCTTTGGCACAAGCCCCACCCTGACTCACACACACCATTCTCTGAGACTGAATACAGGAGTCAGAGTTGGCCCCAGCCACGGGGTACAAATATATATACCCCATATACATACATTAGTAATTCCTTCCTCAAAGAAAGAAATAAATCTGCTATGAAAATCCAAAACACTTTCTACAAACAAGAGTATCCCTTGAAAGCACAGCGAATGACTTAGGATTGGCAAGATACTGTCAGCCTAGACACTTACTGTGCTGGGAAAGAATAGCAGCTCTGTTGTGGTGCTCTTAACAAAAAGCAGAGTAGTATATTTCACTTCTTTTATTATTATTATTTGCTTTATAAAATATGTCCATAAAACATTCAAACATTATTTAATCTCACGTGGGCCAACACACATGAAAGACTTCACTGCTCAGCTTCTAAACAGTTTCCTCTCTAGCACTGACAATAATGCAGGAATTAAGATAACATCCACAGAAACTGCAAATAAATTGCAGCTAAACATCTCGAGAACTCAAAATTGCTTGACTTATCACTGCAGTATTACTATGTTCTTAACATTTTCAATATCATCTTTTCCTTCTTTTGTTATTTTATCCTCTGCTCATCTCCTTTCTCACTTCCTATACCTCAGATCTTTTCTTCACATGCATGGCTCATTTCTTCTTACTTTCATCCCTCATCTTAATTCAAGTGAGCTGAAATATTAAAAATTAAACTTGAATTTAAAGGGAGAAGGATTCATTTCAACTATCTGATTTTTAAGGACTACTTTATTGCATATCTCTGGAATTCAGGAGGTCCAAATACACAACAAGGAAGGTGAGGGAGAAGAAATAAATCAGAATAGAGCATTCAGGGAAATACACGTACTATATAACACCACCTAGGCCAGAAATAAAGACAAAAAATCCTTTATGCAGCAAAGTTGACTTATGTACTATTACTGGATGTCTTCTATCACACCTTATCTTTGTCCCTTGGTTTAAGAGCCCATGGAAATACATGAGAAACATATTTCATTGAAAAAAAATACAGCATGCTGCCCTAGTCCAGTTAACCTGCTGCAAGATGGGTGTAGATGTAAGAGCTGCTGGCAAACTGGAAGTAAATTAAATTCTTCATGGGAAGAAGGAATGAAGATAAAGCCACTTGCTTCTCATAAGGCTACTAATGGGTTTGGAGGCTGCACAAAGTTTTGTTGCATTTTAGACAAAGATCTTGGCTTTTAACAGTGATATTACTAGTCCTGGCATAAGACTATAATTTGTGGCCTCGCTCTGCCATCTCCAAGCTACAATTTCCTTCTTCCTCTCTATTGGTTCAATTACTCACACAGCCACAGAATGAACCAAACTGGAGAAGAGGTTAAGTTAAAACTGAGCCAAACCTTCCCCAGAACTTTAAGCTAGTTCAGTTCCTTGATCTTTTTCACTGACTGGATGTGCAAATGTTAGTGCCAACCAATATGTGTTCCTGTGGTGGAGGCAGGAACGTGTCCTTGTGAGTGGCTCTTTCTTTGCTTGGATGAGTTGTGCCAATATTAGCTACCAGCTTCCCAGATATGGAAGCAGCATGCCTGGTACAGAAGAACTCGAGTCACTGAGTAGCCCACATCTGACCATCTTTTAGATAATAATGAAATTTAAGAGAATAGCTCTGGCATGCATAGAGCATTTTAAAATATCCTGAAGTATTTCTCTTTTATAAAGCCAGCAGAAATGAACTGGCTAAAAATGTGCAAGATCTGAAATAATGAAATGCCATTATATGTTTTAAAAAGTAGAATCTATAAATGATTCTCAGCCTGTGCTGAAGAAAAAGATTCCTAAGAGTGAGAAAGACTAATCCAGAGTCATACTGCAAAAAAAATCAGGGTGTTACAGGCCTGTTTAATTGACTCAGAGGTGCTAATACCAATACTTCTCATCAGGCTTTTCCACATTCTGCTATATCTGTATAACTGCACACAGAAAAACACACTTCTCACAAATCTCTGCGTGCAACTGCAGCATTAATGCTAGTATATGGAGCACTTGAGTACATTAGATGCTGCAGTTATGAGATGTTAGTGATTCTATCCTTAATTATTACTAGGCCTACACCGTCTTTTCAGAGACTCTGCTACCAAAACTGTAGAACATAATGAGACAGAGAGCTTTAGATTTGCTTGGGCTTGTCCCTTTGCCATTCAAGCATAATGTGTACTGCAAAGTTAGTCAGGGCCTAAGTTCATATACATATTCTAATTACTCTCATATTTTATGCATTTATCTCCCAATAGTGGAGCAAGGCAACTGGTTCTCCTAATAAGGAAAGTTGGAAGCAGAACGAGTGTGGAATTGCACAAGCAGACCTCATCCCTACAGGTAGAGTGAATGCTGCCCTTACAGACAAAGCATATGGAAACAGAATGACCTGAGATCTATACTGCAGTTGTTTGATGCACATGGCTCAGTGAATTTGATAACCAGTATTAAACAGAAGATGGATATAACCACAAGCAGTCATTCAATGCATAATTCCTCAAATCCCATCATAAATGTGGTTTAATGTCATCATGGTGTCATCATGCAGTTTAAATTCCCAGTGCTAGTTGTTCCCCTTGAAGGCTGTCTAAAGTTCACCTTCCTCTAATAGTTAAAATCCTTGCTATAGTGACTAGTACACATCCACTATAATCAATTTTAAATTCTTCGCTTTTGTCAGCACTATTTGTTAACTTATATATTTCCTTTTCTACCTACAAGCAGATGTTTCTCACATCCTCTCCCAAACTTGACATGTACTACTGAGACTAATGATAACAGCATTACTTCCTCAATGCTTATAGAACATTGTTGCATCAAACAGACAATTGCCTTTGAAGCAGAATTTGTTGCAACTTTGATGCATTTTTGATAAGCAATAAAAGTTATGAAAGTACATCCTGCATTTTTTAAGGTAGTTTTAAGGTTACATCAGGCTGTAGGTTTCCTTTTTCTCATGCCTATGATCAGGACTGACTAACTTCCCTTCAGTGAGGTCATGAAGACATATTGAATGTCTTAAAATCATTGGCATGTTGCAAAACGTTGTTCTTAGCTTAAACGTAAATGATTTGGCCTCTGTCATTGCTTTCACCTGCATCTGAAACCTTGCATATTTCCTGATGACATCCTGGCTGAAAATGAACAGTGGGTCTAAAGATCATACAGATAGATTACATAGAAAATCCATGCAACTCTGGTTTCCAGATATTTCAGGGATCTGCAGATCGATCCTTCTCTTGGGGTTTTTGGAGGCAAATTCATGCCTTTATATTCCAGTGGTAACTTTGCTTTTTGGAGTCCTTCGGAAGGCAAAAACCATAAACAGCTTCTCCAGAATACTAAAAATAATTGAGATAATCTAAAGCTAATAGATTTTAGCTTAGAGGGTTGCATGAAATAGCCTGTCATTTTTCAGACAGCTCTGTAATAGAGCACCTTGTTAATTAGAGATGATTCACAAATGACTTGCAATAGATTCTGGTAGTTCTGAATAGCAATGATATTTTCACACTGAGCTCTTATCAACTTAGGAGTAATGAAGCTTTAACTTTAATTAAAAAGAAAGTTTTTTTTTTTAAGCCTGTAAATTCCAAGCATCACTGAAGTACAGAAATGATTGTGCCTTTTAATAATTCTCCATATTTAAAACTCCACACTTCATAGTTTTGCTTCTGCGATATTCCTTGCCAAAGAAAATCTAAATATCTGTGTAACAGCAGTCAATGAGAAAACAATACTATTGCTGCTTAATATGGAGAAACAGTCAATGAGGGGAAAAATTGTTTGCTTGAGACCTCAGCCACTATGCAAAAGCATAAGAGAACCGTGTCCATCTGAAACACAGACTCATCCCCTTTCAACTGTATGCATCATGACATAACATCTGCTTCCTGTGATGGTCATCCACTGCCTTGGGTGAAGGTCTGATATTAAAACACCTCTTTCAGTAGGAAAGTTGCCATACTGTTACCTTTCCTCTTCCTTTGTCTTGCTTTTTGCTGACAAAATTACTTGCACTTGGAAGATCACAGTGGACTTGTCCAAGGAGCTAATCCTGCAGAAGAACCTTGTACGAACAAGCTTTCTGCTGGTTTTACCCCCTGAAATCACCCCCAAAGGATTGGATGATCTTCGAGACCTCAGCAATGAGAGATGATGAGAACAGGAGAGCTCATCACAAGATAGGTTTAGCTGCAATGCCAGATGAGACTTTAAGTTGGCATTACCCAGCACTGAGACTCCATACACTGAGCTGCCTTTGACTTTATGCTTTTCACATCCCCGTGTCACCTGACAGCAAACATGTTGGGTCTCCCCTACTTCAGCCTGAGATTTCCCATGGTAGATGTGTACCTGTGCCTCTGTACACCATGCACATAAGGAAGCTCGATTACACTGCTCCCTGGGGCTGACCTGTTCTCATGCAGTGCAGAAATTCAGAACAAGGCTAGACACACATTTTTTACATGCACATTAGGATCAACAGCAAGATCTTGTGTTCTATCACCTGTAGCCTAGGAGACTTCTAAAATGTTTCCAAAACTGAGGGTTGCCAGGCTTTAAAATTCATAGTGACATTAATTACTGCATTCAAGAAACTTGATAAGAAGTTGTTTAATATGATACAGGCAACTGACGTTAAGTCTTCTCCTCTTTTTGAAGAGAAAGGAAGTAGCATGACCTGAACACAACAGTGACAGCATTTCTAAAAGTTCACCATCACAAAATTCCCTAAGATTTCTTGCCAATAAATAGATTTGCAGAATACTTTTAGCCACAAGGAAAATAGTAATGCTATCAACTGCAAAATGTGAAAGTAAAAGAATGAATCCATATCATTCTCCACATCCATTAGCTAAAAGCAAGCCTTTTTACTTCTCCTTATATACAAGAATGGCAAACATATACAGCCATACTAATATTTAACTCAAGAAAGGGAAATGCATGTAATCTCAACCATAAGCAGCTCCTCATACATGAATACTTCTATTATCTGATATGGTACCTAGGATTTTCTACAGCACTACTTTTGTCATCCCACGTGGTTTTTTTCAGGGCATAACAGAGACCTTATGATGCAAGCAATATTTCTAGGTAAAGTATTTTTGAAGGATTTTTTCCCTACCTCTCCACCACATGACCACCTTTTCATATGGCATATGCTTGTACCTGATCTCCATCCCACGGCTCTCATCTGAAAACCCTGAGCAGCATTCTAGCTTACGCATCAGCCTCATGTACATACCCAGTACAACTCCTGTGGTTCTTTGGGAAGCTCCAGGGAAATGCAGGCTCTCAATGTTGAACATTCAAGAAGGGTGAGGGCCAAAGGCTTTTGTTTTGCTTATTGCAAGCTATGCATAGCAACACTTTCCTCTGGAAAATGAGGTGGAATAGTAACATTTAATTTTAAAGGTTATTTTAATTAGCATTTTAAAATTTCAAGGAAGTCCACCATAGTTTTATTCATTTCAATTGTTCCGTAATCTTTCCCACATACAGGCAGGATTCTGCTCACCAACTTTGTAACAAGTCTTCCCACAGCAACCTTATGTAAGCAGGCAACACGACATCAAAAACAACTCATTACTTTCTGTGCATCTAGGCACAAATTTTCACAAGCTCTCTCATCACCTTCTTTTCCCTGTGCATAATTGTATTTCTCTAAGGGGAAACCTGGATTTCAGTTAGGGATCCATTCTGTATCATACTGTTATTGCCTATAGAGGAGGTTCAGGTTTTTGTAAAGGATCCTCGACATTAAAGACCCCTCCTTTAATAGGAATTTCTGCCCAGTGACACAGACACAGCAGTCTCTGAGTGCGTGCAGTCACATGTGATCCAAAAGCAACAGCTGGATATGTAAAGACATATCCAGATTAAACAATACTGAGGAAGGAGGGAGTGAGAGGGAATCCAGAGTAAAGAAATGATACACTTAATTTCAGCCTAGGTAACTAGTAAGCACAAAGACAGATTTACTCATTCAAATGTAGGTGCTTTGGGAGTTCTTTGGTTTAACACACCTGGTTAAAAAAGTTAATCACACCAGCACACTCCCACATTTGCTACTTTGGCAATACTTTATGTATATATACTATCATCACCATTTTTTCATAGATAAATTCTGAAGTGCTGCTTCTTTCATTTTTCACTAACACTAATTGGCACCATAAAGATATCAGAGCTCTACTGAAATCTGTAGGGCAAAACTATGCAGAGCAAAGTTATCTCTAATGCTCTGTTCTCAGAGGATTCTGCCAACCAGGTGTAGTTATGTTAAGTAGGTTACTTACTTTGTGAGCAGTCCTCTTAAAAAGAAAATTGGCAAGAGGAGTGGAGGGCCATTCAGCTGAGCATGAATCAGCACACCATTAAGTGGAGCAGCCATACTTCTCATTTTGATTCTGAATCATCAACACCTTTATACTCATTTAATGTTATTGTAACTACATGGAAAGTCATGCACAATACACCTCTTTCCCCTGCAGTCTAAAATGGTGTGTTACATCCAGTTAAAGCAATGGGACTTCTGGCAGGTTTTCATTGTTCTCACGTTATGTAAGTCTTCCTGTAAAAGCAATGCTCTAATTTTGTAGCAACAGCAGTCTCTAAAAATTCCAGCTCCTGTTCAGAGCACTTCTCCCTGTTCTAGAGACATACATTAACTGCTAGCCTTGTCCTTCTCGAATGACCACGAGGGAAGGCATTAGCACACCCCCAGCTCAGAAACAGGGCAGGTGCTTGCAGCATTTCTCAGAGAATATTTTCACACTGCAGGAGCACTTTTCTGGGCCTTGGTCCCTGGAGAAAGCAGAAGAGGCACGGGGTGCAAGGAATATATGTTTGAGCTCAGAAGGATAAGAATCATGCAAGCAGCTAGCACAGCTCTATGCAAAGTCTCTAGCCTTCTATACACTTCTGTGAAGAAAAAAAAAAACCAAAATAGATCACAGAAAGCAAAATAGCATATAAATTCTTCTTCTGTGATTTATGTGATTTTCATCAATAGGGTAATTCTACTATCCTCAAATATTTATCAGTCTCACTTGTTTAGACTGCTAATCCCAACTAGGATTAGCACACATTCAGAAGGTCAAATCGACTTCTTCCCCGAGCAGTGGCTTTTTGAGAGCTATGCAACAGCTCAGGCGGTTGGACTTTCTGCTGCAGAAGCATTCAGGAGGGTAAATTTTATATTAACCGTCAATATAACCTGGTAGGTTTTTTGTTTTGTTTTAATTTCCATCATTGATTTTATTCTTCTATCTTGCTTCAGGAATCTGGGTTGGAAGGGGAGGGCAAGAGAATACAAAAGAGGAGGAAGATCTTGCAAAGAGAGGAGGACTTTAATGAAAGGACACACAGCTTCAGGGCTGTTCTGTTTAAAGTCTGTGACACAGCTTTCTGCTGCATCATGAAACTTCAAATTTAAATTTTCATTAGAAAGATTGAAATAAAGTGACATCTGCAAACACATTCACATGTGGTATTAGAATATAATATTTTGTTCTGTTTTTGTTTTTGTTTTTTTTTTTTTAATATAAAACCTGCAGTGATTTTCTGCTAAGGCTAACAAATATAAATTTTCTTCCTACATAATGACACAGATGACCTAATAACTCTCATGAGGACAGCAAGGTGTTCCAAATCTTTGCAAAACTGAGTCCTGTAATGCTATAACTTATTTCTACTTCTCTAAAACAGTATGCAGATGACATAGAATTGCATACACATCATCTGGAATGACAGCTGATGCTACTACAGAGACATTCAGAATTGACACAGAGTACTCAGTTCCCTATCATCAGATCTCAGATCTATCAACAGATTTATGTGCTTCCCTGCTTAGAGATTGAGGAGATTATCCTGAACTACACTTATTCCCCTTGCACTTCAATTTCATGCAGAAGAAATTCATACAAAAGGCAATGAGCTATATGATATTCAGGGAAGCTTGTCTGTAAGTTACTGTATAAAGTTCACTTTTCACATCCATTACAGAGTGCTTTTTTAGCACTTTCTGAATTCAGCACCTCCTCTATCAAAAACTGCTTTGCAAGTAATGGCCATATTGTTCTCAAGGCAGGATAATAGATGACATCATCTGTAGTTGAGCAAATTTACACTCCCATCCAAAGTATCTCCTCATTAAAATAACATAGGGTGGCATGTTATTATTAATAGAATAATTGCCATTTAACTACAACACCCCTTGGCCTGGGCTGTTAGGCAGAAAGAAGCCTGAACTAGAAGTGGATAAAACTGTGTGTTGCATTAATTTGCAGCACCTCCATATCACCAGGAGAAAGGGGCCACCACACAAACAGCCACTGTCCCAGTACTTATACAAATGAAGAGGATTCTCTTTCCTCTTTAGACTCTCAGAAATGAAAACTGATCTGAATTTCTACTATTTCATACATTTTCCTGCTATGTTAATAATTTCTACAGCTGAGACAGAACATTTGGTTTTGTGTAGGGCCAGGAAAGACTTAGCAGCCATCTGTGCCTTTGGAAATACCATACCCTGCCTTTATCCCAGATACTTTTGCACGTATGCATATGAACTATTTTGCACTACAACAACTGGTTAATATCAAAAGCAAGTGGTTAAAAGTTTAAAAGATAATGTCTTTTAAAAGTTTCTTAGTTTAATACATTCCCTAATTATTCTGAAATCTAATGGTGGATTCTCTGAGGAGCAAGAAAGACCGTATAATATACTTCTCCAAAAATGCATCCTATCACAGAAAAAAGAAGCATGAAATATCCAGACTCAAAACAAAAGTTACTGATTAATCGTAGATATCTAAAGGAGTAAAGACATGTCCAGGCGCTACAGATCAGTAGATACAAATCTAAAGCAGGCACGCCATAAAGGCTGCATCTCGATTTTGAACACAGAAGTGAGGAAATATTCCTTGTTCAGCTGAGGAATACTTGTAAAGACTGAAAGCATTACCAAAACAGCACAAACATTATACGTATTTGTCTAAAATATATTTTAAAACCTTTTAATATCAATTCATTGTAATTATACTGGCAGACTTTTCCCCTTGTTTTTGTGCTTTTTTTTTTAAAGCCTGAGATGACAAATATTTTGACCTTGAAAAAAAATACATGAAATTAAATCCCCACCACTAAACAATAGCTTGCACTTTGAGCTAGACCAGTATCTATCCAAATAAAAGCAATATAAAAAGAGTAGAACTTATTTTGCACTTTGCATACTACTATTACTAGGTTTTAATCAAAGCAGTATAACATCATTATTCTTTTGTTGTAATGAAACCTCTTCGAACAAGAAAATCAAGTAATAAAGTTCTGTTATAAACTGTGTAGGGAATGCATAATTATTTATTATCTTCATTTTAAATAAATTCACAAATGGTGCTAATAACAGCCGTTAATAGCCTACTCTGTATTCCAACAGGCTCACAGACAAAACAATATAAAAAAAAGAAAGAATAATTCTTTAATCAACTGTATGAGAGTTAATTAGATTGAGGACAGACACTGAGCTTTGAGCTAAGGCAAAGCACAGCAAGCTTTGGCCTCACCAAGGCCTTTGGCACAAAGTTCCTCGCGACTGGCAAACAAGAGTTCAGTGGGTGACATCTGCATTGTTGACACTCACCAGCACGGGGAATAAAACATGGTAACTTCAAATTTGTAACCTGACCTTTAGCTCTGGTCACCCAATGAGAGGTAGTGCAATTTACATATTTTGACAGAAAAAGGGGAAAATGAAGCAGTGAATTAAACTGACAGAGGGAACAACGCAGAGGCACTGAATGAGGAGGATCGTTTTGCCCAAAACAAAAGGGCTGATTACAGGTGCAAAATGCCTAAACACCAGCACTGGATGGAGCTATCCCACTTGTGGCTTGTTGGGGATAAAAACAACAGCCCTTCCCCATAAAGCTGGGAGTAGGGATTGAAACTGCAGAAATGAGTTCAGTTTGCTTTCTACTGCTTTTCTCTTTAAGATAACTTAAGAAGGATAGCACACTTCTAATTTTAATACATAAAAATTTATACTGGAAAGAAGCTTATATGCCCAACTTCATCTGGATGAGTCAACATATACATGACCCGATAACTTGTACATGAAATCTCCAGAAGACTGAAGTCCAGACAGTACATATTACATACCTGGCAGAGCTCCAGGAATATTCTACATGACAGAGATGTTGGTCTCCTTCGGACTCCACAGCCTCACTCCACACACATAAGCTCACCTACAGTGTGTAATGGGTCCCAGGAAATCAGTGCTTTTGCCAGTACTTATTTGGGTCACTTCTTGCTGTATGGGTTCCAACTCCATCAGCAAACCCCACATAGCCTTAGTGTTGGTCAGGTGGTCCTATTCTGTCAATGTATGTTACATGGGGAATATTTTCAATCTAAAAGGAGTCAAGGATGAAGAGTGAAAAGCAAGGGTGGACTGTGTAGTATGTAGCCAAGATCTAGGTTAAAATGTAGTACGTCCTTTACAAGAAAGAAAGGAGTTGAGGCCAGGACCTATGTTAAAATCTTTTCAGCCAGTCAGAATGGAATAAACATGATGCTAACAGACAGCATTTGATATCTTAAATTTCAACTCTGAGTCACAGTCAAATCAGCATCTCTCCAAAGCAAGAGGAAATTCTAGGACAGGCTGCAATTTGACAATTTAAGCCTGTCCATCCCTTATTGAATCTAATGGGAAGAAAATAATAGCCTGAACCAAAATTTGCCTTGAGGACTCTGATCTCTTCAAAGAAATCAAACAGCGAAGGAAATAGCTCTTAAGTCCTGTTAAGTACATACTGGAAAAGCATTTCAAAGTCATCTCAAGAGTTTCAATTAGCTTCCATATTGTGCATTATAGAGTGGAACTGACTTCTCTATGCATTTAGATTACTGGCAGTGAGTCAAATTAAAAAATATAAAAGATTCAATCTAGAGAGCTCAGGCTGCGAATGACAGCGTGCAATGCAGTCAACACTAAGATTTGCTGCTCGGGAAGCAGAAGAACAATTTTCTATCTGGGTCATGTAGTAGCTCACAACAATCGCCTTATCCATAGCTACCAGCAAATGACTGCACAGCATGCATTAGGAAAGGCTCTAATAGAAGCAGTGGAACTGGCTGAGCCAATGCATTACAATTGACTTTGAGAATCCCAGAACATTTTATGGAGCTTAAAAGTAAATACAATATGTTGTGGTTTGGTACTTCATACAAAAAATTTTGCCTGCATTCTGAAAACGGACCCCTCTCTGCCTTGTACTTTATTCATGAAACTGAAGATGAGAATCACTGCACATATATAACAGTAAACAGTACTAGATATACATTAAATGCTGGTGCTTTCATAAATAAAGAAGAATTGAGACCTATGTCTGAGAACATAATTCTAGAGAGTTGACTTTAACAAGAGCACACTTAATTTCTGCCACTGAACAGTAATTGTTTTTTTTTTTCAGAATGATAAATATTAAATTAAATATCTTTTGAAACACTTGCTTTGCAGCAATGAGAAGTAGATCTTGCATATCTAGTAATTTGGATGTACGCTAGCTTGAAAACTACACACAGTTCACTATTCTCACTCTAGTCCTGATGGAAGTACACTAAACATGTTTATAAATCAGGGTACAATCTCTAGATCAGGTAGCTACAGCATAGGACATTTCCCAATCCACATACACATCACAACTAAGGACAGATATAATGAGGACAGCTAGATACAACCTCTAGGAATGGGGCTGGTGCCAGCAGACATCCCTGTATGCACAACTACATTCAAATAGCAGGAAGCAAATACTGTTTTCTTGTTGGCTTTCTAAAGCCAGAAAGAAAACTTCTCTTTAAACTCTGCTGACAAAAACACCCAGACACAAACCACAAAGTACTGGACATGGAATAACATTCCTTTCAAGGACAATTCTCAAAGAATTATAGGAATAATTCTATGTTCCTGTAAGACGACAGTAGTGGGACCATCTCCTGCCAGTCTGCCTTTCCAAATTACTGCCCTTTCCTGCTCATCTTAATTACTTGCCTCAAGCAGATACTTTAGTACAGGTAAACCTGTGATGTCACTGGGATTCAAGTACACCTGATTACATCAGCTGTCACCTGATCAGCACAAACAGGGATCTAGGTCAATCTTTGCAGATTAATGAACATGCATACCACAACTACATTTGCAAGAAATGACACTGCTTGATGCAATTTTACTGTCACAACATTTTGCTGTGAATTGGGGAAAAAAAGAATGCAATAAGAATACAATCTCACAACTCAAGTTGCTGATACATTTGAATATTTATACAGCTTAGTGGACTTCACGGAAAATTAAGTTCTTGATGAGTTCCATTTAGTAGCTTAAGATAGAAATCTAACGCATCTCTATTTTCCTTCATCATGCAGTGCTCTTCTAAGCAAGTATCTGTTATTCTGTTACCTTATGCCACCAAGACAATCCGCCAATTTAATTAGATTTTTATATTTTAAGAATAAACAAGCAATTTACATTTGTACTTGAGCTTTCACTTCTACCAGCCTTTTACTTTGTCAGGTTGGAAAAGTAAATGATTAGAAAAAGGGAAAAAAGCTGAGCACTTTCAGGCCACCCTTCAGAGCCAGACTGGTGGCAGAGGCACCAGGAGGTGGCCTGGCCAAGCAGATGGTGCTCTCCCAGCACAGCCTGCACAGAAAGCCTTCCATCTGCTCACACATTCAGCACACAGTAAGTCAGGAATTACAGAGCTTTTATTATAAACAACATTTGTAATACCCTTTGAAAAATATTTATTTGATTCTATGTTAACATTGATGAACTCGGGCTGCATAACCCCAGAAGCACTGGGGAGGGGCTGAAAGGATTAGCAGGAGCAGCAGATTGCTGCTTGTGGTGTGCAGTCACAGCTATCACAAAGAACTTCAAATGCTACCAACACAAAAGTGTTCTATTGCTCCTGTTTGCTTTAAACAAAATGCTAGGTACCTAGACACACAAATACAGATTTACCTAATATAGATTCAATATACAATTATAGATTTATTTTAATTTCTTTAAGAAAAAGATGTTTCCACAATTAGAATCCTATTACAGATAGCTGGCTCCTTACATTGTGTTATCTCCTAATTGTTTCCACAGTTTCTCAAAAGCAAAACTACTAACAAAGTTTTACACAAAGATGGCCACATGCATAACTGGCAATGGGAAGATTGTAGCACAATTTCTTCTTTCAAGTATTATTCTTCTGTGCTTGTGCTAACAGAGTCGTTCAGAAAAGTTATTGAAGTCCCAATAAGTGGTAGTGCTTAGCTCAGTACATTTTCTACAAGATTATGATGATGCATGGCAATGTAAAATTACACTAGCTAATGGCTATCTCGTGGAGAGATAAACACAGCTGAGCAGTTGCTCAGTAAAACCCAAGGACAAAAACAGGCATCACCTGCCCTCAAGTCCCAGAAAAGGTATCTCAAAAAAACCAAACAAAATAAAACTAACTACTACTGATCCAAGTTAAATTCCCAGGGAGATGCTCCAAACTTCCTTATGTCTGATCACCTTCTGGCTGCCTTTAGGCATCAAAACCACACAGCGTTTGGTACAGTGCACCAGTCTCCAGGGAAATGCACTGTACAGACCTTCCCTCTGGGACTGGGAAGTGCTGGGCTTCTCAACCAAAAGCAAGAGGTGGCACACAGAAGCAAGTGAAACACAAGCAATTTTATTTTACTTTTCTATTTACTTATAGAGAGAGCTAAGAAATAGCTAAAAGAGAAATTAAAATGTATGAAAGAAAGGAGAAACTAATTAGGGTAGTGATAAGGGAATGTTATAGAGGATCATGTGCATCACAACTAGAGGTAACAGGATAAAATTATCAAGGAATATTTGGGCTGTGTTCTAGAACAAACTTTTGGACAACAGAACTCTGGAAAAATCTTATAAAATGATGCTATTAGCACAAGCTTAGAATATTTTATATCAAACTGCACCTTATTGAATCATTAAAACATTTAGAACAAACTCCACTTTGACAAAGATACAAACCATTGAAATAAAAGGCATTTTTCATTTCCAGTTGCTATGCAATTATTTTTCAGGCTGGGGCAGCACTTAACATTGATGAAAATCTATTAAGTAATCATTGCCATTTCCTGAACAATGTAAGTTACGCTGTTTCCAAAATGGTTTCTTAAGGGAGTTTAAGTCTGCACCTCAAAGTCAACGTATCTATTCATAGACTGCAGTATTTGTTCATCTCTTTTCCTATATTTAATTCTCTCATTCCACTGCTTCCAGTATTTAGGAAGAAGAAAGATTTAGGAAGAAGAAAGCTTGAAATACATTGGGAAAGTCATCCCTATTTATATATATTGTTGGCAAGTTGAAAACTTTCTGTGAAGCCTATAAACACATTTCATAGTACTTAACCACATGAAAACTCATTAACTTATAGATCTATACAAAGAACAATTCAGCTTTTCCTTTATGAAACATTTCTCCTGTTCTGCCTTAGAATCTGTAATACACAATACATAGAAGCAAATGTTTGTTTTTTTTTTGCTATGAGAGAAAAAAGAAACTAAAAAATGCTCAGTGGTGTGAAAAAGTTGCCTGAGCCCTGAAACAGCAGTGGTCCTCCCTTGTGGGCAGGTGCCCATTGCCATGAGATCAACAGAGCTGCCTTAAAGGCCCTGCAGACAGCTCAGGATTTCAACCACGCATTTGAAGCACTGCCTTAAGTTTATATTACACTGCATCTTTCGCCAAACCAAACTGCATTGTAACATCAATTATTCACTTTGTAAAGCAGTAGTTAGCAGAAAAGAAGGAAGGGGGGGGGAGGGGAGGGATTTGACAAGGGGCAAGGAATCAGGTTTGCAGCAAACTAGAGCTCACAAAACTTCCATTTTAAAAATCCTCAGACAGGTTGACTTTCCATTATGGAAAGAGGGAAATTATCCAAAAAGGAAAAAACGTGAATGCAGAGACCTGAAACATTTTTGCAGTTAAGCGACACCAAGAGACACCAAGTGGTGCCTCAGATGAAGAGAGAGTAATAATAACAATAATAATAGAGGGAAATGAATATTTTTCTCCCAGAGAAAAAGAGAAGAATAGGCAGGATAGTTCATATCGCTAAATCATAGAATAGCTTGGGATGGAAGGGATCTCAAGGATCACCAAGTTTCAATTCCTCTGTTACAGGCAAGGCTGTCAGCCATCAGATCAGGTAGTAGATCAGGTTGCCCAGCGCCCCATCCAACCCGGCCTTGAACACCTCCACAGATGGAGCACCTACAGCCTCCCTGGACAAAATATCAGTATCCACAAACTGGTATTACACAGATTTGTATGCTTGTCCCTATTTTCAATAAATTAGAAATAATGTGGACTTAGGACTGTAAATGACTCCTATTCACTATGGACAAGGCAGATGAATTACTGTGACAGTTAAACTATTTGTCTTCCTGTGAAAGCTGAGGGGGCACAGCTTGCCCTCAATCCAGTGTATACACACTACTTTACTTTTTGCATTCATATTTCCTACAGGGTAAGTACAACTGAGTTTAACATGGGTGAGCAAAATTGAAGAAAGACAGTTGTAAGCGCTGGGAACCATGAAGAAAGCTCTAATACATAACAGGCACAGAGTTACAGATGATAAAGCTTTCAGAAGCTATTGACAAACATTGAAACACAGTACAAAGCTGGGGGAAGCAACAGCATTGTTCTCACATTATGTGGCTAATTCAGAGTGCAAGTTACTTTCTGATGTAAATTGTGCTAACAGATGGCTTATTTCAAAAGCCTATTGACAAAATGGTATGGGCATCCTAACATTCATACAACTTGAAATGAGTCAGGTTAGGTGATTCCTTCTAACAGAAAATTACCAGCAATTGGAACTTCAAATTAAAGCACAATTATTTCAAACAAGCTTGTATGCAATGTACAAACTCCCTTGAACTTAGCCATAAGTGTTAGGCTGCTTTTATATAATCAGTTAATGGCTAACAGACCTAAAGGAAAAGCGAGTGTTTTTTGAATAGGTAAAATCTTCCCAACAGCACTGTTCTTTTCCTTAGCCTCGGGGATGTGTCTGAAAGATCACACCAGCCAGGACAGATGGCAGCCAACAAGTTCCTTGAGTCACACATCTTTGCTCATACAAGGTCAGGAGGAATGCCTCTAGGCAGCGATGATTGCAAACTACCAGCAAGACATGTAAAATATACCTAGCAGGTACCTTCCAACGTTCATTTCATATAAATTAACCTGCACAAAGCAATGGAAACAACTGCCTTACTCTTTTGTTCTATGCAGTCAGCAGGTTGCAAAGGCAACCGAGCTCCAGGCAAACTGAGTTGCCCCAGTGCTACACTCAGCAAATCAGCCGAGCTAAGGTTTGGCACTGATGTTCTCAGGGTCTGTAGGGAGCAGCCTGCAGAATAAGCTCCCAGGGTCAACAATCAGCATGATACTGGCACAAGATGCTGAAGCCTGGACTTCACATTGATAGTGACTTGCTCAGTGCACCTCATCAGTATTGAAGAAGGTAATCTCAAGCAATGCTCAGCAAATTAGAATCTCATTTATTCTTTGTCTATCAGACATTGGATTCTTACTGTGTACCTTCTATGCTTTTTGCTCTAGATCATGAAATCATGCTGACTGCAAGTCCTCACATTAGTGTTTCCTCAGTGTCATATTTTGTAGCAATAAAAGCTTTTTACTACTAATGCACAGTATTTTAAGTGAATATGAAATATTCACAAGTGAATTGATCAATCCTATCTAGACTTCAAAGGGCATCTCTTGAGACATCGAATAACTGCACACATCTAACGAGCTCCAGATATGTAGAGGCAAACAACTCAAAGGTCTTTGTGGAAGAGTGAAATGCAGTATGTCCCCACGAGACCAATACATGCTGACACAACTTAATAAAATAAAATGGAATAAAACTTCACCCCTTGTATACACCATGAAAGAAAGATGTCCAGTCCATCGGCATCTAAAGAACAAGAATGGATAAACAAAGGACCAGAACAAGTGACACAAATATAGAAATGCTGTATCGGCCCATAGCACAGGAAAGGAAAGCAGAGAAATACAGTAGCTTAGGATACCCTTCTAGGCAGGAGCAGGGGAGCAAAATCCCTCTTTCTGTAAACAATGAACAAGTTTAAGTCCATCTGATGAAACTGAACATATACAAGTCTACAGGGCTCACTGACATGCATCCCAGGGTCCTGAAGGAACTGGCTGATGTAGCTGCCAATACACTCCATCATATTTGAAGAGTTGTGGCTGTCAGGTGAAGTCCCCAGTGACTAGAACAAGCTGAACATCACTCCCATTTTAAAGAAAGGGAGAAAATGGTAAGCTTCACATCTGTGCCTGAGAAAATAATAGAACAGATCCTCCTGGAAGAGATATAAAAGGTATATTTGAGATGAAAAGGTAATCAAAGACAACCAACACGGCTTCACCGAGGAAAGTTCGTGCCTGACCAATCTGGTGGCCTTCTATAATGGAGTAATGGCACTGATGGACAAAGGAAGGGCAACTGATTTCATCTACCTGGACTTCTGCAAGGCCTTTGATATGATCCTACATCACGTTCTCATCTCTAAATTGGAAAGATTGGATTTGAAAGATGGAGTATCAAGTAGATAAGGAATTAGTTGGACAGTCACAGCCAAAGGGTTGTGGTCAACAGATCCATGCTCAGGTGGAGGCTGGCAAAAAGCAATAACCTCCAGGGGTCCATCTCGAAACTGACACTCTTAAATTTCTTTATCAATGACCTAGAAAAGGAGACTGAGTGCACTCAGCAAATATGCTGATGGTACCAAGTTGTGCAGTTGATACAATAGAAGGAATGCCATCCAAAAGGATTCAGAGAGTTTGAACACTTCTAAGTGTTTCAACAAGGCCAAGTGCAAGGTGTTGCACTCAGATCAAGGCAATCCCAGGTATACATGCAGACTGGGAGAACTCAATGAAAGCAGCCCTGTGGAAAGGGACTTGGGGGTTCCGGAGGATGTAAAGCTTGATGTGAATGCACAATGTGCACTTGAAGCCCAGAAATCCAACTGGATCTTGAGCCACAACAAAAGAGAGGTGGCCAGAAAAGAGTGGAAATTCAGATCAGATATTAGGCTTTGAATACAGCAGATTTCATACTTGCCTTGATGGACATTACTTGGTAGGAAGCAGATCCACATTGGAAGCAGACAAATTAAAAACTTGTTGAAGAACAGTAACACTAATTTAGGAAGCAAGGGCCTTTCTTATTCTTTCAGTTACAAAAACCTAAAGCAAATGTATGACATTCTGAAAGACTAGAAATTAACTTGTGCCAATTAGCAAAATCTTTGTAGAAACCACTCTTCTTCTCAGGGCCAGGAAGAATTCTGAAGAGAAGGATGAGAGTAGAATAACATTAAAAAAAGAATACAAATTAAATTTTGGGTAATTTTACTCTCTTGTGTGTAAGACATTCTGAAAAAAAAAAGTGGGTTATAATCTTGAATTTTAATATTAAAATAGTTTTTGTTCGTCTTCTGCTGTATCTTCAGGTTTAAAATCAAGATGATATGTCCATATTTTCCATTCCATAATAGTAATTGAGCTAACAATAGTGACGTACAGAAGTATATTTCTTCCCTAAAGGTTTCAATATGCACTGTGTGTCAAGAAAGAAAATAAAGTAATGGATTGCCACACTATTAAAATGAAGGTAATTTGGGGTAATAAAAGACAACAACAACGACATAGCAGGTAGAATGGTTTGAAATGCAACAGGCAGAATATGGTCAGCTATTGAAATAGAAGTCAGAGCTAAATTTACATAGACAGAAGTGTAATCACCTGGACAGAGAGTTGGCCAAGATACCAAGTCAATGCACCTTCTTTTGCAGAAACAAATAGGTCAAAGATGTTAAACTACTATTTGCATGCAAGAAAGAGAATTCAGTAGTTCAGAGCAGTTCAGAGAGTCAGTGGTTATGGACTGGGAAAGAATGAAGACCAGCATCAGGATTTTTAGCATGTTACTGTTGGTTTTTTTTTATTTTTATTTTTACCCCAAATACATCCTGCCTGATGAGGTTTAAAAACACAGTGGAAGATGACAGCAGTACATGAAAAAAAAAAAGGGAGGGAAAAGGAACAATATTACATCGCAGAGAGATTATAAAGTGTTTACAGTTTTGAGATTGGTTGCAGATGACTAAGATGGAGAGAGGTTTCCGGGAGGAGTAGGGGAGAAAAAACAACTTTCCACATAAAGTAAATATTTTGGGCATGGTTATGTTCTACCTCCTGCAAAATCAGGAGAAACCTCACCACAGACAACCTTGTAAAACTTGGGCTAGAAGGTCCACTGTGAACGGAGATTCATAATCATGACTGCACTAGAGAATGGTGGTTACTCATGATCAAATTACATTTTTACAGCACTTAAATGCTGTAAGGTAACAGGTACTTTCAGAGAAGTGCTGCAGAATACCAAATCCACAGCTTTAATCATTACTGACTGATTTTCAGTGTTAACATTAACCGGATGCAGACAGTTGCTTCATGTATTTACTGTCAGAAGGAATATCCCATTAGCATCTAAAGAGAGCAATATGGACAGTTGCGTAGCAGATCGTGCACTCCGAGACAAGGCTTTCAGTAGCAGTACTATATCTGCCAAAATCTTGACTACGTATTGCAGAACTATGGAAAATTTGACTGTCTGGAATGAGTGAGTTAGAAAAATGTTCCCTTTCCCTCCCTGACCTGTAAACTCTGTTGTTTTTCTCTTTTGCTAGGCTTTGTACCTAGGCTATGCTTCAAATATTATGCTCAAATTTGCACAGTGGAAGAAGAAAAAAACTCAAACAGTTGCTACAGATTAACTCTGAACAGCACAGAACAGACATTTACTACTTCAGGGATCCTCTACAGCTGCACTGAAGGGCATCATTTTGCAGATGTAAAACTGCCTAAAAACACAATCATGTCAAATGATGAGATTAGGCTCTGATGTAGGTGTTCACTGAAAAGAGCAAAGGACAGAAGGCACCATGACTTTGCCTCAGTTACAGGACAGACTACAAGTTACAGGAAAGGTGAGTGCTAGCACCTGATTCACTTATCTTTTTTTTTTTTGTCTGAATTTTTATCAGAAAACATTCATCTGTTGCCTCCTACTATTTCCTCTGAAATATCCTGTTTAAATAAGCTTTTGCTACAGCCACAACAGGTTTCCTATCTGAAGCCTCAGTAATTCTGTTCTGTGATACCAAGCAATAAAACTCCCCAGAGAGAGTATAGATTGAATAGTTGGTCAAGAGCCTTAGAAAGGTCTTCTACATTTATAGTTCCATTCTGACATTGGAAACAAAGGAAACAGCCTTGAAACAAAACACATGGCTCATACCAAAGATCCATGGATACCAATAAGCTCTCTCAAAAAGTAGCCTATACTTTTTGTATTGTAGTCGGACAAAATTGAAGAGGAGGACATGGCACACTGTTCACCACATTGGAGGTTCCTCCTTGCTCTGAGCTGTGGGCCAGGGACCACCTGAGACAGAAGCCATCTTCACACTCAATAGCCACATACAAATTTCTGTTCTCTTTCCATCTTCTCTGAATCTACATACAGTATTACCATCTACAGCACCCAGCAGCAAGGAGTGCTGCAACTTGGCTTAGGCAGATCACAAAGCAGCTCTAGGAAAAGCCCTCACTAGATTCATTCTGTACCCCCCTGTTTTTGCATTACATGTCAGCTAGTGGCTGCTCACCTTCTCCAAGCTGTGATACTGCAGGCTTCTATCACAGCCCCTTCAGCTGTCCCCTCCTCAGCTGAAGAATTCTCAATGATTTAGTTATTCCTCATACAGAAGCTCTTCCATGTATTTGATTACTAAGTACTTTCCTTTGTACTGTTCTCATTTCCATGACATCCTTTTCTGAAATATAGGAGGAGCAGAGATGTATACATCAATACATCATAAAAACCTACCATGGTATAATGACACTCACTTTAATCTCTGCTTTCCTCTAGTAATTTGTTGTTTTACATGGCTACTGACCACTGTGCTAACATCCTCTCACAACTGTCCATAATAACTCCAGCCCACCTTTTTTTTTTTTAGCAGTAATGATCAAATTCATATCAATCATTACATACATAAACTGGGATTACTTCTACCCACAATCCCACTGCCAATGTCACTGCAGGTAAACTGCTCATCAGTGATGGTAAGCCCTCTGAACATAAATAAGTTTTATCCTTAGGCAAGTCTCAGGCCTAATGGGGAAGCACATACAAAACAGAAAAATCACTACATTTTCCAGTAAACAAGTAACTGTGTTCAATTTTACTATTTTAATCTCTGGTAATAAAGCAGGAGAAGTGCTGGTAGGCAAGTGGGTTGAAGTGACAACATTTTACTGTTTTCCAAACAGGCTTCCTTCTGAAATAACTAAACATTCTTGCACTAACCTCAGTGGGTGCAGGAGCACAAGAATGCTCTAGACTTGACCAGATGGGATGTCTATCCTTGCAAAAAAAAACTGGATACTGAGCAACAGGGAGGTGCAGAAATCAGTTACCCTAAGGTGATATAAGCCTTTTGAAATCACTAGAAGTGTTGCCAGGAAAAGTGAAAATTTGTTTTTAATGACATTTTCAAGCTATAATATGAACACATCCTGACACAATCATTTAAACTAATATTCAGTTATATTGCATAAAAGAAGTCTCTCCAGTACGCCATCAAAAAATAAAGATGTTTGTTTCCCAGTATTTACAAATAGAATATTTGAGAAATTCAACGTATAAAGCACTTGAGGTGTGCTGACCTGTCACCATCATATGGAACTTAGTACTTCCCTCACCTGCACTGTTTCATATCCTAGGCAGCTTATCTCAAGTCATTATAGCAGTTTGGTAGCATTAGAATCATTTTCAGAAATGCATTGTTTTTACATACATAAAAGTCTTATTGGATGGTTGAATGGTCCTGTCTGTCCTTAATACTTGCTAGTCTTTGAAAAGTATTACTTTACCTAATCACTGCACAGAGATAAGCAAAAGTTTGTCTGACACTTCCAAATAGCTCTCACTGAAATCCATCTGCTGATATACCTACACAGCAGTGGTAGAGGTATTAAAGAGCACCTAGTATGAGGTATTTATCATGATGTACAAATAATATTGATATTACTTGGGAAAAAAAAAACTATTTGCATGCCCAGGAGCCATTACCATGGTACTCCACACAACCAGTTCATTCCCAGATGTTCCTTTCTTTTGGACTATATCTTGCCTTGCTAGTTTGCCTACCCCAACAAAATCCAATGCACTAAGAAACACATGCTCTACTAGCTCATGCAAGCTCTCATTTAGAGCAACATACTTCCAGTCTCTATCAGATCTTGGAGAACAGACCTTGAAAACAACACATACATTCACAGCTACAGTTTTGCCAAACAGTTCTGTTGCCAGTTGAAAGTATTGGAAAAACAAACAAACAACAAGGAAACAAAGTAACAACAACAAAAAGCCCCATGGTTTTTAAATCTTTAGATAATGAAGCTACAGATCAGCAAACAAGGAGAAATAAACCAGAAAATAAACCTACACTGAAAAACATTAAGTAGTTCCTGTGGGAAAAGAAAATAAAGGAAAGCTGTAACTTTCTTATCAGATCAACAACAGATGCAGCATAACACATGTACCTAAGATCTGTAAAAACTGCAAGAATGGAAAAAACAGTCTGCAATCACATGCCTTTTGAAAGAGAGAATAATAAATCAGACTGCAAGGAAGATACAAGAGTTCTAGAAATAAACTAAGACTTATGGTCCCAAATTATCCTCAATTTTTCTGATGGTAAGGATAATGCACATACAATTAAAAAAATTGAGGAAATTTAAAACAGAGGTACAAATGATGCAAGCACTAAATTCTACAACTTCTGCCTAGCTGATTCCTAGACAGTTTTCTAGAAAATACAAGACAGTTCTTATCCTTATTTTTATTATTTTTTAATCTATCCAAACTTACAGTAATAACTTCTGGCTGAAATGAAAATCATAGCTTTCAATGTCAACATTTTATAATACTCTAACACTTCACTTTCTTTTTTCCACATTGCTCTTTTCATAGCCTTGCTTGTCCTCCTCATGATCCAACATCCTTTCCTACTCCTCTGGTGTCTTAGATTTGCACATTACATGCAGTCCGTGCATCTCATGATGGAAGAGCTGGTACCCCAAAGGTGGTATAGAGATTTTAAGTCCAAGGTGCTTTTAAATTGGTCATGTGGTTTTTATAAAGAAACCCTGAAGTTTGACCCACATTTTCTACTTGCAAGAAGATAGAAATTTAAGCATTTTCTTCTTTTAAAGTAATTTTTGAAATTCCTCAGCAGAAGTTTACAAACACTAAATCACAGAACACAACAATAAATTTTAGTCAGCTAAAGTGAGAATTAAAGATAAGAACCTCAAAAACAGTTTCCAGGTAATGATCCATAACTGAAAGCCCAAAACCTTAAAAAACACTTTTCAACTTCAAGACCTCGGTATCTTACAGTAACTGCAATTATTCTGCAGAAAAGATGCTAGGAAAAGTACAACTGGAAAGTAGAAACACTTTTCCAAACAGAATTAAATGAAATAGGGAAAAACAGCCTTCTGATGCTATTTTGGTAGCAGTACGGAAAAAAAGAAAAGAAAGGACTGGATGATAAGAAACTAGAAGAAAAACAAGGGACAAAAGCCCAGTGACACTGCCTGATAGGCTAAAATGAGTCAAAAAAGGATCAGAGGACACACTTTGACAAATAGTATCTGGAAACTGAAGACGAGTGAAAAAAAGAGCTTTCTTATCTGTATACTATCTGTATAGACCAACTAAACAGCTAATAAATTTCTTGAAAGCAGTGCTGGAGGCCCTGTCAACTGAAGCAGAAAAATTCTTACTAAAGAGTGAAGTTCAAGACATATCTATGTTGTCTTGAATGGATAAGTCTACAAAATGGACAAGATCTCACATTAAACTCTGACAGTTCAGCAGTGATTTGAAAGGCTCAAAGCATCAGAAACAACAAAGGTGAGTAAATACAGAAGTGGAAAGTGAGAGAGCCTTTGTTAAACAAATGATAAATAGTCCCTTAGTCACTTCTAATGCATTAAAAGAGGTTACAGACTGTTCAGAAGACATTGATGCAATCAAAAAGGGACCCAGAACGGACATTTCAGATGATTGTTTGTCTCTACATCTAGCAAAAAAAAAAAAAAACTGGATTATTCTCAATAAGAGGGAGAAAAAAAATGAAATGCAATTTTCTTACGCAACCTGTCAGGAAGTAGGTTTCCAGAGCATAAAGCACCAAAGAAGTTTTAAACCATCAGCATCAAGTGGTCTCATTTTATAGAGCTAATGTGAAGTGACAAGAACCTTTCATGAAAAATATTAGAGATTTTTCCAAAAGGTTTTTGAAAGCAGCCATACTATCAGAAAGACCAGTGATTTGTAGTAGTAACTGAAATAAGAGCGTATAGTATTCCCATCATTGTTAACATTAGCCATGATTGATGTGTAACAAAATTATCTAGTGTGAGCAAACTGAGAAGCTTGTGTAAGAAAGCTTGAGTTAGAAATTTGCAATACATCGTGATTATTTCCGTTTTCCAAATGACAGAAATAGACAAGTTACTAGCAGACAGAGCAAAACATGTTGGTCACCTCCTTGGCAGGGAAGACAAAAAAAATGAGGCTAATAGTTATTCCACATGAATCCAGGAACAGATTCTCTTCAACATCTCTATCAACAATCTGGACAGTTAGATTTAAAGCACCCTTAGCAAGTTTGCTGATGACACTGACTGTTGCAGTTGAAACAACAGAAGGAAGAGGTGCCATCCAGAGGAACCTGAACATGCTTAAGAAGCAGGCCCATGAGAACCTGATGGAGTTCAGCAAGGCCAACTGCAAGCTGTTACAGGCAGATTGGAGCAATCCCAGATGTATGTACAGAGCAGTCCTGCAGAGAAGAACTTAGATGCTTGGGTGGAAGCCAAAACCAGCAACTAGTGCAGGTTCACTTACATTCTTGTTTCATAATACGTGACACAGTTTTGTCAGTCACACCCAAACAGCATGTCACTAGAAGTGACCAAAAAAGTTCCTGTTCTGCTTAAAGTTCCATAAGGGGTTAACAATATTTGGAGTTCAAATTTATCCATGTACTTGGATGGAAGTTCTCCATTTATTCTGAGAAACAGATACAGTCAAGGTCTTGGGCAGCGGAATCCATACAAGAGTGTCTTGCCAATACTACCCACAGCCCAATCCCAGTGCACAGAAAACATCTGGCAGGAGACAGCTCATATCACAGCTGTCTGGGACCAGGCTGACAAGAGCGCCAACAGGCACACAATCAGGCATCACGCAAGGAGGAAGACTGTCATATCCTATGAACAGCAGACAGGCTGCAATGTTGCCCAGTTGTCCGAGCTCTGTTTTCCCAAAGGAACTGCTGCTAAGTAGGCAGAATTTATTATAAACAAGTGTTAAGGCTTTTCCATAAATCCAACATAGAAATAAATAAAGATGTATAAACAATTGCAGCAATCAGGACATAAATACAAGCCAATGCAAATATCATGTTTCCCCCATCTACTTTTCCTATCAATAACGAGAGTAACTTTTATTAGACATTGTGATAAATCATAATATTAACCAGTTTATGATTCCAGGAGTCAATAATCATAGACGCATTTTTATTTCCTTAAGTTCTTCATTTTCTTGTGCAGTTATCCTTCACAGGAAGAAACTCTTCTTTCACTACTAAAAATTTTAAGGGTCAGATTTTGTCATCTTCATCCAAACAAACCCCAAACCACTCAAAAATTCTAGACAAGCTTTCTCTAAAACAACCCACAATTTAAGAGACACAGCCTCACTGAGATGCCATAAATCAAATCCCAACTCAGGTTAACTCATAGCAGGATCTTCTATAACCTAGGTGAGTGCACTAAATACCCGGCTCTTACATATTCTCAGGTGAGCTGCTCTCAATTATTCTACTGAAGTAACCTCATCTTGTATAACTAATTACATATCCACAGGTCTAACAAGGCTGTTCTGTTAAGCCCACTGGTTATGGGACTCATCCTAAATTGTGAAAGATCCAGATTCAATTAGTATTTTAATTAATTACATAAAGCAGAGCTATTTTCACTAGAGAGATTGAAATCGTAACACCCCAAATAGCCTCAAGGTTAAGAAATTCATATAGGACATTGGTAACAATTTCAAGTTCTCAATCTGAACTACATTCATAGTACTAAAATGCATGACATCGTGTGCACACTATTAAGGAAGGTGCTACCCTAAGTTATTAACTCAGGATATTGAACAACCGTCCCAGACATAGATATTATGTATAATAATAGGCACATATATACATATACACACACGGTAGGCTTACATAGAATCATAGAATTACACAGGTTGGAAAAGGCCTTAAAGATCATCGAGTCCAATCGTGACCTAAATATACTACCCTAGCTCTTAACCTTCTGCTAAATCATGTCCCTGAGCACCACATCCAAACAGCTTTGAAACACCTCCAGGGATGGTGACTCAACCACCTCCTTGGGGAGCCTATTCCAGTGCTAACAACCCTTTCTGTAAAGAAGCATTTCCTGATATCCAACCTAAACTTACCACGGTGCAACTTGAGGCCATTTCCCCTCATCCTGTCACCAGTGAGAAGAGACAAACCCCACTCTTGCTGCAATCACCTTTCAGGTATTGGAAGAGAGCAACAAGGTCTCCCCTCAGCCTCCTTTTCCCCAGACTGAATAGCCCCAGTTCCTTCAGTCTCTCCTCATAGGGCACATTCTCCAAGCCCTTCACAAGTCTTGTTAGCCTTCTTTGGACCCGCTCCAGCACCTCAGTGTCTTTTCTGTACTGAGGTGCCCAAAACCGAACACAATACTTGAGGTGAAGGCCCACCAGAGCTGAGTACAGGGGCAGGATGACTTCCCTAGTCCTGCTCACCACACCATTCCTGATACAAGC